>NC_136424.1:105740000-106180000 GCF_052625555.1 Lactuca saligna
ACTCTAGTTCCAAATCCGTTATGAACTTTAACAAATGCTTGCAAGCTACGAAGATTCGGAGTATTCAATAAAGAAATCAATGAAGTTGATGAATATTGGTTGCGAATCTGTCTTGAACGGTGAACCTACCAGCCACGAATATCGATGATTGATTAACACTAGATGACATTGATAATAGTTTAGTTTAAGAAATCTGGATGGTTGTTGAAGGTTGGAGGAGAAATTTTGATGATAAGCGAATTGTTATCGAATTCTTTATATTTACGTATTTGAGATTGAAGGTTATTAACATATTTACAAGTTTGCCATCGTGTCTTTTTATGATTAGATTAAATGAGTGGCTCAGAATGATTCCCTCATTCTCAACATTTTTTATTTTTTCAATTAAACATATATATATATATATATATATATATATATATATATATATATATATATATATATATATATATATATATATATATATATATATATATATATATATATATAAATAACCTCAATAGAGAATCATGATAAATGATTCATCAAAAAACAAGTTCTTTTTTTTTAAGTTTTAGATTTCAATATTTATCGAAAAAGAATTAAAGATAGCTAATTTCATAACTTCATATTATGAATGCTAAAAAATAAATTATATATTTTTCTAATTCCCTATGTGAATTCAGATTCACATTGTGAATCTGCACAGATTCAAAATGTGAATTTGACGAAAAAAAAGTAAATTTTTTTCATCGAATTTGATATCATTGAAAAAAATATAAAATTTTATGGCATTCTGTACTTTTAGTTATTTTTATTGATACAAAATAAGCTCTAAAATGTTTAAAATTTTTTTGGATCCTTATTGAAGTTTACCATATATATATATATATATATATATATATATATATATATATATATATATATATATATATATATATATATATATATATATATATATATATATAAGTGTTCAATTTAGAATAAAAAAAAGTTAAGAACGAGGGAATGAATTTTGGCCACGTATTTCGAATCTGCAGCGTAAGCGCTCCCACGTACCGGACCGACGGAACATATCATATTCATATATAAGTGTATTCATATACGAATACGTATATTCATATACGAATAAGTATAACAGAAGTGATTATTCATATATGATTATGGCGGCGGTAGGATGTGGTGGAGGTGACGATTGTTGTTGGTGGTTGGTTGTGGAAGTGGTGTCAGTGGCAGTAGTAGTGGTGAGTAGCGGCAGGGGGAGGTGGTGTATTCATATATGAATACATTTATATTTATATTAATATATGCATATTACTTATTGTTCGTCGGCCCGATACATCGGGGTGTTTTGTAGCAAAAATAAATAATTAGGTGAGAATTATTCTCTCATTCTTAATATTTTTTATTTTCTCAATTGATTTACTCCTCTCTCTCTGTATATATATATATATATATATATATATATATATATATATATATATATATATATATATATATATATATATATATATATATATATATATATAGAGA
Source organism: Lactuca saligna (assembly GCF_052625555.1). Taxonomy (NCBI): domain Eukaryota; kingdom Viridiplantae; phylum Streptophyta; class Magnoliopsida; order Asterales; family Asteraceae; genus Lactuca; species Lactuca saligna. The sequence goes on from NC_136424.1 coordinate 105,741,513, forward strand.
GAGAGAGAGAGAGAGAGAGAGAGAGAGAGAGAGAGAGAGAGAAATAGGATCAGATAATAACTATTTTAAAGTGAGGACTTGTAAGGACATTTTAAAAAATTGAAAAAAAAATATCTTAAAAAAATATAACTCTCAAAATCGAGCATAGTATTACATCAGAGAGAAAAAAAATTGGATAAAAAATTTGGATCATTAAGATTGAAGCATGAATCATTTTTATGATCCATGATTCAATTTTCACAATCCAATTTAGAAAAAAAAAATTCTTAGATATAGTAACGTGTTTGATTATATATATATATATATATATATATATATATATATATATATATATATATATATATATATAGAGAGAGAGAGAGAGAGAGAGAGAGAGATGTTCAAGTATTCTAGTTAATTATTGTGCGGATATCATATGCTATGAGAATGATAAAGAAAATAGGTTGTTTGATAATATAAATACATTCAATCTTACATAATTATTATCATTAACACACATTCTCACCAATTAAATCATCTATAATGTTATTATACATTTATTATTATTATTCTCATTTCTGTCAGAATCTTTATTTGGATCGTATTATGTTAGAATGAAAATGAGTGAAAAACAATGTATGAGAACAAAAATAAATAATAATTAGCGAGAATTAATGAAAATGACGATATTTTTCTAAGTTTGAAACAACTTGATTCTTTGCGTCCTTGTGGGTTCATGGTTATATTTATTTCCATTGTATTTGTTATGGGAATTACATGCTTTGCCCAATTAATTTGATCCATTTAGTTGTTGGTATCGGTTCACTTGCGTAGTTTGGTTATTGGATCGTGAACGTTTTGTCTACAAATTCCAACATTTAAAGACTCCAATCGTGGAAGTCAAAACACTTCAGTTTAGGCTTTAGGAAAGAGATCATCAAATAGGCTATATGCATTTGTAATGATTTCAGGTTTGTTGTTTTTTCTTGATATGTCAAACTCAAAAACCAAAGGAGTAGGGTAGATATAAGCATACGTCATGTTATAACTCCATTAAAAAAAGAAAAAAAAAAACCCTTGGGCACTAGTACTAATATGTACTTGGACTTTGTATTTTGGAAAGAAGGATCACTAATCGCCATGGTGTTTAACGTGATTACATAAAAAAATTAACAAGCAAAAGCTAAAGGTGCAAACATCAAGCAATTGTCAATTGAGCCATGTGTGTAGTGTATATATATATATATATATATATATATATATATATATATATATATATATATATATATATATATATATATATATATATATATATATATATATATATATATATATATATATATATATATATATATATATATATAGTGCTTTTGTTCTTGTTGATAAGAATGGAAGATTTTGCAACGGACTACTTAATCAGGGGAAATATGTGAATACCATGGTAAAAAATAAAAATAAAAGAACACAAAGAAATTAAGCAACTAGAGGTGCTGTATTACCTAGCTACCTGTACATGATTTCTTTTTCAAGATGTATGCTTTCTTTATTCAACTGATTTCAGCAATTTATCATGGCATAAAACCTGAGTTGCATTAACTACACTCCTCATCACATCAACCTGTACCTTAAGAGAAAGAATGTAGTCTAATGCTTCTTTGATGAGGGAGAATTCATCCATGGATTGTCCACCTGGCACAAGTCTTTTAAGCATTTTAGTCTTTTTCTTCACCAATCTTTTTGCAATAATAATAGCCAAATTCGATCGAGGAATCCCCATCATAGCCTTTTTCATTCTTTTACCAGCACTTTCACGACTTGTTTTCAAGATTTTCTTGCATCGAACCCTCTTATGGTAACTCATGATCATTCTATCTGTGCTCTTCAGTAGCTTCAACTGCGATTCAGGACCTAACATCTTTTCCACAAGTATCATGTCTTTTTCGTTTTTCCTAGCGTCGGAAAGTAGTGCATTACTCCATAAGGTTTCTGTCCTTTTTGCAGAAGCCATGGCAATATCTGCAGAAAGCTTTATTTTCTTCGTTTTCTCCATGAGATTCATTTGCTTTTTTGAAGAAACACACATATGAAATCCCTCTATCCATTTGTTCATAAATTCTTTCTTTAGCGAGCTTGAAGATTGCATTCTTAACCTAGAAATTACAGCAATACAATTAATAACAACAAACATCATTTTAGTTATACACTGAAAACAATTTACTTCATATATTGAGAGATCAGGGTATATACTCGCACGAGAAGTAACCAACGCGTTTATAAAATTACCTTCTTGAGTGTCTTTCTTCATAACAAGATAAACATGAAACTTTTGAATTAAAACCTCAAGAAAAAAAGCCAATTCATTCGTATTCAAGTACCTTTAATTCTTCAAATCTTATATTGCATGCAACGCCAAATGCAAGGTATGGTTAATTGCAGTTGCAGAGGGATCCAACAAAAGTGTTAAAATGAAGAAGTTGAGAGATGGATGAGAATGGAGTTGAAGTTAAGGCATTATATATTCAAAATAAATAAAATAAAAGACACTGCACATGGACTCACATGGGTGTTCATGGCCTACATAAAAACCCTAAAAGGAAATAATCGAAGCTATTGAATTTTCACGTGAAATGACAAACTTAATTAATACGTTGATAATCTAATCATGTTTCGTCAATCTTCTTCCCATTTTGAATAATTGATGACCGTATTTTATTTAAAAACTATTGATATGCACTTTTCTGTTAAAATTAGAAGAATTTATATTATAAATGATCAATGGAATGTTAAACATTTTGTTTTAAAAATTAACTAAAACAAAAGGAAATGTTATTATGTGAATAGATTCTCACGTCAAGTTGTGACATCAGTAAACATGTTCATATGTTTCTTAGTTACCCACATGCCATAATTAAACACCCATGTTTTACTCCATACAGGACTCTAAACTTTTCGCTTATATTTATTTGTAAATACTTTGAGTGGATTAAATTTCATATAAAACTAATAAAATTTTCTAATTAGATATTTTAACTTCAAATAACCTATGAAAATTATTTGGGATAAATAGAGAAGGATTTATATCATATAAACCTAATAAAATTTAGAGAAAATTATAAATTTTGCCAAATATGTTAATTATTTTGTCGAAAACAACAAAAAAAACCCAAATTCCATTTTTAGCCATCAAAATCGCATATGAATTAAGCTCATCTGTGATTTTGAAAACCCATCTGTGAACGTACAATTTTTTTGCTTGCTAGGTAAATACCTCCTTCGCCCTCTTAAAAACGCAGATGGACTAAGCCCATATGCGATTTCCTCTCCATTTCAACATCGATTTTTTTTTTTGACTACGAAATTGATAGGGTTCAATAACGAAACAACCTTATTATCAACAAGTTATACGCACCAAGTATATTATTTTTAAAAGATAAAACTTCAAAAATGGTCCCTGTGGTTTTCGAATATATCAAGTTTAATCCCTAAGTTCAAAAAACCTCACAGATGGTCCCTGTGGTTTCAAAACTTTTAACATTTGGTCATTCCGGCTAACTCCGTTACCATTTAGCCGTTAAGTAAGGGGTATTTTTGTCATTTCACAGCCCATGGACTATTTATAAGGTTTTGTATTACTTTTTTTTAAAATAAATAAATAAAATTTAATATGCAAGGGTCCCACCTCTCTCTCTCTCTCTCTCCTGTAAGCTGTATAAAATTCTTTCTCATCACTGGGTCCCCTGTAAGTTGTATTAGATTCCATGTCTCATTCATTATTTTATTTCATATCTTCATGAATTTGTTTTGAATCTGAATTTGTTTTAAATCGCCTTTGTATACCTTCGACTCAGGTGTAGGTAAAACCACTCTGATCGCTAGGGTTTTGGAGAATCTCAGAACTTCCTACCCCAATTTGAAAATACAAATGTTTTTCACTCGTAATGCCCTATCATTCCATACTCTTCCATCGATCAAATATGTTTGATTTTCGCCTTCGTCACCACCAAATTCTACCACCGGTTCCTCTGGTAAACACTCTGATCCCCATCTCATCCTTCTCTTCCTCCCTCATCATAGCCTGAAGGTGGATCTTTACTCTTAGACAATCTCCTTCCTTCTTTCGTCAACATGTCAAATCCAGATCGAGTGTCATAAAAAGGGTAGGACCTCACATTTTGATTTTAATGGATTTCCATTCCATTAACTTCTTATATGCCCTTTCTTTAGGTTTAGTGATGAGGGAAACAAATGGTGGTGGAGAGCGCTCAGCAACAGCAGCTCCTGCTAATGGTGGAGTTACAAATCACGAAAATGCCCTTAGGCAAAGCAGGGGATCGGAGGTGCTGGTAGTCCCCATTAGGATTTTAGTGCTGCCTTTTGAAGCTTCCCGAAGCTCTATGGGTGTACTATTTCCAGTGGTCACTAAAGAATGGGCTTTTTTTTTGCAGCTCATTCCCGAAGTTAGGCTCGGACTTTTCTGAAAATTTCCACAATTTCACTTTCCCTTGGTCCAGGAGTTGCAGTCGAATGGAATTTGGGGGAAGGAGATGAAGAGGTTGAAAGGAATGAGGGTCCGTTTTTTGAAGTGAATGGTTTAAAATCTTTGAATCCATCGATTCCATCTCGGTCTTCAGTATTCCTGTTCTTGTTTCTTGAATACCCTTGTCTATTGTGTCTTGAAAAGTCTGGGTTTCTTCTTGAACATCGATTTTGTGTTCAGAAAGTACTACTTTGACATCAAGAACCTTACCAGGGATGCCATGAGATACGAAATGAGACGCCGACAACATTTGGTCGAGTAAAAAGGTTTTTGGGGATGTAGGTTGGTACGTTGTGGTGGTTCTCGATTAGCTTTGCTGGTGCTGGACGGAGAGGGATAGATTCAATTGGTTGTGGCGGTGATCAAATGGGAGACGGCGACACTTCGAGATATATTCTTATACTTATGAGAGAGAGAGAGAGGGGGGGGGGGACCCTTTATTAAATAAATTATATTTTTTAAAAAATAACAAAAAACTTTATAAATGGTCAATCTTTTGTGAAATGACGGAAATACCCTTCACTTAACGTCCAAAAGCTAACGGAGTTAGCGAAAAGGACTATTTGTTAAAAGTTTCGAAACCACAGGGACTATTTGTGAGGGTTTTTGAACTTAAGGACTACACTTGATATTTTTGAAAACCACATGGACCATTTTTGAAGTTTTGTCTTTTTAAAATTTTAAGCTAAACACCATTTGCACTCTTTTCTAATTGATATCTACTCTCCCAATTATACATATAACCCATATAAAGAATTTATGTTATGTAAAATCCCGCATAATCATAATTTGTTGTTGGTTTATATGGATTTCTCGATCAACCGGCTGGTGTTAATTAAGTCTTTAAATTCTAATAGCACCTAAACAAGTAACAATTATATCTTTAAAACATATTAATGCTAAATTAATTTCTAAAACAATTTAAACGACCAAGAATAATTAAAGGATAAAAGAGACTAATGTTAAGTAATTAGAAACTTCAATCATTATAACAACTAAACAAATATAAAGTTGAAGTTTTAAACATAATCAAAATTTTCAGAGAGAATTTTCCAATAAAAAAGAGTGAAAATGAAACAAAAAAACATTCATTTTTATACTAGCCACACCTATGTTTACAGATGGGTTCCTATGTTCACAGATGGATTAGTTCATTTGCGAATGTACAAGTCGCTAAAGAATGTTTGTGCTTTAACGAATTGTATGTTCGCAGATGGGTTACCAAAATCGCAGATGGACTTAATCCATATCTGATTTTGGTGGCTAAAAATGTAATTTGATATTTTTTTTTTTGTTATTTTCTATAAAGTAATTAACATATTTTTGCCAAATTTGTAATTTTCTTTAAAATTTACTCGTAAACAAAATTAAGGTGCACTTTACTAACCAATTTTACTTTATGTAATTCGTTTATTTAGTTGTACCTTATGTTTTTAATTTGTGACATCGATTTAGTTACAGATGCACAAATTAACGACCATAATACAAAATATTATAGTATCAATAATTGGTATAACTTCTTCCTTAATAAATAAAAATAATTTTATTACTTGTCATCCTCTATGCATTATATCACGTGTCATTTTATGGTATATTTAGATTAAAATATATTCATGTATCATTTTGTGGTTTTTTTTTTCCTATTTTATTAAATTTCATATAATACTTAAATGTAATAGTAAATGTAATGTATATCCAATTCATTAATACAACTTTTCTTATAACTTCTAAACTTCTAAATTGAATCCAATTATTTTAATTGTTTTTTATTTAATTTCCTAGTTTAAATTTAATAGATAAATAAGCATTTCAATTTAATAATTAATAATTTATTTTTTTCTTATAAATTTAAATTTTCTAAATTGTTAGATCTTCATGTTTGTTTATTTTTTAAATAACCTAATATAATAAATGGGTATCACAACTAGTTTCATACTAAATAAGTTTTGTTTTTGTTGTTACTTCATATTATAAAATTTATAAAGTTTCTTATTTATTTCAATAAATGGAATTTATAAAAGTCATCAGTATAATAGAAAATTTTTAAATCCAAATATGAATACCTTCATATCTATTTCCATACAATTACTGATGTTTGTTTATTTATTTGTTAGTTTATTTTACTGCATAAACTCTCATTTATAAGTTTTCTTTTGATGTTAACTAATAATTAGATTTAACAATGGTAGTAAATCTCCGTTCTCCATGTGTTTGGCAACCCTAATCATCTAAGTTATGATATTCATAATCATGTACACTGTTGTTTTGGTCAAAAATCAATAAACTATTTTCATAACTAAATTATGAAGTATGGTGTGATGTTTTTATTAAAGAAAATTGTTAAATGTTTAAGATTATGAGAAATCCTTAAGATCTTAAGCTCACCCAAGATCTTAGGATTAGTGAATAATTGTAAATGTTGATTGTAAAGAATTTGATGAATAAAGCGTTCAAAATCCAAGATATGTTATTGGAAGAAAGTTAGTGTTTTAGTTGCTTAACAGTAAAGAAATATTTGAAAGTGTTTCAAGATGCTCAAAAACTATGTAACTTATGTAACATTCCAAAAATACCAAGTAAAAATTTCATTTTTAAACAACCAAAACATTTATTTATTTGTTCATAAGATAGTTAGAGTGTAATGTGTTCTCCATCATCAGAGAAAATCATAAAATATAGTGTAGAATAAAATTCCAGGAGATGTTGTGCGATTATGTCGGATCCTTCCCTTTTGAACCAGAAGTAGCTGAAACATTTAAACATAAAATTGTAAGCATAAAACTTAATGTGTTCTTCAAAGTAACACATAATAATACATCCAACCATGCCCACAAACATAGTCGGCCCCACCCAAGAGTATAACAGGTCCCATCCAAATCATATATTGGGACCAATCCAACATACATAATGTGCTCTGCCCAACATTAATGCAAGAATCACAAAGATAATCTAACATCCTACACAATACAGTGAGAAAACTCATCTCATACTCGAATTGATTATACCATAACTCGTATAATCGAGAAACTAGTGTTATAACCCACCTACAGAAACACCCAAGGTCAAAACTTAGTCTACACACTAAAACTAGATATTTGCCCAAAAGTCAACTTACTAAAATAAAGTCAAGGGTCAAAGTCAACCCTCAGTTGATCTCCACGTTGTGGCCATTCGTTGGCCACGTTGTGGCAACTTCATGACAAGACAGTAACGACCTGACCAACCACCATGTCGTTGAAAGAATGCCAACGCGTCGTGGAAACTACACATGGAAAACTTATAAGAACAAGCTCTTAACCCCCAATCTTAAGAGCTTCAAAGCTCAGATCTGAACCTCCTTAAGGTTTTGATGGATAAAGTTTCCAAATTTATACATTAAGACACCCCAATAAGTCAAGATGTTTAAATCTAAGTTCTTAATGGTTGCAGTAAAAGCATGGGCACCACACTAAGTCATGAAAGAGCACTTTCGAACCAACACCACGGTCTAGAAGGCAAATAATGTAGTCAAAGGATTTTGAGCTTATCTAAACTCCAAGGATAAGAAGATTGGGACCAAAAAGCTCATTAAATGGCCTAGAACAAGATCTAGGAAGTAAAGAGCAAGTTTAAGACTTTATACCCCCAAAAGGCCATAAATATGGTGAAGGTGTTGGATCTAAGCTGGAACCATGCACAAAAGAAACAAGGTGGACTCCATCTTCCTTCAAACTTTACAAAAGTGGCTTCAAAACTCAAAACACACATATAAAGGCTAAGGTTTGGATGCGAATCGATATCATAGAAAGGTGGCTACCAAATGAGGCAACCATAAGACTTAGTGCCTTTAAATAGGGAACGAATCCTAAAATTTAGGGTTTTAAACCCTAGTCGTCACCAATTCGTGGTGAATGCCTTTCCACATTGTGGTGCCTTGTAAATGCGCGTTAATTGAACTCAAAATTCCATGTCGTGGTCACCGCGTGACCACGTCGTGGCCAAGACAAAATCCGAAAACTTATATTTGAAAAAAAATATACTCAGAAGAAGTATACATGGAAAACATATGTTACAACTCTCCCCCACTTGAATCGAATTTCGTCCTCGAAATCCGCTGCTATAAATAACTATGGGTAATGCTCCCCCATCTCATCCACGATTAGGTTCCCAAGTCCATTCAGAACCCTTATAATGTTTCCATTGCACTTTCACCAAAACCACTACCTTGTTGTGCAAGGTCTTTGTCTTCTTGTCAAGAATCGCGACTTGTCTCTCTTTATATAATTTAGGTGCTCATCAACCTGAATGTCATCCAAGTAAACCATTATGTAATCATCCGCCAAACACTTCTACAACTAATAGACATAAATATGATGTGAATCTGACTAATTTCGGCGGGTAGATCCATTCGATACATAACCTTGCGCACTTAGGTGATAACTCTGAATGGGCTAATGAATCTGTGGCCCAACTTGCCCCGCTTGCAAAACCAGATGACTCCTTTCCAATGCAACACCTTCATAAACACGAAATATCTAACCTGAACTCAGGATCGAAACATCGCCCATCAACATAACTCTTCTAGCAACTATGTGTGATCTACAACCTACCTCGTACCTTCTTAATCAACTAAGTAGTCTTTAGTCCTACCTCGGTATTCCCTATCACTCATTATCCGACCTCGCCCCAACTAATCGGGGTCCGACACTTCCTCTCGTAGAGCATCTCAAAGGAGGTTAATCAATACCAGAATGATAATTTTTGTTATGCTAGAACTTTGCCAAAGGAAGATAAGTATCCTAGCTCCCACCAAAATCTATTATGCAAGATCTAAGAGTGTCCTCAAGTGTCTAAACAGTCCTCTCGCTCTGGGCTTCTATCCGAGGGTGATTAGCCATACTGAAATGTAGTTGAGTACCTAAGTCCTTGTGAAACGTCTTCCACAACCTGGAAGTGAAGCAAACATCTCGGTCAAAAATTACTAAAAGAGACACTTTGTATCATGCAACTACCTTCCTAATGTAAATATCTGCTAGCTTCTCAACATAAATACTCTCTTGGATAGGGATACAGTGAGCACTCTTTGTCAATCTATCCACAATGAACCAAATGGAATCCACTCTACATGCCATCATTGGCAGATTAGTGATGAAATCCATGTAGATTTGCTCTTCTTTCCACAAGGAATTTCCAACAGCTTCAACTTTCCGTGAGACCTTTGATGTTAGGGTTTGAGATTGTAAAGTTTATACAAAACAACTCCTTTATGTAACCTTGTTGCATCAAAATAGTGAAATTCAAACTACATTGTTATTTGAATACATATGTAGACACACTTAGAATCAAGTTGTCATAACCTCATGAAAGCCCAAGTTTGATCAAATAGTTAGACAAAATCAATTTTGGGCTTTGCTTAGAGTTATCGGCCCAGGTACCTTATTGGACCAAAAACCCTTTTCTTTGGGCCTTATGGGATGAAAACCCCCTGTTTTGGGCTTTCCTTTGGCCGAAAACTCCTTTATTGGGCCAAATTAAACCCGAAAGCCCATACCCATCTTAGAACTAACAACCTTGTAGGCGTGTAGGGTGTTCTTGGCCACCGAAAAACCGAAAACCCCTCTACACACTTAATAAAATCGGTTAGAGCATGGGATAAGACAAAAACAAAATAATAATAATAATAATAATAATAATAATAATAATAATAATAATAATAATAATAATAATAAGATTACAATTAAAAATAAAAAGTAAGCATTAATGATGACACTAAATGCCTTTACATCCCATTACCCTTCATGTTCCCACACAATACACACCTCTATCTTCCATGCATCCATGCGTGGTTCTCAATTGTCGAACATACATCAAGGAAGCCATTTCCCCCTTATTTTAAGAGGGGTCGACCGAACACCCTGTTGGTTTATGTATATTGGTTTATGTATACTACAACATCCTCTAGTTCACATACAACCCTAGAAGCTTTGGATATATGTTTTCTTTAATTATACATGCATTATTGTTTCCAAAGCTTTAAGCCTACAACTAGCATACAAATGATATAAACTACATAAAATACTAGTTAGGAGTTTACCTCTTTGTGTAACTTATATAACTTGTAGTATTTGGCCTTTAAGAACTTAGCACCAATAGTGTGGATGCCTCAAATGGAATCACAACACACCACAGACAAAAGATGACATTTTGAGAGAGAATCTTCATACACCAAAACTGTCCATACGAACTCCAAGAACATATGTGTCAATTTTGGCTATGGATCAACATATTTATATGTAGGATTCCAAAGGTCATGTGTTAACCCAAACCCATACCATGGGTTTATGATCCATGGTTCATGTGGCCCAACTCTTAGTCCAACATGGATCAATAGCTCAATACATATGTTTCACTAATTACCATAATTAGTCCCCATAGAGTTAACTAGTCTCTTTTGATCACTAAATTAATTCCAAACTAATTATTGATCAATACTAATTAAATCATATGATTTCATATTAATATATTATAACTTATAATATATTCATAAATCATAAATAACCTCTTCTCAAAAGTCCATCCTATCAAATTGTCCTGATGATATGAGACTCAAATGGACCATGTTACTATCGGGTCAAGTACATACCAATTATAGTTATGGGCTTAGACACCTAACCTAACAGTCTCCCACTTGGATAAGTCCAATAAATATTATTGCAAGTATGACTCCAAAATCCCGACTAGCAATCGTAGCTCTTAAAATCCGCTGTCGAACTCTGACCTAGTCATTGACGCGTCCATTAGATAACGGATCATATATTCCTCTATTCTACAAGATATCATATGGACTGAGATATGGATAAAAATCATTCTCTATGTCCATCTGTTGTTTACCGATTTCCGATTTATGACGACTGCCTAATTGAATAAATCAAATCTGTCCAGGCTCGACCGAGCCCTTAGGGTTGTCATCACTAAATCATCAAGGGGCCCACATATATTGCTTTTATCCCTCTAAGGGTAAAAGGAATGGATGATATTTGACTCATATGCTTGCTCTATTTACTCATCAAATCACACAAAATGATGCGTTTTATCACACCAAGTTACTGGTGTGTTTTCACATCATCAATGTGAAATCGACTTGTAAAGTGCAACTCATATCTCTTAGTTTCAAGAATATAAGATATTATCGTCTCATGATCACTCGTGATAAAATCCATGAAGTGATTTAAATGAGCGTGGGTTTAATCCAATACTCGAATCTTATTCCAGGCGCACACATGAACACTGCAACTATGTCTAAAACACCTAGACACACTACATACCCATTCATGATAGTCTTGCCTCAATACCTACTTCCAAAGTATGATTGACTGTGGATGGTTTGAATAACCTAGTTATTCGGGAAGTCAAAACATGCAAAGTGAAACACAAGGATAATACTAATCCTATATGGCCCCAAAACTTTTGAGTGTAAATAAAACACATTTTATTTAATCATCATATTGATTGCATATTATTCATTGTATAATGTTTCGAATAATCAATTTAATACTTGAATTAAAATAATAGTCATGGCATGCTCCAAGCATGCACACTATGTTTACCTATGGTCCTTTCTTTGTGAAATAGATCGATTGACAACATTTCAATTATGCTCATTTCACAATTCCAAATCCTTATCGTAAATGTAAGAATACCAAATTCTTGCCATTTATTGTGATCTGTTAGATTCTAAATTTATATGCAATGATCTTCTTGTAATGACTATGCATAAAAGTCACAGATACTTTGCAACAGACATTACAAATTATTCCAATGGAGTGCTATTCCATGGAACCAAAGTCTTAAATTCAAAGTACATTCCTTTGAACATCCTTCTTGCATTAAGTTTTCTGATCTTTCACAGATTTAAAGAATAATTTCCACCTATGGAAACATTTCCATATTCCCATTTTGACTATCACTTCTGAACAAGAGTTACCTCTTTTTAGAATACGTCAATGTGGTCCTTCCAAATTAACACTATACTTCCAACTATCCATGAGCAACTAATATTTGGTAAACCTCAGATTGTCCTTGACAATTGCTTAATCATTTTAGTCAAATATAGTTCTGGTCCTTTTTCCCTCCTAATGCCCTAGGCATTTAGAAAATTTAGAATGGATGAATATTATAACATATGAAATTGATCCTATACCCGAAGTATATGAGATTCGATTCATAATGTCTCACATAAAGACATGATACTTGACTAGTCTTTTGCTATAATGTTTCTATTTTCCATGTTCTCAAAATTCGAAAGATGAAAAGGGATGTTGTAATCATAATCAAATTTTGATAAAGAAATTATCATATCCACATATAGAAATTCCTTATGTCGAAACATTCCAACATAACATTCATATATATATATATATATATATATATATATATATATATATATATATATATATATATTGACTAAATCTGATTAAAATCTCAACCTAAGCTTTTAGAATTGGATAATGAAGTATAATTTTCTCTCCCTTAATTATAGCAAACTAACTTTTTAAACCTTGCAACTTGCAAATTGAAACTTTTGTTTTCTATAATTAACATTGCTATCTTGCAACACGTAATATAATAATCATACTCCCACTAACATGGTAATTATATCCTTATTAGCATAACACTTATGCACCCACTAGCTTTGACATGTATCCAGAAACCAACTGGACTTCTAGAAATCAATACTTATTGACTTTCTTACCAAAGATTAGATTTCTGATATGAGATGCTTCGATAAGACTTTATCTAAGCTTCCCAAAATCATACACCTTTCCTTAGATAGCTCACATGTATGTCTAAACAATTTTAGAACTATGAAGAGGGATACTGAAATCATAGCCTCAAATGTTTAGACCTTTGCCATTTCTCACAATTCGAATTATGAAAAGGGATGTCATAATAATAATCAAATTTGTGAATGCAACTACAAATTCTATCTCCTCAAAATCTACTTAGTGAAAGTGTTTCCTCACCATCATTTTCATGAAGCGGAGAGAAACCTTATGACACTTAGATTTTTATGGTGTATGTGTTCCTATCCATGCGAATTTGTCAAAACCATAATCACAATACAAAGTTAATGACAAATCCAAACTCATATGGACTGAACTTGTTCAATCTTAATTTCTTGTCACCTGGTAGCACAAGGTCTACCATTGCTTCCAAGTTGTTATGCAAATAAATATGAACTCATAGGACTCACATGCATAGTCAACCAACTGGAATGGGCACAAAAATAAGAATATGTCAACATGATAGGTTATAAACTTTAAGTTGTGTGTCGGTGATTAACGATAATTTTACTATTGATTAGTTCTTGAACTTTTTCAAGATTTTTAAGACGGCCATTGACCTCCTGACATATAAGGTTCTCTATGTCAAGAACCATTTCTTGACAAACAAATATTCAAGAGTTAGTGCGGATTCTTATCAAGACAAACATTTCACACAATTGGTCTTATTTGGTCTTTGTTTTACCCAAAACATCACAACTTACCAATTTCAATGTACAAGAATAAGAAGCATTTTACTGTACATTTGACAAGTGTTATAAACATTCCTTAAAATATGTCACTCAAGTTACAATCTTGGAGAATGACTCTAAGACTTGATGTTTGGAACGAAGTATGATTTATCTTTTGATTTAACCATTTTAACAATTCAAGATTCCTCTTCTTAGCCATAGAAGTGCACTAAGATGTCCTTAGAGAATCAATTTTGATATGGTATCATAATCACTAAGATAATCATAAAACAAGATACTAAAGTACTATCCCTTCTGTTTGGATTGGAGAAACTTTTATCTTTCTGCCTAATTTGATTCTTCTTATTTGTTCTGCTACACATTGAAACTTTTCTAATGATTCAGAATTACACTTAATCTTGTAAGCATAACCATGTTTACTAAACTTTAGTAAATCATAACGAATAGTCTTATCGTTCTTTACGGTGGACCTGATCAGTGCACAACCAAGCGTACCCGATCCCCTAGTCCTTCACTTGAATCACATATACATGTGAACAAGAAATCAGTTTTAATTTCCCAAAGATGAAAATTTGAATTCATCATACAATACCAGTTGCATGATTCCAAGTTTCTGTCGAACTGAAACTTAGGTAATGAGAATCTTTCCTTGTTTGGTAAATTATGACACTACCACAAATGAAAGAATCAAATCCATTTCCAATATTGCTATCAATGGAAATATATAGAAACAACAATTTCCACAAAAGCCATAAGGATACTTAAAATAAAATAAAATCAAAATATTTATTTTTATTAAAATATTACCGAAAAACATATTCTTACAATGCAAATACATATGAAAACTATGTTGTTATCTATTCCTAAGCAATCTATCACAACGCTTAAGAGTAGCTCAAAATGTTGATAATCGAACCATGCGATTGAATTGCATATCTTCATGATCAGAATCAACATACTCTTCCTTTAAGCTTCCTTTGATTCTCCAAAACATCAAAATGCAATTTCATTACATCATGTATTATGAATCTCCAAATATGAACTTAATAGAGTTAGATAATGGAGTTTACCTGAAGTAGAGTCAAACATTTTGACTTTACTATCTCCTAGATCTCTCTGGAAGTTAGGGCTGCTTCGCTTCCAATGTCCCTTTAATTGGCAAAAACAATCCTAAAACCGGCCTTTCTCTTATGTTCAATATTTTTGACTTTAGCCAATTCTCTCTCGTAGGAGAAGAAATCACTTCTGGATTGTTCCATGGAAACTTGGGAAGTAAATCTTCAAATCAAATTTGTTTTACCAGTGCTCCAAATCATTGTTGATTCAACAACAACAAGCAAATAGGTAGGTCATCGATAAGGGTCATGTCGAGATTTGTCATCAGGGAGTGATTGAGGAACGAAGTCAATAGCCAGCTTCCTTGAGACTTCGTCACCCAACTCTCCCAGTCTGTCAATATATAACTTGATCTCCAAGACCTGAGAACATATAGACTTTGCTTTCCAACAGGGATTGAGTGACCGTGAACTTTTCAAGTCTTTGAACTTGTAGGTTAGAGAGAATAATTAATGGAGGTAGAGGAAGTGAAGTATGATTTTCAGTCCCATTAATACAAGACAAAAGGATTAATCGTTCACCTCGATCGCCATGTGGGATATCATCTTCACTAGGAAAGCTTTTTCCAAAAGGATAAGGAAGACCATAGTTGTCTGAACTTAGACATCTACGAGGGAGAAATTCAAGGTTAGTTGATTTAAGTCCTTAATATAACACCCAAAAAGGAATATATTAAGGCTAGGACCCAACACAATATTTTACAATACGGAAGAGGGATGTCGTAATCCAATTACAAAATATTTGAAGGTAGGTAAATGACGATTTACCAATTTCCACCATGGAAAACGAAATTGAAAATTAAGTTTTAATTTGATTGAAATTCCTAGATCCTTTGAGATTCATTGAACTTTTCAATGGCATGTTTAAATCTCGATTGTGCCCTTCAAGTTTGTGACTGGGATGTCGAGGATCATAAACAAGGTGTGAATAACCATGCAAATTAGCTTGGTACTCTCAATGTTACAACCACCTAATCAATGTGTCGGTTAACCACACACACTCCATTGATGTATGATTAACATCAAGCTACCCTCTTCCATGCATTGTCAGTCCCAAATTAGTGTGCCGATTAACCACACACGCCCCTCTAACGACTTAACAAGGTGTAAAGTGAAATTTCATGGGTTAGCACCAAGTTCACATTTTTTCTAAAGTAACTAAGATTGTGGATTTAATGAAGTTTAGTTACTTTAAATATTCATTATACTTTTAATGAAAAATGTCATGTCAAACCTGTTCGGCTAACGACCCTCCACCAGTCAAGGAAGCGGTGGGTGAGAATGGACACCCGTTAAACTACCATTTTATAGGCAATAACCTTATACACCGGCTTCGTGAATGAGGCCTACTAAGGTAAGACTGACTTATATATATATATATATATATATATATATATATAAGTATTAACTTTTAATATTATAATAGTATAAGGGTGTATTTTAAACTTTTAAAACACTTGGTGGTTTAATTCATTAATTAAACTATACTCCTAATTTAATTAAACTTAAACCATGTCATTATGGAATTATTAACTCTCATTTAATTAAACACTTTAATCTTACATACTTATAAAGCATGCATTTTCCCTTGATTGTCAAGCATTTGAAACCCCTATAATAATTTTGCTAAAACCTCATGCATTTGAAACCCCCAAACCTTTTCACCTTCTTAATAATTAATCACACATAATCAATGGTAATTCATATGAGATAATAATTTGCTAAAACCTCTTGCATTTGAATGGTATTAGAACATGTTTGAGTTTTTGGGTTTTAGACTTTAGTAAATGGGTAATCTGTTTGATACGTTGGATTTGAAGCTATCTTATTCGAATTACCCAAAACAAGAGATAAATTAATAATATATGTTCATGCATGTTTTGTACAATCCCCAATCAAAATACAATATATCATGATCATACAATTAAGTGTCTTTTATTCCATTTTTGGCTTTATAACAAAAGTTTGTTTACGTGGCGAAGAAAGAAAACTTGAAGATGAATATTTAGGTTGGATGTTTATATAAGATTTGGTTTAAATGTATAATATAGATATAAATACACAAATGTGTGTCAAATACAACCCATCACAAATTTAATGTTATAAACTACAATAAAACTCAAAGTAGTTTTCCAAATATAATGTTTATACTATAATATAGTATATTAGAAGAATATCATATAGTAAACGAATCTCACATGTTGTACAAAAATTTAGTTGCATATATAATATATTATAATTATATTTCATTTAAAATATATTAGGGTCATTTGGTTATTACATTGTTGTATTAGGCATTATAGTCTCATATATTTTGAATGACTCTTAGAAAAATGATGTATGTAATTTGAATATAACGAAATATCTTATGATGTTTATTGAATGATATTATCTTCGATTGAGCACTTTTTAATTGAAATCAACTTTATTATAGTTAAAAATTTTGGCTCCGTTTTGCTTTTCATTAGTTCTAGAATATGATTTTTTATATTAACTTAAAATATTTTACTATCTTAAAATAGATTGAGAATGAGATTTTTTATATTTATTGAAAATATGGCACAATTTTCTATTGAATAGTAAAACTAACAAAAGTCGTTAAATATGTATTTTTATGAGGTTCAACATAAATATACGACCACAAATGAGAACCCATATCTAATCAACCATCAACTAATTAAATTAGATACTAATGTGTACATAAAAATTACATTTAAAATTTTAAACTAATAGTAAAAAAAAATTTCATTATTTATTATGATAAAAAATCTGTAAATCAAAAAATATACATGCTATTTAATCGCATACAAGTTTTATGTATGGCTTATTCACAATACATTAAACTATATTACCATATTAAACTACATAATTATCCCACTACGCAACACGCGGGCATTCGCCTAGTTCATTTAATAAAGTCCATAAGATTTGAATTTTAATTTTAAAAATTCTAGGGTTTGGAATTAAAGTATTCATAAGAGAGACTTTACAAATTCCAAAACTTGAGGTAAAGTTTTGAACATGGATCAATAGCTCAATACATATGTTTCATTAATTACCGTAATTAGTCCCCATAGATTTAATTAGTCTCTTTTGATCACTAAATTAATTCCAAACTAATTCTTGATCAATAGTAATTAGATCATACAATTTCATATTAATATATTATAACATATAATATATTAAAAAATCATAAATAACCTCTTCTCAAAAGTCCATCCTAACAAATTGTCCTGATGATATGTAACCTAAATGGACCATGCTACTCTCGGGTCAATTACATACCAATTATAGTTATGGGCTTAGACACCTAATCCAACACACCCCTCACCCACACCCAAAGATCATTTCCACTCAAGCACTATCTCAAGTTCTCTCTCACTTTCCTCTCTAAATTTTGTGTGTGCCAACCTCAAAGGTTTTCTCTTCAAGAAACTTATATCAACTTATTAAGTTCTTGTAAACTCAAGTGTTTTTATACATGATAATGTTAAGATCATTTCATTTACAAACCCATTTTCGTGTGTATGATTCTCCGAACATTCCCCCATTTTCGAGTACTATTCAAGTAGTGCAAGGCTAGGCACGGAATCTCTTCACTTTCCTTACTTCAACTCACAAAATCAACAAGGTGAGCTTCATACCCCATGCTTTTTTGTGTTTTTCTTGTATTTCCAAGGGGGTGGGGGGAATAAAAGTCAGGTTTCATTTAACCATTGGATATTTGCATGCAACTACATGTTTGTGTAACAATTTGAGCTCATCATGTTGAATATCACATGTTGATACACCATAAACTCGAGATTTACAAGCCTCATGTTTGCTAGATTAAGTTTATCTTTTGGACAATTGCATGCATCATGGTTCTGTGTTCAATATGGAACAAGTACTTATGTAAAAAGGTTATTATCTTATATAGCTTCATAAGAATCATGATGAACATGTTCATTAACATATTTGTTAGATTAAAATTTGTGGACATGGGTTGGTCACTCAAAAATTTCGAAATCATAGTATGTATATATTCATATATGTTTACCTTTGAATATTTACATACTCCCATTTTTAAAAACCTACACTAATATTAGGATAAAATATTGAGTTTATCATTTATGGTATTACAAAAGTCGTGACATATTTGAGTTAAACTTAAACAACATATTTGGTGTTATAAACTTGCAAAAATCAGTAAAAAGAATGTTAAACATAATCACAAAGTTTGATATTTTACTAAAAATAATATTATTAGTAAAATAGTCGTAAACTTGTCGTCATCATTTTGTAGATGGTTTATGACCCAAGATAATATGCTATTTTTGCAACATATGTTACAACTAGACATATTCACTAAAGTCTATATATATATAAAATGTTGTAAATATTTTAACCAGAATCATATACAAAATAGTTTTATGACATAAAAACGTGCGTGTCATAGACTGTCTATCATAAACCTCACATTGCATAAGTCATAAACTGCATATCATGAAATCTGGGAATTGTGTGTCATAAAACAACATATTACCAAATTCTTCAAAATGCATGTCATAAAAGATCTGTCACGAATTTACACTAGTGATATTATTTCAATATTCAATAAAGAAAGTAGAACTTTACATAAACCGTTAATGCTCTAGTGAGGCACTATCTTCACGGTACCTACCTATCTTACACCGTAAGTATTGTAATTATAAGCAGAGTCTCCTAAAGGGAGAGCGAGGTAATTGTGTATAGATCTATATGGGGATTAACACCCCGACACCTGAGCTATTTGCTACAGCTAGACGGGGCCAGTCTAGGGTGACAAATATCTTATCGAATCTCACGCTTGAAGAACATCATGATAGGCATAACAATCACATCAAGCATGGTTATAATGACTCACATAGGGATTAACAATTTCATCTCGATTTACGGGAAAACTTACACTTCGGTGGGTTTATAAAGTATAAAACTACACACAATTTTTAGTACACAATTGTCACTATTCCAGTCTCAGGGTCTAAGACTACAGTTTCATACAATCAAAAAATATGGGATATTATGGGATCATACATTCACATAATTCCAAGAAACGTGCATACATATATTCATGGTTTTGGAAATGAACATACAATCACTTTTATGGAAAATATTGGATTTTCTGGAAGCATACAACATTTTTGTCAAGCAAAACAGATACAAACTATTTTCATATGAAAATACTTATGAACTCACCAACATTCTATGTTGACGCTTTTCAAAATGACTTGTATTCTCAGGAAACCAGTAAGCAGATACTCTTGCCATGGATCTTGGATATTTTGCTGCATTCTAAAATTTACAATTCTGTCGCTTTTGTGTAACATTTAAACAATTACAAATTATAAACTTATGAAGCTTGTAATCTTATTGTATGTCATTTGGTTGCTATGTCCATTTATATTCAATTGTGATGATACAATGCAATGATGTCATCCGCCCCCGGGCGTTTCCGCCGTCCTGGTTTGGGGGTGTGACACCATGACTTTTCAGAAATTCAAGCGCCTCTCCACATAACATGTTACATCCCAAATTATTTAACCAATAACCAAGTGTGAGATCCCTAAACATCATCATCACACCAGGATGAATCAAAAATCTTGATTTGTGAGCCTCTTCCATCAAGGTTGTCGAGTCCCACCCGTATCCTCCTATGAAAATTAATACTCTCTGACTGTCACAATTACAAGAGGAAACCTGATCCACAATTCGCTTGCTCTTCCGATGTTTCTCATTCTTTTCCTCAGTCTGTGCCTATCTAATTTGTTCCAAAAGTGGAATAACAAATTTCATCCTCAAACACAAGTCCCTGATAGGAGCACTAGTCGCCTTGCGACTCAAGGAATCGACCACCTGGTTAGCCTTCCCGGGGTGATATAAGATCTCACATTGGTATTCCTTCACTACATCTAGAAACATGCGGTGCCTCATATTCAAATTTAGTTGATCCATCAAATAACTTAAACTCTTATGGTCTATGTAGATGGTAAAACGAACCCTATACAAGTAATGATGCCAAATCTTAAAGGCACTTGATAATTCTTCTATGAAGCTTCAGTTGCCTCAAAGTGTACTATTCATAGATATATAAACATAAGCATAAATAATGCAAACAGTAAATAATATAATAAGGATACATACCGTTGATAACATATGGTGTTGCTCAGGCCTCCTCGACCATTAAATGGAAAGCTTAACTCTTCACCACCGGAGCCTTCACCTTGCACTCACAGAAGTTAGTAATCCTCAACGTAGCTGGAGCAAGTTCCCTCGCTGCTCCTCCAGATAATCTCAGGAATCGTGGGATTTAAAGACCCGTCATAGCATGGTCATATGTGTTGGATTAATGTCTAAGTCCATAACTATAATTGGTAAGACTTGACCCGACCCGGCATGGTCCATTTGGGTTGCATACCATCATGCACTTGGGTAGACTATAATGAGAGAAATAAGACACTTATGGTTATTAATATATTATAAGTTCTAGTATATTAATAATAAGAATAATAAGATTATTTAATTAGTATTGATCAAGAATTAATCTAGGATTAATTAAGTGATCAAAAGAAGACTAATTGAATATATGGGTTGATTGTACAAATCATCCATACTTGTATAGTGGGCTAATGCTCCATGGATTATCTAGTTGGGCCAAAACCCATATGATGCTCCATGGATGCTCCATGGTGTATTTGAACCCATGGATCCAAGGAAATGGAAATTCATGACAATTAGGGTTTACCCTAATTGTATAACTATATAAGCATCTTATTCTTGAGGAAAATCGGCCACTAGAGAAACTAGTATTATTCTAGAGAGGGCTAGCCGATTTCATGAAGTGTAGAATTCTCTCTAAGTTATTCTAAGTGTTTTGATGATTATGAACCATTTGAGGTGTCACACTTGGGGCACTAGGCACTCAAGCTTCATGAAGACAAGCTCCATCAAAGAGGTATGTATTCTATCTTGTTATATTGATAGTTGTGTATGCTAGTTTAGGATAATACCTTGGATATTCATATTTGCATGTATAATAGAGGAAACATAGATCCAAGGTATTTAGGGTTGCATGTACACTTAGGAGTGTTAGAATGCTCATAACCCAACAGTGGTATCAGAGCCTAGGCTTCTTTTCTTGTTATACTTGCAAATGGAGCTGAAAAATCAAGTTTTGATGCTGTCAGCCCAGCAGACTCGCCGAGTCCATGAAGGGACTCAACGAGTCCAAGGAAAAATGCATCCAACTCGCCGAGTTATGTTCATGCACTCGACGAGTTGGACCCTAGACAGCATATTTTCGAGGTTTTTGGCTAGAAATGGACTAGGAACATTACCCTAAGTTGTTTTTGAACTTATAAACTTGTTTTTTAATGTGGTAATGTTCATGCTAATCCATTTTCAAAGATAATTGTCAATAGATTCATGTTTTGTATTAGTTTAAAGGTTAGACTAATTACATGAAAAAGTTTGATTTGAATTATCTTGTTCTTATGAGTTTCTTAGATTAATAGAAAAGTTGAATGAAATAGTTGTTTTCAATCCAAATTAATCTAAGAGTTGATTCTAAAATGTGTTTTTGTAACTTGTCCTCAAGTTATATGAAAAGTCACATTTAAGTTTCATAAAACTCATAAAAGTTGGCAAAGGTTACAAAAATGAAGAGTCTAGTTCTAATTAATTGGAGTTATGACTCCATAATTTGTCCTCAAGTTATGGAGGACCAAGAGTCTCTTCATTAAATAAATAAATAAAAAAGTGTAACCTTAATTAATTCTATAAGTTATAAAATAAAGAAAAGTTAATTCTTTATTAGTTTAAAGTCTTCCATAATTTGTCCTCAAGTTATGGAACTTGAAGAGTTTTTGGATTAAAACTACTTTAAATACATAAGTTATGGAATTAATTAGTTTTGAATAGTTTCAAAACTTGCCCTCAAGTTTTGGAATTTGTAAAGTTTTCTCATATGAATACTTTAATTCCAAGTTAGCCCTTAGAATTTTAAAAGTT
This sequence comes from Lactuca saligna, assembly GCF_052625555.1. Classification (NCBI taxonomy): domain Eukaryota; kingdom Viridiplantae; phylum Streptophyta; class Magnoliopsida; order Asterales; family Asteraceae; genus Lactuca; species Lactuca saligna. The sequence continues at coordinate 105,764,686 of NC_136424.1, forward strand.
AAAATTCAACCCTAATACTTTATAATATTATAAGTTAATAATATATATATGTATAAGAGTAAAGTCGGTCTTACCGCTAGTACGCCTCATTCACGAAGCCAGTCTATAAGGTGTGTATAAGGTTGTTGCCTATAAAATGGCAACTTAATGGGTGTCCACTCTCACCCACCGCTTGCTTGACTGGTGGAGGGTCGTTAGCCGAACGGGTTTGACAGGACTATAATTCTCCCTTCATTAAAAGTATTAATGATAAATACTAAGTAACTAAACTCTTAATAATACCCAATCTTAGTTACTTAGGAAAATGTGAATAAGGTGCTAATCCATGAAATTACACTTTGCACTTTGTTTAAGTCGGTTAGTGGAGCGTGTGTGGTTAACCGGCACACTAACTCGTATTTAACAAGGTAGGCAAAGGGTAACTTAATGTTTATCATAGTATCGATGGAGCGTGTGTGGTTAACCGGCACATCGATTGAGGGGTAAACACTTAAGGGTACCGAGTAATTTGCATGGTTACTTCACACCTTGTTTTGTGATCCTCGGCATCCCAGTCACAAAACCTGAAGGGCACACTCGAGATTGAAACATGCCATTGAACAGTTCAATGAATCTCAAAAGATCTAGGAGTTTCAAAACCAATTAAAACCTAATAATACATTTCGTTTATCTTGGTGGAAATTGGTGAATCGTCATTCACCTACCTTCAAATATTTTATAGCTTGGATTACGGCATACTTCTTCTAAGTTATAAAAATAGTTTGTTGGGTCCTAGCCTTAATATTTCATATTGGGTGTCATATTAAGGACTTTAAGATCAACTATCTTGAATATCTCCCAAAACATGTCTGGTTTAGACATTTATGACCTTCCCAAATCTCTTGAAACTAGCTTTCCTAAATGAAGATGATGTTCTAATGGAAATCATACTTCTTTCACCTCCTCCAATTATTCTCCCTACCCCACAAGCTCTTAAAAAGTTTAAGGTCACTCGAACCCTATTGGCAAGGCAAGGTCTAGGTGTGATCACATCTTGGAGATGTAGTCACATATTGACAAGCCGGGAGAGTTGGGTGTCAAAGTCTTGAGAAAGTTGTAGGTTTAACTACTTTCTAAGTCACATAGTGAGTTCTTTTGGAACACCTATGAAACAGACTATGACAAGACCCTTAATGATCTTATCTATTTGCTAAGATCAACTTCCTTAAAACTTGATGGGCATTGACAATAGTGACACAGGAATTCCAGAAAAGCATTCTCTTCCCAATGGAAAGGGATCGGCCATAGTCAACTCGGTTGAACAAATGGTAAAGAGAAAAGCTAAGTCCGTGATAGTCCCATGTACCATTATCAAAGGGTCCATATGTTTATATTGCCAAAGAAAGGGTCATTAGTTGCAAAGCTGCCCAATTTACCTAAGGATGTTAAAGTCAATAAGGTTGACTCTACTTCAGGTAAAGTCCACTACTCTAACTCTGTTAAGTTTCTATTCTGAGATTCCTGATACATGATGTGACTGGGTCACATGGTAATGTTTTAAGAATCAAAGAAAAGTGAAGAAACTTCAAGAAAGAATATGTTGAATCTGATCGCGTAGATGGATTTCTATCGCGTAGTTTGAAAATCGGATTCTTGAGCTACTTCTTAGGAGTTATGAGATATTGCTTAGGAATAGATAACAACATGTTTTCATATGGATTGTAAGGATAAGTTTTTCCGCATAGTTTTAAAATAAAAGGAAAAATTTTGATTTTATTTATTTTAAAATATCCTTACAATGGCATTTGAGGAAAAATTGTTGCTTATATGATTCCATTAAGAGCAAGAGTGGAAATATGAAATTGATTCTTTCATTTGTGGTAATGTCTAAATTTACCAAATAAGGAAAGATCCTCATCATCCAAAGTCTCAGTTGGACCGGGACTTGGAATCATGCAAGTTGTATAGCGTGATGAATGAGAACTTTCAAGTATTGGAAAAATTAAGACTAATTACTTGTTCACATGGATGTGTGAGTCAAGTAATGGACTAAGGGATCGAGTACGCAGTCATGTGCACTGATTAAGTCCACCACAAAAGATATAAGGCTATTCGTCATAGTTTACTAAAGCTCAGTAAATATGATTATACTTACAAGCTTAAGTGTAACTCTGAGACATTGGAAAAGGTTTCAATGCATGGCAGAGCGGATAAGAAGAATCAAATTAGGCAGAAGGATAAAAGTTTCTCAAATCTGAAAAGATGGGAGAGTACTTTAGTATCAGTTTTGTGATCATCTTAATGATTAAGAAACCATATCAAAATTAGTTCTCTAAGGAAAATCTTAGTGCATTCTTATGACTAAGAAGAGGAACTTGAATTGTTGAAGTGGTTAAATCAAGAAGATGAGTCATACTTCGTTCCAATACAAGTCTTAGAGTCATACTCCAAGATTGTAATTTGAGTGACATGTCTTAAAGAAGGTTTAAAAAACACTTATCAAATGTAAGAGTAAAAGTTTCCTACTCTTGTACATTTGAAATTGGTAAGTTATGATGTTTTGGATAAAACAAAGACCAACTAAGGCCAATTGTGTGAAGTGTTTGTCTTGATTAGAATCCGCACTATCTCTTGGATGTTTGACAAGGGAGTCTTATAGGTCAAGAGGACAGTGGGAGTCTTAAAGGTCTTGAAAGTCTCAAGAACTAATCAAGAATAAAACCTAAAGTTCTTCACTAGCACACGACTTGAGGTTTATAACCTATCGTGTTGACATAGTCTGTGCCCATTCTAGTTAAAGTTGAGTTCTTAGAGTTCTCAATTGGTTGCACAACAACTTGGAAGCAATGGCAGGCCCTTGAGCTGCCAGGTGGCAAGAAATTAAGATTGAGTTCAGTCCATATGAGTTTGGGTTTGTCATTATCCTTGTCTTGTGACTATGGTTATGACAATTCACATGGATAAGAACACATACACCATTAAATCTAAGTGTCATAAGGTTTCTATCCGATTCATGAAAATGATGGTGAGGAAACACTTTCACTAAGTAGATTTTAGTTAGATAGCAATTGTGATATTTGCATTCTCAAAGTCGTTAGTGGAGCGTGTGTGGTTTACCGGCACACTAACCTGGACTTGTGAGAAGTGGCAAAAAGGTCTAACCATTATGATTACGGCATCCCTCTTCATAATTGTTTAGACACACAAGTGTGCTATCCAAGGGAAGGTGTATGTTTTTGATAAAGTTTTATCAAAACAATCCAGTATCAGAAATCTGAACTTTGGTAAGAAAGTCAATAAAGTATTGATTTCTAGAAGTCCAACTGATTTCTGAGTACATGTCAAAGCTAGTGGGAGCATAAGTGTTATGCTAATAATCATCATGTTAGTGGGAGCATGATAATTATGATAAAGATTGCAAGTTAGCAATGTTAATTATAGAAAACAAAAGGTTTCAATTGGAAAAAGTTGTTTTGCTATAATTAAGGGAGAGGAAATTATACTTCATCTCAAATCTATAAGCTTAGATCGTGAGGTTTTAATCATTTAGTCAAGGATATATATATGAATTTCATGTTGGAATGGCTCAGCATAAGGAAATTCTGTATATGGGTCCATTATTTGCGTTCTTAAATTCGATTATGATTACGGCATCCCTTTTCATAATCTAATTATGAGAACTTGGCAAATAGAAATGGAAATGTTATAGCAAAAGACTGGTTTAGTCTTTATGTGAGACATCATGAATCGTGTCCCATATGCTTCGGATATAGGATCGATTACATGTGCTATATTCATCCTTTCTAAAAATTTCCAAATGCCTGGGGCATTCAAAAGGGAAAAAGGTTTAGAACTGGATATGACTAAAAGGATTAAACAGTTGTTGAGGACAATCTAAGGTTTACCAAAGATTGGTTTCTCAAGGACAATCGGAAGTATAGTGATAATTCTGGAAGGACCATATTAACATAATCTGTAAGGAGGCAACTCTTATTCAGAAGTGATAGTCAAAATGAATCTGGAAATGTTTCAATGTCAAAAATTTCAATCTGTGTAAGATTAAGGAAACTTAATGCAAGAAGGATGTTTCCAAGGAATTGATCTCCTTTGGAATACTCTGTAATGATTGTTGCCAAGTCTTTCTGAATTTGTGCATAATCATTACAAGAGGATCAATGCATATAAGTTTAGAATGTAACTGATTTCAGTAAATGACATGAATTTGGAATTCTTGTATTTACAGTAAGGATTTGGGAGTGTGAAAAGAGAATCATTGAAGTTATGTTCAATTGATCTAGTTCACAAAGTAAAGATCATAGACAAACATAGTATGCATACTTGGTGTGTGGCATGACTAGTGTTTAGAAAAACATAGTGTACATGCTTGGAGCATGGGACAACTATTGTTTTAAATTCAAAAATAAAGTTGATAGCTGAAACAGTATACAATGAATAATGTGTAATCATATGGTGATAAATAAAAGGTGTTTTATTTATGTTCATAGGTTTTGATACCATATTGGATTTAATTATTATTGTGTTTCACTTTGCATGTTTTGACTTCCCGAATAAACTAGGTTATTCTTCCGGAATGACTAAGTTATTCAAACCATCCATAGTCGGTCATATGTTGGAAGTAGATATGAATTAAGACTGTCATGGGTTGGCTTGTAGAGGTCTAAGGTGTTGGACAAATGGCTACAACACTCATGAGTGCTCATAAGTTCTGAGTATTGGATTCAACCCGCGCTCATTGGAATCACTTCATGGATTTTATCACGAGTGATCATGAGACGATAATATCTTATATTCTTCAAACCTAGAGATATGAGTTGTTACTATGAGTTGATAGTACATTGATTGCACGAAAACGCATTGGTAACTCGATGTTATTAAACGTGTCTTTGTGTATGATTCAACAAGTAGTAGAACAAGCCATATGAGTCGAAGTTTATCCATTCCTTTTACCTTCGGGATAAAAGCGATATCTGTGGGCCCCTCGATGATTTGATGATGACAAATGGAAGTGCTCGGCCGGGCCAAGACTGATTTGATTTGTTCAATTAGTCAGTCGTCATAAATCGGAAATCGGGAAACAACAAATGGACAAAGAGAATGATTATAATCCATGTCTCAGTCCATATGATATCTAGAATGGAGGAATATATGATCCGTTATCTAATGGACAAGTCATTAACAAAGGTCAGAGTTCATCTACAAGGTCAGAGTTCGACAGAAGCTTTTGAGAGCTATGATTGCAAGTTGGTTCCTGAAGTCATACGCAATAATAGTTTTAGACTTATCCAAGTGGGAGACTGTTGGATTAATGTCTAAGTCCATAACTATAATTGGTAAGACTTGACCCGACCCAGCATGGTCCATTTGGGTTGCATACCATCATGCACTTGGGTAGACTATAATGAGAGAAATAAGACACTTATGGTTATTAATATATTATAAGTTCTAGTATATTAATAATAAGAATAATAAGATTATTTAATTAGTATTGATCAAGAATTAATCTAGGATTAATTAAGTGATCAAAAGAAGACTAATTGAATGTATGGGTTGATTGTACAAATCATCCATACTTGTATAGTGGGCTAATGCTCCATGGATTATCTAGTTGGGCCAAAACCCATATGATGCTCCATGGATGCTCCATGGTGTATTTGAACCCATGGATCCAAGGAAATGGAAAGTCATGACAATTAGGGTTTACCCTAATTGTATAACTATATAAGCATCTTATTCTTGAGGAAAATCGGCCACTAGAGAAACTAGTATTATTCTAGAGAGGGCTAGCCGATTTCATGAAGTGTAGAATTCTCTCTATGTTATTCTAAGTGTTTTGATGATTGTGAACCATTTGAGGTGTCACACTTGGGGCACTAGGCACTCAAGCTTCATGAAGACAAGCTCCATCAAAGAGGTATGTATTCTATCTTGTTATATTGATAGTTGTGTATGCTAGTTTAGGATAATACCTTGGATATTCATATTTGCATGTATAATAGAGGAAACATAGATCCAAGGTATTTAGGGTTGCATGTACACTTAGGAGTGTTAGAATGCTCATAACCCAACAATATGTACCACGACGTGGAAACTAGTTTTAACGAAACCCTAATTTTCGGGCTTTGTACCCTATTTAATGGAATGGGGAGAATAGGGTTTATTCATCCTCAGCCTACATTACCCTCAAACCCCCATAAACCTTAACCCTTATCTTCCTTCAAGATTTTGGATCTCATTTGCTAGCTTTTCATGGTTTTTAAGGAAGTAGAAGAAGATTTTGTGCAAGAGACCAGCAAGCAACACTCACCAACCTCATAAAGCACCTTTTTGGACCATTTGTAAGGCTCTTGATCTACTATGTTATCTTCTCTTTAGAGATCTAGAGTCATTTGCTTAATAATTCTTTTATTGGATTTTGAGTGGTGCAAATAGATAAATTTTGCAACTTTATGACTCTTAGGAGTCCCAAGGACATTATATCTCATAGATCTAAGAAATGGTTGTGATTTGGAAATTTTGCATGAACTTTAGGTTCCATTTTTTGACCAAGATTTGAGGGTGGACATGCGTGAGGCATGCATGTCCATAAATTTCAAATTTGTAGGGATCAATAGGACCCCTAGAAGATTTATGGAAAGTTTAGTATTGTGTCCTTTGTGATTGAAGATGTAAAGGATGAGTTATATCTCTTAAATCACCTTTAGAACATTGGTTTAATGATCTTGTCTTAGTGGATAACGTTGGAAAATTTATCCATTAAGACAATGGAAAGGAGTAGATCCGAGATTTTAAGCTCTTGGAAATGAGTTAAGAGTACCTTAAGTCGAACAAGCCATTCAGATTGGTCCTCACGACATGACACTAGGTCTCCACGTCATGGCAATCAGATACCAGTCGACTGTTTTGAAGTTTCGTACCCAAAGCATGGTAGAGGAAGGCCATGAAATGATGGGGTGATGATGACATTTTGACTTCTTTAACTTGGATCTAGACCGGGTTAAGACCTATGCACCACGAAGTGGCAAAGGATGGCCACAACGTGGAGGTCAGCTAAATTTGACGTTGTCTTTGATCGTTGACTCTTTGACATGAGTTAACTTTTGGTCAACTCTTAGTTTTTGGAAAAGTTGACTAAGGGTTTACCTTCTATGAATGTCTAGGTGGGGTATAGCACCTATGTTTTGGAAGAGAGAGTAGTAGCATTTGATTATCATGTAAAAGGTAAATCTCTACACTCTACTTGTCTGTCGAAGGCATCAACCTCGACCCAATTGTCTGTGTATGTAGGATGGTAGTTGTCTTTGTGATTCTAGCATGTATTTGTACGTATATTGGGAGGGCCTGATGAATACTGGGCAATGATAAATGAATATTGGGCAGGGACCTATAATTTTATGGTATATGGTATTTTGGGGAACTCATTAAGATTTTTTCTTATGGTTTTATTTTTATGTTTCAGGTACATCCAGTACGAAAGGGAAGACCTTGACATGATTGCATCGCATCCTCAGGTGTTCTGCATTTTATGACATTGTTTTGTACATTTAATAATTATATGATACTTTTCTATACTTTGATGGGTTTTTGGAGTGCCTGAATGGTTGTTTTAGTTGACTTAAACAAAAAAATTTACTTAGTATTTTTGGGATGTTACAAGTTTGTATTAGAGTCTGGGTTTGAGAGATTCATGCACACTCTCGGGTGTGTGTGAATTCAAAGCGAGGAGTTAATAATACTTTTAAAGAAAATGAATTTTCTAAAAGATTTTTATAAAGAAAAAGGGGCACGATGCGTGCAATTATCCTAGTTCAAGTAAGTATTTCCCAAAATACCCATGCATGTTTAGTATATGTATGTCTCTCTCTCTCTCTCTCTCTCTCTATATATATATATATATATATATATATAACATGCTAAATTAGGGCTAAGGATTTGCTCAAAATAACATGATAAGATGCCTTTTTATGTCAGTTGTATGAGCCTTTAGAACTGCATACTATTAGATAGAGTGGTATGGTTAGGTAGTGCACTGTTTTAGAACTTGATGCTCGAATACTACTTGTTTTGTGCTTTTAGAAACCTACACTGGTATCAATTAACTATCAAGAGAATATGCTAGGTTACATGTTATAGAAATTTGATAATTAACAAGGTTATGTGTAACTCTATTACACAGCTCTTATTTGAGTCCAACCGTTGTAGTGTGAGAACTTGCAATTACATGATTATCTAGTTCCTATTTCATGTAATTATATTTATAAGGTAGTTAGTGGGTATTAATGGGAGTTTCTTCTATAGGTGATGTCGGAGAGAGGTGTGAAGGGAATCCTAGGAGAACATAGGAAGTATGTTAGCATACTGAATGCATAGTTTAGCAGAATTGGAGAGTATTTTATGGTAAGGTAGTAAATTAGAGGATTTGGGGCGGTACTTGAGGAAAGTACAGATAGGTGTGGAAGGTAGTATTGGGCCCGTATTACTGAAAACACATGATCTGTACTCAAAACAAGGGAAGCCACAAGGATACGAAGGAACTTGGTAAGTGTGGAAATTTCTTCAAGTGTTTTCTAATGGATGCATTATTTATTTTTCAGTATCGTAGTCACTCGAGGTGGTTCAGGACTTGGTGAAGGATAGAGTTCGGGATTTGGAGTCGGACTCTTGGATGATCAGATGTGAGAGTTCATTTCGCCAAATATCACTCATGGTATTTTGGAGTAGACTCATGTGATATTTGGTACGATCAAGGAGGGAATTATTGAGATGTTGAATGAGTGTCTGAGCATATTCTGTACTGAGATTTTGGCTATGGTGGGTGCACGCTCTCTAACCTTTTGAGAGTTTCGTGCATGTAGGGCTCCAAAGTTCTTCAGGAGGAAGGATCCCATTGTCAACAGGTGATGGTTGGCGGAGATTGCAAGCATTTTCTGTACTAGCTTATGCTTGAGGGGTCGAAGGTCAGATTTGCATCCTATCTTCTGAAGGACAGAACTCGTGATTAGTGGGAGGAGGTAGACCATGCCTTGGGAGGAGGGTCTTCTGAAGGATTTTACGATGAGATTATGGGTTAAGTTTGCACCAGTGATCGAGGTTTAACAGCTGGGGAGGGAGTTTCAAAACCTTCGTCAAACTACTGAGTCTGTGGCGGAGATCACTGTCATGTTCTGTAAGAGGGATTTATTGGTTCCACAGTATGTAGCAGACGAGGCGATGAAGAAGCAAAGGTACCATGAGATGCTGACGGATCAAATTCGGGAGATTGTGAGAATGTCCAACCGCATGACTTTGAAGGACATGATAGCGAGAGCCTGAGAGTGGGAGATTGACTTGGAGCTTTGTAAGAAGTAGATTCCATTTCAGACTTAGATATCTGAGGGGGGAAAAGTAGAATCCCAAGACAGTTGATTCGCGTTTGAGAGGCCATTAGGGTTGGAGGCACTATGACAAGTGCGACAAGATGCACAAGGAAATTGGTAGGATGAGTGGCTATGGCTACCTCAAGTGCGGAAAGATGGGTCACTACAACAAGGATTGCACCGCCACTACCACTACCACCCAATGATTGATTCTGATTTGCATCCATTACAATCAGAGCTGCAGGATGATTATCCGAGTTTGATAGTGGGAGAAGTGGTAGCACTCACTCCAGTGATATTGAGGATTACTGACGGCCGCCAGGGCAAGGCGAAGGCGCTAGTTGTGAGGAGTCAAGATTTTTAGCTATCAGTCAAGTAGGCACGTGCAACACCTGATGTGGTTACTAATATATATCTTCTTGGTTCATTTATTTCTTATTTTATTATGCTTATTGTGTATGCTGCTATTTAGGGATGTTTTTAGTGAACGAAATTTTGGCCTTGACCCTTGTAACATCCCGAAATATCAAGAGTAGAGTTGAAGGGCTAAAAGAGTGAATAGGGAAAGAGTGACTCGGCGAGTCCATGTGCGGACTCGGCGAGTAGAGTCGCGATTTGGTCGCGTGTTAAGTGCCCGACTCGGCGATTCGGTATAATGGACTCGGCGAGTAGGCGCTGAGTGGAGAAAACCCTAATTCTCGGGATTGAGCCTTATATAAAGATCACTATGTTTTCCTCCCAGCCTCTTTATCGCCCCTTGAGCCGTAGAAAACCCTAAATCACGGAGAAGCACCATTGTTGAGTGGATTGGAGCTTGGAGAAGTAATGGTTGAAGGAATTTTGGGAAGATTGAAGGCTTGGAGCAAGGGGCTTTGCTTGGACTCGAAATGCATTGTAGTTGGGGCATCACTTAGAGGTAATATCTCGTTATTAACCTGTTGTTATGTTGTTTCTTCATTTTGGGGTTTGTGAGAAATTGTCTATGGATGAAATGGGAAGTCTAGAGGTTAGATCTGAGGTTGCTACCTCAGATCTGGAAGGGAGAAGAATCAGAGAGCATGAAAGTCCCTGTGTTGGAGTGTTTAGTGAAGCTTACATGTCCCAAACCCTAGCCCAATGTGCAAACGGCTTAGATCGCTTTGGATTCACATAAAGTTTGCCACTTTACGTGATGGATGAGTGGTAGGAGACTAGATCTATGTTTTGGAGCAGTTGCATGGCCTGGAATGCTTCGGAATGTATTCAGACCGGTGGTACTCGGCGAGTCACATGGGTGGACTCGACGAGTTGGATGAAGATGGCCTGGAACTCGGCGAGTTGTATGAACAACTCGGTGAGTAAGTTTAAGATAGTCGTAGACTCGACGAGTCTGTTCTTGGACTCGACGAGTCTTGTCGAAGAGTCCCAAATATTCTCTGGTTGAGTCGAGAATCGGTGAGTCGAGGGATGACTCAGTGAGTCGTGTGCGAGTGGACTCAAAGTTGTTGGACTCGGCGAGTCTCGGGGTGACTCGGCGAGTTAGGTCGCAGATTGAGTGAAGTTCTGATTATGGGAACTCGACGAGTCACAGGGTTGACTTGGCGAATAGGGTCAGTCAGGGGTTGACTTAGACTGAGGACTTTGATTTCGACCAAGGGTTGGCCGTTGACATTTAGGGTTTGGTCAGCGATGTGACCTTTGAGCCAAGAGAGGGGTAAAATAGTCTTTTACCCATAAGAGGGTGTTATGAGAGGATTTATTCTAGTCTCGAGAGTTATATTCATGAGAGTATTTTCCTTACGTGTTAGGCGGTGGCGAGTTCGAGATTCAAGTGTGGGGATATCTGCTTTCTACTTGCCAGGTGAGTCTTCTCACTATACTTTACCTTGAGTAGGTAACCAGAGTTATGTGATCAGAGTATTTGTATGCTATATGTACGTGATGTGTTGTACTGCATTACTTCTATGTGATTTATGATGTGCATGTTTATAGAGTTGGAACCGGAAGGTTCCCAGAGTTAGAACCCGAGGGTTCACAGAGTTTGGGTGCACGGACCCATAGAGTTATAGCCTCGAGTGGCTAATATGTGTTATGTGTGGTATTTTGGGGAACTCACTAAGCTTCGTGCTTACAGTGTTTTTTGTGATGTTTTTCAAGTTTCTTTCAGTATCACGGGACGGCACCGGCTTGATTGTACACATCAGAGAAAGAGTCATATTTTGGAGGATCCTGGTTTTCTATGCAAGTGAAAATGGAGTCATGTTTTGTAAATCGACTATGAATGAGATTTTAAACAAGTGTTTCTAAGAATAAAATGATTATTTTAAATGAAAATTTTGTCTTGAAATTTACGGTGTTACAAGTTGGTATCAGAGCCTTGGTTTGAGGGATTCGGATGCGCCTTCGGGTAAATCTGGAATCAAACTGAGGAAGTAAGAAAAGTTTTTAAAGAGATAGTTTTCTAAAAGTGAATAAGAGTTCAAAGAGAAAGAAAGAAAGAGCAGTGTGTATAATCAGCCAGAGCCCGAACGGTGATTTCCCAAAATACCCTTACTTTTGTATTATGAGATATTTATGATGCACTTTATGAGATATTATTGCATGCTAGAGACAGGCTAGGTATTTCATATGTTAGGACTAGAGTGGCCTGATTTGTGATGCCTTAGCCTAAGACTCGTCGTTATATGTGCCATGCTTTTGAGTATGTGATGAGTGAGAGTATCCAGTTAGAACCCATGGTGGGTAGAGTTACAGAGTTCAGTGGTACTTTCGAGGATGAGCTGAGAAAGTGGAGTTATCATAGAGAGGGAGTCCTATGTATTCTTCAATGCTCGAATGCTGCTTGCTTTGTGCTTTGTGGAACTCTCGATAATGGGAGTCAGCTACCAAGTGAATATGACGATATTCAGGAGGTAGATGGTTGGCATCATTAGGAGATCTTCAGCAGCTGATAGCAAAGAAGTGGGAGGACAACAGTAGAGCCTAGGGAGTAACCCTATCCAGATGAGTGCGCTTGTAGAATAGAGAATTTCGTTGGGGGGCGAGCACGCGCGATGGGATTGGTGAAAGAGCAGGTCGAGCAGCTACTTAGAAGCTCTGGGATGGTCCGTGTGGAAAGTATGGGTAGATGTGGCAGGTAGTATGGGCCCATACTACTGGAAGCAGAGGACCCATACTTGATACAAGGAGTATTCTGAAGGTTCTAAGGAGCGGATTGAGGAGTGATGTTATGGTTCGGGTACCATACATCAGAGCAGATTGAGGAGTGATGTTATGGTTCCGGTACCATACATCAGGGCAGATTGAGGAGTGATGTTATGGTTCGGGTACCATACATCAGGGCAAATTGAGGAGTGATGTTATGGTTCGGGTACCATACATCAGGGCAGATTGAGGAGTGATGTTATGGTTCGGGTACCATACATCAGGGCAGATTGAGGAGTGATGTTATGGTTCGGGTACCATACATCAGAGCAGATTGAGGAGTGATGTTATGGTTTGAGTACCATACATCAGATCGGATCGAGGAGTGATGTTATGGTTCGGGTACCATACATCAGGGCAGATTGAGGAGTGATGTTATGGTTCGGGTACCATACATCAGGGCAGATTAAGGAGTGATGTTATGGTTCGGGTACCATACATCAGAGCAGATTGAGGAGTGATGTTATGGTCCGGGTACCATACATCGGAGCGGATTGGGGAGTGATGTTATGGTTAGGGTACCATACACCAGGGCATATTGAGAAGAGATGTCATGGAATGAGTACCATGGTTCGTAGTGAATGATGTTTGTGGTTCTCCGGTTATTCGGTCACGAGTAAGTTCGAAGAGGCGTCCTTGAGGGGGAGATCGAGAGCCCCTCAGAGAATTTTAGTAAGGAGTCAGTGAGAAGGGAGAATTTCGATCTGAGTTGGGTGATCAGTCGATAAAGGAGATGTCACCTCCTATGATCTGGGAGGTACTGATTATGCTCGTGTGAAAAATATGAGAAGCATGATATTTTGGTTTTGGGTTTAGGGGTAAACACTGCAGGTCGTCATTGATGATGATTTCCCACCAGAGTATCAGGTAGCATGTGTGCCGCGAGGCAGTGATCTATCATGAGCAGATAGTCAGTTGGGACTGAGATAGTCGAGGGCCACACTATACCTAATTGAGTTTAGTCGGGTGTACGGTAGTGGTATCAGCAGGGAGTTCAGTCGAGTTCAGCGGTGCAGAGAGTTTTCTATCCATGGGGTGTTGAATTTGGGAGTGGGTTCCTGTTCTTAGGATGATCCCGGTGTTGGAGCGTTGGTTAATGAGTTGAGGTGAGGAGTACGATGATTTTATGGTTCAGTCTATGAGCCAGAGATGTTATCGAGCAGTTGAGTTGTTTGGTACTAAATTGGTACGAGATTTGGAACGACTAGAGGCAGACGTGACGAGAAGTTCTTGAGGAGTTCACCAGAGGTTCAGAGTATATGAGGTCGATTCATTTTCTCAAGGGGGGGGGGGATTATCGGGCGTTGTGTAGCACTTTCCGGGGGCAGGTGCGATTTTGCTAGAGAATATAGTTATGGGTTAGTTGCGTACTATTTGGTGATGGTTCGAACCCTAAGTGGGGGAGAACTGGGTGCCGTATGTAAGAAAGCAGAGATTTGTCAAGAGAAGTTATAAGTGGAGTATAGAGATATGCGGTAAGAAATCATGAGATCAGAGATGTCGGTGATCGAGAAAAGGGGGTCAGAGTGAGTTAATGCGGGAAGTACTTGTTTGAGAAGGATGAATGTCTCCATGTCAGGTGTTTATTAGTCAGGAATCTGGTATTGGTCAGTGTTGGGGCAAGTAGATAGAGAATGATTGGGCAGCCAACTCCCGGGTCGGTATGCGTATCCTTGTTTGGATTTTGAGCGGCGGGAAAAAGGGTTTCGGAGAATTATCAGCGTATTTTGTAGCGTTAGCGTTTCTTCGTATTGCAATTGAGAAATTGAATACACCGAAGTTGCAACTTGGGAAAAATGAAGATCCAGTTATGGGGTTCAGAGGGAATGTATTATTGCATCTATATGGTGCTTGGGGCAGGAGATCTGTGGTTGTGGCAGGATCTCGTGATGTTCGGTAGGGGTGTTCCGAGGTATCCGGGTATTGATATCTTTATTTCGGAGTTACTCGCGAATATTGAGTTGAGATGACTTGTGGTATATCAGGTATCTATGGATCTAGTGAGAGCCCTTCGAGTATGGGCATCCAGGGAGATTACTTGGGAAAGTGGATCTTCGCAAGGGTGGGCATCTGTTATGACGATTGCCTCCAGAGTCTGTGATGAATATTCGAGACGAGTATGGGTAGCCGCCTATGATAGTCTGTGGAGCATGAGCTAGTAGGGTCAGAAGGTGTTGTGATACTGCGGGGAGCCGTAGTACTCACTAGTCAGAGGGTGTTGTGATACTGCGGAGAGCCGTAGTAGTCACTAGTTAGAGGGTGTTGTGATACCGCGGGGAGCCGTAGTGCTCACTAGATGGCAAGAGAGTGTGATGATGGAATGTTCTCCGATCAGTGTATGATGTGGAAGAGTTTTGGGCTTGAGTAGCCCTAGTATTTAGTTTTTGGAGCCTGGATGTTGGACCGGGGGCAAGACTGGGGTCCCCGTCTCTGTCGGGGAATGTGGTGAGATGTGCAAGGGATATGCGCAGCAGAAACAAGAGATCAGAGTGGAGACAATCCTCGGTTGGATTGTACTTTCTTGCATAAGGAAAAGAGAATCTCGTGACTTGCGTGTCACGGGGCTGGGATAGTGGTCACGGGGAGGAAGTTAGTGGGATATTTGGAATCATGATTTGGGTGACCTTTGGAGGCTCAGCTGTGGAGTCAAAAGCTGACCTGGTGCCCAATCTCGAAGAGGGATATGAGATGAGCTGGAGCTTATCATGATGATGTCTGAGGACACCTCAGAGGGAGTGAACGATTCAGACACTCAAAGACATGCTTCGGGCATGAGTATTAGATTTCGGAGGGTGTTACGGCACGTATTTATCCTTGGTTGAGTTATCCTATTTCAACAGCCATCATTAGTGCATTGGTATGCCACCCTTTGTGCTGTTGTATGGGAGGAAGTGTCGGACCCTCATTTGCTGAGGAAAGTGTCGATTCGCGGAAGTGGAAGTTGTAGTGAGAATGGATGATTTGGAGTATGGTGGTCGAACATTGTGTCTGTGACAGTGGTATGGAGTGACATCATGATGGGATGTCTGCTGAGGATGCGGAAGGGATTCTGCGGGTGTAGAGCCAAGAGTCTCAGGTTGGATGTAGGGATGGAGTCTGGGACTCCCAGCTTGATTCTAATCAAGGGTTGTGTGTGTAGTGGTGGTTCTCCTGGGGATGTTAGAGATGTCATCACTGCGATGGGTTTTCCTAACCCGAGAGTGTGAAGGTTGGTGCGGCTTGGGTGCTTGATTGCAAGAAGAGGACTCATGAGAGTTGCTCTGGGATTGAAGAGTGGGCCTTTCTGTCGTTACGGATTGGATAGAATGGGATTCGGATCGGGGATCCGATGGTTCATGGCTTCTAACCCTTATGGGTCGAGTGATTGTTGAGATTTGGGACAACGATGCTTCATGGGTAATTCTCGGATCGTTGAGTGTGGTTATCAGAGGGTACATCCGGTGCCCGGTTCGAGACAGTGGTCAGGAAACCGTAAGGAAAGGGAAAGTGTGTTCGAGTTTCAATGGGTGTGCCTTGTGAGATCTGGTCCGATTAAGGCCAGGTGGCACGTTGTGGGAGTATTTCTGGAGTTGAGTTGTTGTAGGCTTCGAGGGCGAAGCCTAATTTAAGTGGGGAGAATTGTAACATCCCGAAATATCAAGAGTAGAGTTGAAGGGCTAAAAGAGTGAATAGGGAAAGAGTGACTCGGCGAGTCCATGTGCGGACTCGACGAGTAGAGTCGCGATTTGGTCGCGTGTTAAGTGGCCGACTCGGCGAGTCGGTATAATGGACTCGACGAGTAGGCGCTGAGTGGAGAAAACCCTAATTCTCGGGACTGAGCCTTATATAAAGATCACTATGTTTTCCTCCCAGCCTCTTTATCACCCCTTGAGCCCCAGAAAATCCTAAATCACGGAGAAGCACCATTGTTGAGTGGATTGGATCTTGGAGAAGTAATGGTTGAAGGAATTTTGGGAAGATTGAAGGCTTGGAGCAAGGGGCTTTGCTTGGATTCGAATTGCATTGCAGTTGGGGCATCACTTAGAGGTAATATCTCGTTATTAACCTGTTGTTATGTTGTTTCTTCATTCTGGGGTTTGTGAGAAATTGAGGTTGCTACCTCAGATCTGAGGTTGCTACCTCAGATCTGGAAGGGAGAAGAATCAGAGAGCATGAAAGTCCCTGTGTTGGAGTGTTTAGTGAAGCTTACATGTCCTAAACCCTAGCCCAATGTGCAAACGGATTAGATCTCTTTGGATTCACGTAAAGTTTGCCACTTTACGTGATGGATGAGTGGTAGGAGACTAGATTTATATTTTGGAGCAGTTGCATGGCCTGGAATGCTTCGGAATGTATTCAGACCAATGGTACTCGGCGAGTCACATGGGTGGCTTCGACGAGTTGGATGAAGATGGCCCGGAACTCGGCGAGTTGTATGAACAACTCGGCGAGTAAGTTGAAGATAGCCGTAGACTCGGCGAGTCTGTTCTTGGACTCGACGAGTCTTGTCGAAGAGTCCCAAATATTCTCTGGTTGAGTCGAGAATCGGGAGTCGAGGGATGACTCGGTGAGTCGTGTGCGAGTGGACTCAGGGTTGTTGGACTCGGCGAGTCTCGGGGTGACTCGACGAGTTAGGTCGCAGATTGAGTGAAGTTCTGATTATGGGAACTCGACGAGTCACAGGGTTGACTCGGCGAGTAGGGTCAGTCAGGGGTTGACTTAGACTGAGGACTTTGATTTCGACCAAGGGTTGGCCGTTAACTTTTAGGGTTTGGTCAGCGATGTGGCCTTTGGGCCAAGAGAGGGGTAAAATAGTCTTTTACCCATAAGAGGGTGTTATGAGAGGATTTATTCTAGTCTCGATAGTTGTATTCATAAGAGTATTTGCCTTACGTGTTAGGCGGTGGCGAGTTCGAGATTCAAGTGTGGGGATATCTGCTTTGTGCTTGCCAGGTGAGTCTTCTCACTATACTTTACCTTGAGTTGGAAACCAGAGTTATGTGATCAGAGTATTTGTATGCTATATGTACGTGATGTATTGTACTGCATTACTTCTATGTGATTTATGTTGTGCATGTTTATAGAGTTGGAACCGGAAGGTTCCCAAAGTTAGAACCCGAGGGTTCACAGAGTTTGGGTGCACGGACCCATAGAGTTATAGCCTCGAGTGGCTAATATGTGTTATGTGTGGTATTTTGGGGAACTCACTAAGCTTCGTGCTTACAGTGTTTTTTGTGATGTTTTTCAGGTTTCTTTCAGTATCACGGGACGGCACCGGCTTGATTGTACACATCAGAGAAAGAGTCATATTTTGGAGGATCCTGGTTTTCTATGCAAGTGAAAATGGAGTCATGTTTTGTAAATCGACTATGAATGAGATTTTAAACAAGTGTTTCTAAGAATAAAATGATTATTTTAAATGAAAATTTTGTCTTGAAATTTACGGTGTTACAGCCCTTTTTAATTCGGGCGCCACCCAATCATTTGTATCTTTTGGTCGTTGCAATAGGTTTTCTAACGCTCCTGTAGAGCTAGATCACCCACTAGAATTGGAGATCTCGATGATCATCCAGTACGTGTATCCAGGGTGTATCGAGGTTGTGTTCTGGAGTTATTTCATGAGCAATATCTGATTGAATTGTTTCCTATAGACTGTATGAGAGCAAGGTTATCGTATGTATGGATTGGTTAAGCCCCAATGGGGAGAGGATTGACTGCAGGCACCAGTTAGTTTGAGCTCAAAACCTAAGTTGGGGAGAACTAGATATTCATGGTGAGGATGATCAGCATGGACCCGCTCTCTTTTCAGCCATCAGGACTAAGAGGTATATTAAGTAGGGTTATTTGAGCTTCGTGGCTTTCATATTGGATACCAGAGAGAAGGGAAAGAGGATAGTTGTGATGGGTTTTGAGCACTCTAACAACGTTAAGGTGTACATACAACCCTAAATACTTTGGATCTATGTTTTCTCTAATTATACATGCAATTTGATTTATCAAAAGCATTACCCTAACTAGCATACAAAACTTTCATAATTGTATAATAAAACTACTTAGATAACATACCTTTCTTGCAGCTTGTTACTTGGAGCTTTAAGAGCCTAGCACCAATAATGTGAATACCTCAAATGGAACCATAAATCACTACTAGTAATTGGAAGACTTGAGAGAGAGTATCTTTGCACACAAAATTAGTTATTCTCTTCTGACACACACACACTAGTGCCAATTTTCGTAGCTAGAGGAGTTCTTATATAGTGTGGCATGATTGGGGTTACATCCATGTATACCCTAATGCCCATGACCTTTCATATTACTTAGGATCCCTGGGTAAAACCCTCCATAGACTTCCATAATGGTTTAGCCCATCCTAAATAACCTTTGGCCCACTCTATAAGAATCTATATTTAATTACTCTCCTTATGATCACTAAATTAATTCTTGATTAATACTAATTATGATTTCATATTAATATATTAGAACTTATAATATATTAATAAATCATAAATATCCTCTTCTCAAAAGTCCATCCTTACAAATTGTTCTGGTGAAATGCAACCCAAATGGACCATGCTAAATCGGGTCAAGTACATACCAAATATAGTTATGGACTTAGACACCTTATCCAATAGTCTTCCACTTGTATAAGTTTAATAACTATAGTTGCAAGTATGACTTTAGGAACCAACCAACAATCGTAGCTCATAAAAACACCATTTTAGACAAGTGATCATATATGTTGGGTCAAAATATGGTTTATACTTTACTTTTCTGGGCAATTGTATTTTTCTGTAATATTTATAAGTTTGTGGTCATGTTTACGACTGAGTTTACGGCCGTAAACCCATATACGGCCCATGTGTTATCCGGCCCATGCTCCCCTAGTATAAATATAGGTATTAGGGTGTGAGGAATAGATTGATAAACCCTAGGGAGTTGACGGACAGAGAGAGACAAAGGAACGTTTGTGTGGGTGAATCTTGTGTAAGGAACTTAATTCATATTATCAATTCATACATAGATTCATATTATTCTTCCTCTCCTTCTGTTCTATTTGATCTGACATCATCCGTTTGATTGGGATTCCGCACCATCAAACAGATTTGATTGATAGATTGGCAAATTAGGGACTTACAATTGGTATCAAAGCCAAGTTGTATCAGTCAATTTTGTCAGATTTGGGGCATTATTTAATATTATTTTCGAAATATTTTTGCGTTTTTGGATAGATCTCGCAAAAATAAGGGGGGTTTGTTCTTTGTGTTTTTCATAAAAAAGTGTTTTTGATCGAGTTTTTGAGCTTCAAAGTCGAAAAATCGGTGTTTTTGGTCGGAGTTTGCGGCCGTCGGCTAGGGTTTCGGAAGTTCACGGCCCAGAGTTTACGGCCCGAAGTTTACGGCGTCGGCTTGCGGTCCTCGGAGGTTTACGACTCGCACAAGTTCAGACATCGTCTTCGCAGCACATCGGATCCTCGCCTCGCCTCGTCCTCGCATCAGCGCCTTACAGCCTCGCATCAAAAATCGAAACGGAATTAGTGGGGTGCCGAGATTCGAACCCGGGTCTCCTCCGTAGAAGACCAGCACCTTACCAGTTGATCTACATTGCCACATGCATCTTCTCTCTCATTTTTTTTTCATAAACACTCCCTGTCGCGCCACTTTTCCTAGTTTGACACTTTTAACCCAAAACTCAAATCCTTTTAATTCTAAATTTTTTTTCATCCAAAATAATAATAATAAATAAATAAATTAAATTAAAATTAATAAATAAAATTATATTTTAATTTTTTTTTTACTTTTGACCTTAAATTTTGACTTTGACTTCCAAGTTTGACCTTTGACTTTAAACTTTGACTTTCTTGTTTGACTTTTAAAATTTTAAATTTAGCTTTTCGGTTTGACTTTTAAGTTTGAATTTTGAGTTTAATTTTTTTAAATTTGACTTTTAAGGTTGACTTTTGAGGTTTATAATCAAAGGGTTTGACTTTTAAGTTTTATTTTAGCTTCTAGTTGTGCTTTTAATTGATTTTAAGGTCTACGAGGGAGTTGAAAACATGAAAGAGAGGCGTCAGGATATGTTAAGACAAAATTTCAACATTTTCGATTATATCCCTGGAGAAACCCTCGAAACTCAGTTGCAGCGATTCACTACACTCACTACTGAGATGAATATAGTCGGGATCTTCTTGACAAAGTCCGAGCTAAACAAAAAGCTGCTAAATTCACTTCCGAAATCGTGGGATATGAACGTGGCCATCATCAAGAAGACAAAATATCTCAATCATCTTAGTCTTGCTGATATAATTCAGCTTGTGAAGCCACGATTAAATTTCTTCGGGAACAAATTGATATATTTAAAAGAGAAGTTGAAGACCTGAGATATGAAGGATATCAACTCAGGAAAGGACAGAAACCCCTGAAGGCTGAGTTAGAAGCAAAAACCAAGGACTTTAGGAAACTTCAGAAAGAGTATAGCAACAAGTGTGAAAATTATGATTATGTTAAGAGTCAACTTGTTGCTGTAACTGAAGAACTTGACTCTTTAAAAATTAAGTGTGGAAAAACTGATGTCAGTTTCAAAAATTATACTGCGTCAAGTCAGACAGTCGAGTCCTTATATGAAACCCAGTTAAAATTCAAAGAAAATCAAAACAAGGGTCTAGGGTATGATAGTGTACCTCCTCCTTATAATCATAACTACACATCCATCCCTATAACATAGGACGAAACTGACAGGGAGCCACATCTTCGATATGGCAAACGAGCTGGATTTGTGTCAGGAGGAGTTATTAATATTAAAGATACTAATGTTGCTACTTCTTGTGTAGGCAAAGTAACAGAGGATGAGAACAAGGAGAGTTCTTCTAAACAAACAAACATCTCCTTGAACTCTGAATCTATTGCTTTGAACTCATGTAACGCCCGTAGATCCGGGCTAGTCAATTTAGAGACAATAAGCATCAAAAATGACTTTTTGATGGAAGATTATTTAGAAGTATTAATCTTAACCAAGTTGTAGTATATGTCACAAGGTTTCCGTTCATATAAAGAACGCCAAAATCCGAGTTATAACGAAGAAGTTATGACCTGTCGAAGTTTCGCGATAGAACCGACACGACCTAGCGTGACCCAGCGCGACGTAAATAGTGAATTTTAGGTAGATAGATATCTAGCCTTAGTGATCTAAACGAGATTCGAAGATTTCTTCGATAGTAGTCCAACGATAAAAAGACAGACGAAAACAGAGTTCAGATGAAGGAGTTATGAATTTCGAACGGAGTTTTCCTGTCCCGGCCTACTATAGATAATATATAAGTAATATAGTTATAATATATAAGTAATATAGTTATAATATATTAAAAATAAAGTCAAAATTAGCCAATGGAGTCTAAACGAGAGTTGTAGAGCATAATCTCACCTTCGCGGTGATATAAAGAACGTCGAAAACGGAGTTCGTATGCAAAAGTTATGAATTTCTGAAGTTCGGGGCGCGAAACCCCAAAACTGTCAGAGACCACGACGTGGCAAGCAGTGCCACGACGTGGAAAGTGTCCTGACACCTCCGGGAGGCCCCCAGATGCAACTTGGGATGACACATGCAGTGACGATCAAGCCCACGACGTGGCAAAAGGATCCCACGACGTGGCAAGGGCCAAATTTGCCCTATAAATAGATTTGAAGGGCCAACCGACTATGGTTGCTCCATCCCTTCTCTCCCACTCCCGATACACCCTCTAAGCCCTATTTTAACCCCCTGAAGCCCCGGTATCAACCCCGAGACCCAAAGCAAGTACCGAAGCCCGAAGATCCCGAGAAGAAAAGAGTTTCCGAGCCGAAGCTCTGCCCGCGAGAAACTAGGTGTGAGAAGTGATCCCGGTTTCACCGAAGAATACTACTTCTGCAAGTCGTAGTGTTGTCCGATCATCTTCTGATCAAGTGAGTGTATACTACCTTTCATAAACACGATAATAATACAAGTATGGTTTGAGTGTATTAAGTTTATTGTTGTTTATATGTGTGAGTGTGTAGTTACTTTCTTCTAACGCATAATTATAAAGTATTTTATACGAAATATGTGTTATGTGTATATATATTGTGGTTTATATGTGTGAGTGTGCGGTTACTCTCTTCTAAACACATAAATATAAAGCATTAGCTATGAAATATGTGCTATGTGTTATATATTAATTGTCTATATGGGATGGGCTTGGAATTGATGTTTTTATATGGGTGTTAAATGATTTAAACTATATATGTGATTTATATCTACAAATATGTTGGGTAGAACATGGGTAGATGAAATAGTTGATGTGTGTTGAACGAATGTGATAAGAGATAGGTGAGGATATAATGGTGATGATAATTAGGTGATGAGAAATAGGTGATGATGATTAGGTGATGAGAAATAGGTGATGATAGAAAGGTGATGATAATCAGGTAATGATAAATAGGTGATGTGAGATGAGAGGAGATACCATAACCTTGACCGGCGATATGGAAATTTGGCGATGTAGTCATCTACCAGAGTATAGATGGCGACCACGGACTATTCTAGATGACCCCGTGGAAACACCGGCATGCTCATAACCTGTAGGTGATGAATTACGAGTCCAGGCGATGTTGTGGCTACGTATTCATGCGATGATACTCTAACCCTTACTATGAATTACGAGTCCAGGCGATGTTGTGGCTATGTATTCATGCGATGATAGTCTAACCCTTATTATGACTTACTAGTCCAGGCGATGTTGTGACTACGTATTCATGCGATGATCCTTAGGAAAAAGTCATTAGGAACAATCATACAAGGAAATGTGATGTAAGGAGATGAGAGGTAAATATGATGTATGAGATGACCCTTAGGATAATTCCTTAGGGAAGGTACTTAAGAAATAAATGGAGATAACGGGGATGGGTAATTGGGTTGATTGTTTGATGATTGAATATAATAATTATATTATTGTGGGTTGAAAACCCTATATGCTCACCAGGCTCCCAAGCCTGACCCACTCAATTTTCTTTTCATTACAGGTAATGGCACAAGGGTATAAGTTGGTGGACTTGACGAGAGATTTTTGATTATAGATCAATAGTTGAATAACTATTGTAAGGTTTATTTTATATTGTTTATGCTTTTGGTCTGTATCGAACATGACATCCCAAGGTTTTATTATTTAATGAAAATACATTCTCTTTGAGAAATGTTTTGATGAATTTTATCATATTTTATTTTGGGAACAAATTCCGCAACTCTTTTAATCAAAACATTACTTTGATTTTATAAAACAAAGCATAAACAAATCGGTCTTTTTTGGCCGTGAAATTGGGGATGTCACAACTCAGCTGTTTCTGATTAACCCGTTGTTGAGAAATACAGGCCACCAATTCCAACGCAACAGAGTTCTTGTGGAAATTGTGCATGTGGGAACAACAAGAGACAAGGCAAGGATACGCCACCAGGGGCAGGAAGAAACAATTTATCAGTGAAGAAAAAGACATGTTTTCACTATGGAACACCTGGACATATTGCCAGAAATTGTCCCAATCGCGCATATGTTCCTTACTATGCTCAAGGCCGGCAGAACACGCCAAGTGGGAGATACTTCAAAAGAAATCCTTCCAGTTCACGTTCAAACAATGTTGACTGGAATGCGCAGAAGGCAAAGAATCAAACCCACAAGGCCAAGAATTTGAATGTCAAGGGCAAGAAGGGAGTGTCGGCCAAGAAGCCCAATCCAAGAGATGCCCCAGTGAAACAAAGACCAGCTAAGTTAAAGTCATCTCGAAGATCAGCTTCAAGTTCCAAAGCAAGTGCCGAGGCACCCATCGGATCGAACAAGAAATGGGTTAAACCTGAATATAGATGGGTACCAAAGGTGAAAACTCCCAAATCTTCTAATGACTCTAATATTTCATTGTCTTCTGTTTGTGATAAACAGGATATGTCATGGGAGAGAGTACCTTTCACTGATGACAAAGGTCGACCCAGTTTCAAAATGGATTGGGTTCCAAAGACCAACTGATCCCGCTTTGTGTCGGAGCAGCTATGGAGGCATATCATCAGACTTCGCTTAGTTGGTAGTGGTTGCTCCTGTCATATGATTGGGGACATCTCTCGACTGTACAACACTCAGAACATTATTTGAGAGTATGTGTCCTTTGCGGGAAGGGAAGAAAAAAAGGGATCCATGGGGTTAGTGCTCAATGATATGAAGAATTTTCGGATTTGTTCTGAGATTATGCTTGCTGTTCTCAGACTTTCTGAATGCAGATTCAGTCGTTGAATTACGGTTTGCGTTTTCTTCTCTATACTCCTGAGTTTATCTTAAGCTGATTCGCTTTAAAGACTAATTTTTGTTTTAGGATAGTTTAAATTTGCGCATTTACTTTTGTTTCTCTCCTATGCACAAATTTAGGGGGAGAAACAAAAACAAAACAAAAATTAGAAAATTTTCAAAAATCCAAAAACATTAGAAAATCAGAAAATAAATAATATATGGTGTAAATGAAATGTGTTTGAGGGAGATGTTTTGGGAAGTGATATTATCAAGTGATAACAGGCAACCCGATTCTGCGTAACGTACCCAAAGTTGAAGGGTCTATGCTCTGGTTTGATGCGTCGATAGGCACGAAAAATTTTAAATGGACTTGACTAGGGAGATTTTAACTTAGGAAATTTATAGACTTGACAAATCTTGACCTAGTTAGATACGTTCAGCCTGACAATACGATGCTCGGATAGGTTGAGCAGGAAGATATATATGGGAATCTACTCGTCACATTAAATGAACCCGTACTTGGAACCGTGGTTTAACTTTTCCTCGATGTGCAGATTCTGTCCTTAATTCCGGTTGGATGGGGCGAGTGGTAAATTCCGATAAATTAGGTCTCTACAATATCATTTTCTTTCTTTCCGTCTGTTAGTCATATGTTGTCTCCTTTACGTGACTTCCAATCCGACCTGGTACACAACATATGCAACTCTATTTCTCTGCAGGCTATATATAAATGTGTGAAATACTTCCTATCTGTTAGCCATATGTTGTCTCCTTTGCGTGACCTCAAATCCGACCTGGTACACAGCATATGCAACTTTCTACTTCTCAACCCCTCTAAAGTGATAAGTTATTAAATTCTGAATCTATCTTCTCTCTGAATGGTTGTCTGCTCACCCGGTGTAAGGAGTACTCTGGAAGTTCTTGATGACTGGGGCATATCAGGAAGCGGGAAACACGTTCTAGTACACTTAAAATTGAACACATACAGATTGTCTGTAGATCTCGTTGCTCAATTTAGGTGGACAACAATATCCCTGGTCGTTGTCAGTTGAATGGTCCTTAAGATATAGTATCTAAGAAATTAGGATAAGATATAATTTTTAGGAACTTAAGTTCACCTGTCTTGTAACAAATAGTATTTCCTAAATTTGTCACAATTTTTTGTGTTTAAGTGGACAACAATACCGACGATCGACCAGACAAAGATGTGAATATGAAAGGTACCGACAAGTGGATAAAGGTTGTCTAAAAACTTTGATCCCAAATCACTCTTAAAGTTAGATATCATTTTTATTTTTGTTAAATTTGTCATAGTTTCTTCTAATTTAAATATTAAGGGAGAATTAAAAATTAAAAATAATGAAAATAAAAAAAATTCAAAAATTAAAAAAAAATCAGAAAAATTAAAAATCCAAAAATAGTGTTATTTCTGTTTTATTTCTTGTTCAGAAAAATCAAAAATTCAAAAATATTTTTGTTTTTGTTTTAATTTGTGTGCTAAGTTTTCTTTTACTTTTTGTTTTGTCTTAAAAAGTGATTTCAGGTATAGATAAGACTCATGGAGTTTGTGTTGAAGATTTCTGAGCCAATGCTTCGTCCGTGAGCATCGAAGAATTCACATTCGAAGGACCAAGAAATGAAGATTATTCTTTCAACATTCCATCCTTCAACCCCAGAAGCAAGGTGAAGCTGCAATTGAAGATTATGTGACGGATTGCATTGAAGCCTCCTCAATCAGTCTGCTGCTATTGTTGTACCTGCTGAAGTGATCCAGAAAATTATTTCTCTCTGATGTTCTCTCTGAAGATTCTCAAGCTGAAAGCACCATCTTTCAAGAATCAGTACAAGAAGCCTCCTCACCCAATGTGCGTTCAATGTCAAATTCTGAAGAAAAGTCCAACTTCTCAAGATGAAGTCATTCATTGAAGATTCATCAAGTTCATCTTGAAGCTGTGAAGTCATCGAAGATAAACGCTGAAGTCAATCTCCAATTGAAGATTGACAAGAAGATCCAGCTACTTTTTAGGGGGAGTTTGTTGGGTCATTAAGACAAGAAAGCTATAAACCAAGGGGGAGATTGTTGGGTCAAAATATGATTTACACTTTACTTTTCTGGGCAATTGTATTTTTCTGTAATATTTATAAGTTTGTGGTCATGTTTACGGCTGAGTTTACGGCCGTAAACCTATATACGGCCCATGTGTTATCCGGCCCATGTTCCCCTAGTATAAATATAGGTATTAGGGTGTGCGGAATAGATTGATAAACCCTAGAGAGTTGACGGCCAGAGAGAGAAAAGGAACGTTTGTGTGGGTGAATCTTGTGTAAGGAACTTAATTCATATTATCAATTCATACATAGATTCATATTATTCTTCTTCTCCTTCTCTTCTATTTTATCTGACATCATCCGTTTGATCGGGATTCCGCACCATCAAACGGATCTGACTGATACACGGGCGAATTAGGGACTTACAATATAATCCTCTGTTCTCAAGATATCAGCCGGGCAAATACATGGAACAACATCATACTTAATATCTAATAGTTTGTTTCCTGATTTCCGATTTGTTTGACATAGAACTTAATCGAACACATCAATTTAGTTCTGACTAGGCCCGACACATAAGTCAAAAAAATCATCGAGGGGCACAAGATATCACTTTTAATCCTCTGAGAACTAAAAGGAACAGATAAACTTCGCCTTATATGCTTGTACAAGCTATTCGTCAAATCACAAATAATAGCACGTTTTTATAAGATCAAGTTATTGATGCGTTTTCGTACTATCAATGCATAACCAACTCATAGTCAACAACTTATATCTATTGGTTTGAAGACTTATATGATATTATCGTCTCACGATCACTCGAGATAAATTCCATGAAGTGATACAAGTGAGCGTGAGTTTAATCTAATAATCAGAACTTATGAGCCCTCATGAATGTTGTAGCAACTTTTGCTATGTCTAAACACTTCAGGCATCTACAAGCCCAATTCATGACAGTCTTGCTTTTATACCTACTTCCAAAGTATGATCGACTGTGGATAGTTTGAATAATCTTATTATCCTGGAAGTCAAAACATGCAAAATTGAAACAATAGTAAACAATTGGCACAAGATAGTAACTTTACTAAAAAATAAACAACAAATTTTGTTTAATCATCAAATGTCAATTACATTTTATCCATTACAAGTTTCAGAAATAGCTATCTAATCAGTAAAACTAATATCGTCCTTCAGCCTAATGCGCCTCGCATGCCGCAAATGTTTAACCCTATGCAGTCCCTTCGTTTGGGGATCTATTGCGTTCTCTTCTGACGATACCCTCTTTGCTACGAGGAGTCCTTCTTCTATCTTGTGTCTTATGAAGTGATAGTTTCTATCAATGTGCCTGGATCTGCCATGATCCATTGGTTCATTAGCTAAGGCAACTACACTATCGTTGTCATAGAAAATCTCCATAGGCTCCTTTATAGCTGGCACAACTAAGGGCTATTGAAGCTCTTCAGCTATATCTCCTCCATCGCTGCTTTGTTTGCTGCTATGTACTTTGATTTTCACGTTGAATCAGCTATAGTCTCCTGCTTGGAACTTTTCCATGTAACTGCTCCTCCATTCGGGGTAAATACCCGACCCGACTGAGAGCACAAATTATCTCTATCGATCTGAAAGCTAGCGTCACTATACCCCGTCACCCTCAAGTCATCACTCCCACCGAGGATAAGAACACAGCCATTCGTCCTTTGCAGGTACTTGAGAATATTCTTTACTGCAATCCAGTGAGCCTTACCAAGGTTCCACTGATATCTGATGACCATGCTCAAAGCAAAGACCACATCAGGGCGAGTACAAGTCATTGCATACATGATCGAGCCAACTGCGGAAGCATATGGCAATCGACTCATCTCAGATATATCAGCCTCTGTACTTAGACTCTGAGTCTTATTCAGCTTGGCATTGCTTTGGATCAGTAAGTCACCTTTCTTGGAATTTTGCATGTTGAACCTCTTCAACACCTTGTCCAAGTAGGTACTTTGACTAAGGCCAATTAGTCTCTTACTCCTTTCTCTCAATATCCTTATCCCTAGGATATAGGTAGCTTCTCCAAGTTCCTTCATAGCGAAACACTTCCCAAGCTAGGATTTAATCTCCTGCAAGGTTAGGATGTCATTGCCTATGAGTAGTATGTCATCCAAATACAGTGCCAAAAAGCTAACTATACTCCCACTAGCCTTAATATATACACAGGACTCATCTTCGCTCCTCGAAAAACCAAACTCTTTGACTTTCTCATCGAAACAAAGATTCCATCTGCGAGATGCTTGTTTCAATCCATAGATGGATTTCTCAAGCTTACACTCTCTATTAGGGTGCTTTTCATCGACAAAACCCTCTGGATGACTCGTGTAAACATCCTTAGCCAACTTCCCATTAAGGAAAGCGGTTTTTACATCTATTTTCCATATTTCTTAATCATGAATGCAGCTATGGCTAGAAAAACCCTAATAGACTTAATGTTCACTACTGGCAAGAAGGTCTCATCATAGTTAACTCCCAAAGTTTGAGTAAATCCTTCGCAACCAGTCACACTTTATAAGTGTCTACATTCCCATCCATGTCGGTCTTCTTCTTGAAGATCCATTTGCACCCAACCGTCTTACGACCGGATACATTGTCAACCAAGTTCCAAACTTTCTGGATGACTCATGTAAACATCTTCAGCCAACTTTCCATTAAGGAAAGCGGTTTTGAGATTCATTTTCCATATTTCATAGTCATGAAATGCAGGTATGGCTAGCATAACCCTAATAGATTTAATCTTTTCTAGTAATGAGAAGGTCTCATCATAGTCAACTCTTGGATTTTTAGTGAAGCATTTCACAACCAGTCGCGCCTTATAACTATGTACTTTCCCATCCATGTCATTCTTCTTCTTGAAGATCCATTTGCACCCGGCTGTCTTACGACCTGGTACATTGTCAACCAAGTTCCAAATTTGATTATCATACATAGAATGAATCTTACTATCCAGAGCCTCTCTCCACTTTGAAGTCTTGAAGCCTGCCATGGCTTCCTTGTAGTTGTTAGGTTCATCCTAATTTACCAGTGTGCTATCACTGATAAATGTCTCACCTTCTACAGTAATATGGAAACCACAAAACTTAGGTGTATTTCTAACTCTAATGGAACACCTTAGAGGTACAGATTCGCCAATTGGCTAAACAGGAGTTTCCTCCTCAGGTTGAGCGCTAGTGTTTGAGGTTCCTTCACCACTTGACTCTTGAAGCTCTTCAAGGTCAATTTCCCTCCTACCGTTTCCTTGGCCTATGAATTCTATCTCACAAAAGACTCCTTTCCTTGCAACGAAGACAACATTGTCACTCGGTCTGTAGAAGATATATACAAAGGATTTCTTGATGGGTTTTATACAAACAATCATATGTGTGCATGCAACCCTAGAGTTGGATCTATGTTTTCACAATTAGTTATACAACTTTATGAACACACAAAGAAACCTGTCATGCTAGTACTATTTTCAAAATCCACATAGAAGAATAGAATACATACCTTTTGTTTTTATATATGTAATAACAACTAGTTCCTTGAATCTCATTAGCATTGAAAGCAAGTACCACAAGTGTAGTACCTCTAATGGCTCACAAACACACTAGGTGAAAGGATGAATATGGAAGAGAGGAGAGAAGGGTATCTTGCCCTAGATTTCATCCCTTTTAGGGTTTCCTAAGGCTTGGATGAAATCTTAGTGCCTTAGGGTGCTATTTATACTTAAGGCTAACTAGGGTTTCAAGGTGTAAACCCTAATCCCTTAGCTTAGGGCCTAAGCAAGTCCATGGACTCCTTTCCTTAAGCCCTTGGACGAAAACTCCTAGATCCTTCTAGGATTTTCGTTCAAGCCTTAATAAAGGTGATCCAATGGGCCAAAGGCTTAACTAATGAATAATTACAAAATAGCCCCTACACTTTCAGTCAATTCCTTTAATCCCAAAAATTAATTCTAAATTAATTTCTAATTAAATACTAACTAATAATATGATTCCAAATTAATTTATTATTCATATAATATATTAAGAAATCATATTTATACCCTAATTTATTATTCTTAACAATAAACCAGCCTCTTTCCTCAACAATCATCCTGTCTAGTCACCAGTGTGAAGGCAACCCAAAAGGACCATGCACAATCGGGTCAAGTACATACCAAAATAGTTATGGACTTAGACACTAATCCAACAGTCTCCCACTTGGATAAGTCTAATAACTATTCTGCGTATAACCTCAGATCCTGATTAGCAATCGTAGCTTTCAAAAGCCGCTGTGAACTCTAATCTTATCAGAAGCATGTCCTTTAGATAAGGGATCATATATTCCTCCATTCTTGATATCGTATAGACTTGAGACATGGATTTTGATCATTCTATCAGTCTATGTTCTGATTCCCGATTTCCAATTTATGACGACTGACAACAGACTACAATTGAACACATCAAATTAGTATCGGCTTGTACAAGCGCTTATGTGCCATCACTAAATCATCAAGGGGCCCACATATATCGCTTTCATCCTACTTTGGATAAAAGGAACGGATGAACTTTGATTCAATGCATGCTTGCACTCACTTACCGAATCACACACAACAATATGTTTTTATAACACCAAGTTACTGGTGTGTTTACATATTATCAATGTGTAACCGACTCGCAAGATACAACTCACACATCTCGGTTTCAAGAATATAAGATGTTATTGTCTCACCAATCACTCATGATACAATTCATGAAGTGATCCAAGTGAGCGTGGGTTTAATCCAATGCTCAAATCATATTCATAAGCATTGGATTAAACCCACGCTCATAAGCACTCATGAACATTGCAACAAACATTTTCTTATGTCTAATACACTTTAGACAATCCACACACCAATTCACGACAGTCTTCATTCATACCTACTTCCAACATATGAATGACTGTGGTCCGTTCGAATAATTTGATTATTCTGAAATAATTAATTATTCAGGAAGTCAAAACATGCAAATTGAAACACAAGAATAATACTAATCCTGTATGGCCCCAAACACTGGGTATAAATAAAACATTTTATTTAATCACCATATTGATTACTCACTATTTGTTGTTTCGGGTAATCAACTTCTTTCTTGAATTATTACTACACTTGTCCCATGCTCTCAGCATGCACACAATGTTTACTTATGGTCCTTACTTTTTGAAACATATCAAATGAACACATTTCCAATCATACTCATTTCACAACTCCCTATCCTTATCACAAGTGTAAGAATATCAAATTCTTGCCACTTACAGAATACGCTAGATTCTAACATTTTATGCAATGATCCTTTCGTAAAGTCATAGCTCAAAATCATCAAGACTTGGCCAGTCTCTATCAGAAACAATTCTATAGATATGATGTCTCTCACTTAAAGTATATTCCTTTGAACATCCTTCTTGCATAAAAGTTTCTAATCTAGACATTGATTCTCAATAATTAGCTACCAATATGGAAACATTTCCATATTTGCCATATGACAACTCATTCTTAATAGAATCTTATCTATTCTTAATAATTTCGATATGGTCCATCCAATACCATACTTCCAACTACTCACAAGCGACCAATCCTCAGCGAGCTTTGGATCGTCCTTTGATAGTTGTTTAATTATCTTAGTCAAAATCGATTCTTGTCCTTTTTACCTCTTAATGCGCTAAACATTTGGAAAATTTTAGAATGGTCAAATATTATAGCATTTGCAATCGATCCTATACGCGAAGCGTATGGGACATGATGCATAATGTCTTACATAAAGATACAATATTTTATCAATCTTCTGCCATAATATCTTATGTGTCACGTTCTTATAATTCGAATTATGAAGAGGGATGCCATAATCATAATTGAAATTTCGAGAACGCACTATGTATCCTTGACTAAATTTGTTAACATTCCACAACCTAAGCCTTTAGATTTGAAATGAAGCATAATATTCTCTCCCTTAATTATAGCAAAACAACTTTTCAACCCTTACGACTTTGCAAAGTATAACTCTTGTTTTCTATAATTAATATTGCTAACTTGCAATACTTGTCATAATAATCATACAAGCATAACATTTATGCTCCCACTATCATGATGATTATTATCATAAATGCATAACACTTATGCTCCCACTAGCCTTGACATGTATTTAGAAAACAGCTTAACTTCTAGAAAACAATACCTATTGAATTTATTAGGTTCATATTTCTAATACCTAATGCTTTGATAATCCTTTATCTAAGCTTCTCAAACTTATACACCTTTGCCTTAGATAACTCATATGTGTGTCTAAACAACTCAGACTAATTGCCAAATCTCACAATTCGAATCATGGAAAAGGATACCGTAACCATAATCGAATTTGAGCATACAATTTTCACAATCACTATCTTCTTAAAATCTCTCTTAGTGAAAGCATTTCCTCACAGTTATTTTCATGAAGGAGGGAATCTTATGACACTTAGATTTTAATGGTGTGTGTGTTCCTATCCATGCGAATTTGTCAAAACCAAAGTTTGCGACAAATCCAAACTCATATGGACCGAACTTTCTCAATCTTGATTTCTTGCCTTATGGTAACACGAGTGCCCACCATGTCTTCCAAGTAGTTAAGCAGCTCATCCTTTCCAATCAATGTATTTTTCATTGATCAAGGTGCTTGCCTTTTATGCGTTCAAATGAGAACTCATAGAACTCACATGCATAATTAACTCAATTGGAAAGGCACATAAACAAGATAGTGTCAACACAATATGTTGTGAACCTCAAGTCGTGTGCTAGTGATGATCGATAAGGTTTATTCTTGATTAGTTCTTGAACTTTTCAAGACCATTAAGACTCCCTCTGACTCCTTGACATATAATATTCTCTTGTCAATAAACATTTCTTGACAAACAAATATTCAAGAGTTAGTGTAGCTTTTATCAAGACAAAACACTTCACAAAATTGGTCCTAGTTGGTCTTTATCTTATCCAAGACATCAAAACTTTCCACATTTGATGAATGTTATAAACCTTCTTAAGACTTGTCACTCAATGTCACAATCTTAACTCTAAGACTTGTTTTTGGAACGAAGTACGATTGACTTCTTGATTTAACCATTTCTTCAATTCTTGATTCCTCTTTTCAGACATACAATTGTACTAAGACTCATTTAGAGGATCAATTGAGATATGGTTCTTAAGCATTAAGACCTATCATAAAACATAATAAAAGGTACTCTCCCTTCTTCTTAGAATAGAGAAACTTTTATCTTTCTGCCTACTTGATTCTTCTTATCCGTTCTGCTATTGATTGAAACTCTTTCAATCAACTCAGAATTACACTTAATTTATAAGTATAATCATATTTACTAAACCTTTAGTAAATCATGACGAATATCTTTGTCACACTTGTGGTGGACTTGATCAGCACACAACTTTGTGTACTCGATCTCCTAGTCCTTCACTTGACATTTTGTCAAGGAATTAATCTAAATTTCCCAAATGTGAAAGTTTTTCATTCATCATACAATATTCATCTCCAACACTAAAACATATTATTATTAATAATAATAAATCATAAGGTATAAGAAAAATAACTTAAATCACAAACAACTAATATATTAAAAATATCAAATCAATAGTAATTAACAATAAATATCTTAAATTTGTCTAATTTCACCATTTTTCAAAGGTAAACATAACAAAAAACCAACACTTTTCTCTTCTAGTATTTATTTATCTTTCATCCATGAAACATGTCTTATTTTTAATATTTGATTTATTAATAATTAATAAAAAAAAATTGTATAAAATATATGTGGTTCGGTACGGTTTTTTTTGCGGTTTTTTGAAAACTAATAACCGCACCGCACCGCAAGTTTGCGGTTTTTGAAAAACAGAAAACATCACCATCGGTTTTTATTGTGGTTGTGGTTTATCTGTTGCGGTATATACAGTTTTTACGGTTAAATTTAGTTGCGGTGCGGTTTTTGCTCACCCCTACTTCGAAGAAATCCAACATTGTAGTCTCAAGATCATCAATAAAGTACTTGATGTAATTTTCAAGGTGCCTCCCACTCTTTATATGTCTCTTGAATCTCCCAAAAATGATTTCTAAGCCAAAATGACTAGATTAGAAATGGATATTCTTAGCTCTTCATGAAGCTATGTATCTGGTATTAGCCAAAAAGCTTGAGTTTTATGCACATCTTCAAACATGGCATTAAATGACTTGAACTATCACACCCCCAAACTAGAAGGGAAGAAACATCTAGGGGCAGATGGAGTGACTTCATGTATAGTATCATAACAGTTTGATATAAATGAATCATAGCATCACAAACATTCATACATTGAGAATACAAGTTTACATTATTTACAGACATTTATTTACTAAAAATTTAAGTACAAACAACTGAAAAGTAAAAATCATGATGTTGTGACGCCTGCTCTCAAAAATGTTTTTGCTATACCGGCTCATGGGATTCCTAAGAATACAAGCAGTTTTGAAATGTGTCAACATTAAGTACGTGAGTTCATAAGTGTTTTTGTATGCATAAAATCTGTAATGTTTCATTTTAATGGATAGCATAAAGTTTTCGAGAAAATCCAATATTTTCTTAAATGTAAGATGTAGCCGTGTACTCCAAGACCAAAAATGTAAATTATACTGAACTGGGAAATAGTATGTAGTTTTATCTTTATATAAAATAGATGAAGTGTAAGTTAATTCGTAAACCAAGTCGTTTTGTTAATCCCTATGTGAGTTATTATAACCATGCTTAATATGACTGATATGCCTGAATGACGTTCTTCAGGCGTCGTAATTGGTAGACTTTTGTCACCCTAGACTGGCCCGTCTAGCTGTAGCGAACAGCTCAAGAGTGGGGTCGTTGTCAATCCTGTATAGATCTATACACAACTGTCTCGCTCTCCCTCCAGGAGACTCTGGTTATAATGTAGGACTTAAGGTGTACACTTGGTAGGTACGGTGAAGGAATGTCTCACAAGAGCATCAACAAATTTACCTGAACTATGACTCATTTTCTTGTAAAAATAAGTATACCTTTGAAAACTAAATGTTTCCTCTGAAATGAAAGTGTAGTTTTAGGACACTCCAAACTATATTAATTATAGTTTATCTTGTATGTTTGTTGAGACCATTTATATAAATATTTTATATAAATATAAAGATATTAACTTATCTAGTGTCAAAATATGAAGGTAAAACTTGATATCTTTGGGATGAAACTCACCAAAATAGTAAGTGACTATAAAGTAACCATTTTTGCTAGAATAACTATCTTTTAGGTGAAAAGTTTCCAAAACCTTGAAATTTTACAATCATATTTTCTTGATGATACTTGTAACATAATACAAGTTATATTTTTGGTTAACTTTGCATATCAAAACTATTTTATCACAAATGTTGTATAAAAGTAGTGATAATCTTATCTTGAACAAATAATGCTTTAAACTTCAACATCAAGAAGTAACAACAAAGATTCATGCAGTAAATAGATTTTAGCTTGTATACCCCCCCCCCCCCAACCCCCAAAAAAAAAATGAAGAATCATGAAAATGCGGGGGTATGAACTCACCTTGAGTAATATTTTTAGTTGATTTGGAGAGGTGTTGAGAAGTTTTTCAAGCGTAAATACTTGAATGGAGTTAATGATCTTCCTTGATAATATTGTTATTTAAGGTTTAACACATTTAAAGTGTGTAAATAGAATGATCTAAACATAAGAGTGTAAAGGATGCTAAGAAGTTTCGATTTTACTTACCAAACCTTGGAAGAATGCTTGAACAAATAAGCCTATT
Organism: Lactuca saligna; assembly: GCF_052625555.1. Classification (NCBI taxonomy): domain Eukaryota; kingdom Viridiplantae; phylum Streptophyta; class Magnoliopsida; order Asterales; family Asteraceae; genus Lactuca; species Lactuca saligna. The sequence continues at coordinate 105,801,362 of NC_136424.1, forward strand.
TAATGCTTGGAAGTTAACCTCTTGAGAGCAATGGAATTTTACAGTAAGTAGAATGGAATTGTGGTATGTGAGACAGTGGTTTTTGTCCATAATAAAAGTATGGAGATGATAAGATGTGTGCTTGGTTAACTATAGGTTAAGGCATTGTTATTTGGTGATTATTACGTGGTTACTGTTTGTATTGGAAATGGGTGAGTTATCACATCCTAAAGTCAACTTTCCTTACCTTTTTTCTTATCCTAGGCCACAACCCCTTATGAAACACCCTAGTATGACCAAAATCAAACGTAATTTTGGTCCTAGGCTTGACCTTACTTTTGTTTTCGGTCCTAGGTCTTATCCCATGGTGTTTTCCGGCCTTAGTGGACCCATAGGCTGTGTTCCAGACCTTATTGGATCCTAAGGGTGTGTTTTTGGGTTTAATGTTTTCTAGGCAAGTTATTTGTGGCTTTAAGTGATATAGATCTCAAGGGCAGTGGCTTTAAACTCTAGAATTCAAGGTCCTTATTGCATAAATACATGTTTTCGTATTAAAATTATTTGATTCTTGTTTGATTTGTATGAACTTTTCAAGGCTTAATTCAACATGAATTTCCAAGTGTATATTATCTTTAATCATACAAATGGTGCCCTCTTTGATTTCAAATAATATTATTCCATCAAGTTTCATAGATATTCATTGTGGATACACTTATGCACTAGACCCCCTTAGACTCGGTTTAACCCAAGATATTCTAGTTGTCACATCATCCCCCCATTATAGAGAATTTTGTCCTGAAATTAGTTCTAGAGCAGGACCTCAAGATATAGAGACTCGGATACACTTCTGCTTCATCTGTTCTTCGCATTCCCAGGTGAAATCAGGTCCTCGTTTGGCACTCCATTAGACCTTCACAATGGGGATGCGACTTTGTTTCGTTCGTTTCACCTCTCTATCCATTATCTCTATGGGTTCCTCGATGAAATGAAGGTTCTCATTTACTTCGATCTTTTCAGGTTGGAAAACGAGAGTTTTGTCAGATAGGCATTTCTTCAGGTTGGATACATGAAAGACAGGGTGTACATTGTTGAGCTCTGGTGGTAACTGTAGCTTGTAAGCCACCGGACCAATCCTGACAAGAATATTGAACGATTTGATGTACCTTGGGTCCAATTTTACCTGCTTTCCAAAGAATATCATCCCTTTCCAGGGAGAGCCCATTAGCTACATGCGCTCACTGACTTGAAATTCCAAGGGCTTCCGACGTTTATCCGCGTAGCTCTTTTTTCGGTCTCTGGACACCTTTAATCGTTCGCTTATCTGAACAATCTTCTCGGTTGTTTTCCTAATAATCTCGGGCCCGGTGAGAGCACTGTGCGATACTTTCCCTTTTAGCAGTTGTGTATCTCCATCTCAGCCCAACAGAGAGGTGATATGTATTTACATCCATAGAGAGCCTCAAAGGGAGTGACCTTGATGCTTGTGTGATAGTTATTGTTATATGACAATTTAATCAGGGGCAAGTGGGTATCCCATGCCTTGCCAAAGTCTATCACACGGGCTCTTATCATATCTTCTAGTGTCTGGATGGTCCTTTCAGTATGTCTGTCTGTTTGGGGATGGAAAGAAGTGCTCATATCAAGCTGAGTTCCCAATGATCTCTTAAGTGAATGCCAAAACCAAGAGGTAAATCTACGGTCCATGTCGGAGATAATATATATCGGCATGTCGTGTAACCTCATGATCTCTTTTATATAGGTCCTGGTCAGTTTTTCCATTTTATCAGTTTCCTTTATTGGCAGGAAGTGGGAGGGATTAGTTAACCGGTCCACGATTACCCAAATAGTGTCAAGTCCGCCCACTATCTCGGGCAACTTGGTTATGAAATTTATAGTTATATGTTCCTGCTTCCCCTCAGGTATGTCTGGTTGTTTTCATAGACCCGAGGGCTTCAGATACTTTACCTTAACTTTGGCGCAAGAAAGTCACTTTCTCACATAGGTAGCGATGTCAGCTTTCATATTTGGCTACCAATAATGTTGCTTGAGGTTCAAGTACATTTTTCCGAACCTGGGTGAAAGGACTACTTTGTTTGTGGGACTCATTCATAACCACGTATCTGAAGCCATCGATTTTCGGTGTCTAGATTCGGTCCATAAGGTAGTAGGCTCCGTCGTCCTAGCTCGTAAGATTCTTGTCCATCCCTCGCAAGGCTTTGTTTGTGATGTTTTACGGTCTCAAAGCTTCCAGTTGAGCCTCTCTGATTTGCTAAGACAGGTGGGAATGGATTGTCATTGTTACAGACTTTCCTCGGCGCCCCGAGTATTCTTTTTTCCGCTCAGGGCATCGGCTACCATGTTATCTTTGCCCGGATGGTATCAGATCTCGCACTCATAGTCTTCCAGTAGCTCTACCCATCGTCGTTGCCTCATGTTAAGTTCTTTCTGGTTTAGGATGTGCTGGAGGCTTTTGTGATCCGTGAAGATAGTGCATTTTGTATCGTAGAGGTAGTGCCTCCAGATTTTAGTGCAAACATAACTGCTCCCAGCTCAAGATCATGCATGGTGTAGTTCATCCTCGTGGTTATTTAGTTGTCTTGACACGTAAAGTATGACCTTCCCTCGTTGCATTAGTACACAGCCTAATCATTGATTGGATGCATCACAATAGACCACAAAGTCTTATGTCCCTTCGGGGAGATACAAGACCAGGGTGCTGCATAGAGCTTTTTTCAAATTTTGGAAAGCAGCCTCTTGTTTCCTCTCCCAGACGAAGGTTACACCTTTCTGTGTTAAGTTGGAGAGTGGTTTAGCTATTTTGTAGAAATTTTGTATGAACCTCGTGTTGTAACCAGCGAGGCCTAATAACTGACTGATCTCCATTGGGGTTCTTGGGGTTGCCCAGACTTCGATTGCTTTGATTTTGGAAGGGCCCACATGTATCCTCTCTTCACTGACCACGTGACCTAGAAACTCCACCCTTCGGATCCGGAACTCGCATTTGGAGAATTTTGCATACAATTTCTCCACCCTTAATGTTTATAGAACCTGCCACACATGTTGGCTGTGTAATTCTTTACTTTGTGAGTAGACTAGTATATCATCGATAAATACTATCATGAAGTTGTCAATAAAGGGTCAGTAGACTCGGTTCATCATTTCCATAAATGTCGCGGGCACATTTGTTAGCCTGAAGGGCATTACTACGAATCCATAATGACCGTAGTGAGTTCGGAAGGTGGTCTTGGAAATATATTCTTTTCAAACTCGTAGTTGGTGGTACCCAGATCATATATCTATCTTTGAAAAGTAGCTTGCTTCTTGTAGGTGGTCGAATAGATCGTCGATCCGCAGAACATGGTACCATTTTTTACGGTAAGCTTGTCTAGTTCTTGTTAATCGATGCACATGTGAAACGACCCATCCTTTTTCTTCATAAAAAATACCAGAGCTCCCCACGGAGAGAAGCTTGGCCTTATGAATCCCTTGTCCGGTAATTCACGCAATTGACTGGAGAGTTCTTGCATCTCAGCTGGAGCTAGTCTGTATGGCGACTTGGCGATTGGTGTGGCTCCGAGTATCAAGTCGATCCTAAACTCAATTTGTCGTTCAGGCGGTACTCCCGGGGGTTCTTCGGGAAACACGTTGAGAAATTGCATACCTCCAGGATGTTTTTAATGTTCTTCTCTCCCTTCTTTTTGTAGACCACATGGGCTAAGAAGGCATGGTTCTTCTTTAGTAAACACTTATGTGCATTGATACACGAGATGAGGTTGGGTTTGTCACCATATATAACCAAGGTTTTGTTGTTTGGAAGGTGAAGGCGAACGACTTTTTTGTAGGACATAATGTCAAAATGGTGAGGACTTAGCCAGTCCATGCCGATGATCATATCAAAACTCCTTATGGTAACCGACATTAAGTCGATTTGGAAGGAGTAGTTAGTCAATGTTAGTGTGCAGCTTATGAATACATCGTTTGTTGTTTCGGTTTTTCCATTAGCCATTTCCATACTAAATGTTTTGTTTAGTGTTTGAGGGTTTTGTTTGAGTAGATGTATAAACCTATGACTCACAAAGCTTCTCTCCGCCCCGCTATTAAACATTATACATGCATATATGTTATTACAGAGGAACGTACCAGTGACCACTGCAGGAACCTTCATTGCCTCCTCATGTCCTATTGTTAGGACTCTTCTCGTTCCCTCGACATTCCTATTGTTGGCATTTGGACAGTTTCTTTTGTAGTGGCCTATTTCCCTACAACCATATCACACTTGGCTCACCCCAACATTGGTCGGTTGGGTGGCCTGTTGTGCGGGTGTCTTGCAGTATCGGGCAGTGTGCCCCTTTTGTTGCAGTTTGTATAATGCATCTCCTGACAAGCACCGTTGTGGTGAAAATTACATTTATCACACTTCGAGAGAGTTCATGCATACAATTTTGCAGGTGCTGGTGCAGTAGAGGTGGTAGCGGAATGAACCACCATTGTCTGTTGTTTCTTCGCGATTTCCTGGTTTGGTTGGTCCTTATTTTTGTTTCCAAACCTTCTCTTGTTACCACCTTCTTTCGCCTGCTCTGGGATGGCTGTCATTACGCCTTTTCAAACCCCATGATCAATGAGCCTTTGGGAAAGATGTTTAGCGCTGTCGAAGGCAGCTGGGTTGGCAGTAATTACATTCCCCTGAATTTGGGCAGATAACCCCAGATGAAACGTTCTACTTTCTTACTTTCCGATATGATTATTCCAGGTCACAGGATTGCCAAGTCGCTGAATCGGGGTGTGTAGGCTTCAATATCCGAGGCATTCATAGGGAGATTCCATAACTCTTGTTCGAGTTTTTGTACCTCGCCCCTTGGGCAGTACTCTACAAGATTCCATAACTCTTGTTCGAGTTTTTGTACCTCGCCCCTTGGGCAGTACTCTACAAGATTCCATAACTCTTGTTCGAATTTTGTAACTATGGAAAAGTTTTTATAAACAATAGACTAAATTGCAAAAACAATTCATGTCTTTAGCTCAAAAATTTTCATTTTGGTCTAAAAGTTTTTGGATTAGCATCACTGGTTCAAAACATTGATTTTGTTGTCAGTTTGGTCAAATTTGTTTTGAATTTTTTATAATGATGATTTTTCCCTTACTTTTTCCCCATCTCTCTCTCTCTCTATCTCTCTCTTTCTCTTTCTCTTTCTTTGTTTCTCTCTCTCTCTCTCTCTCCCTCTCTCTCTCTCTCTTCTTTTTGATTTTACACAAAAAGAACCTAGCACATCTACTATCACCTGCAGAAAAATATGAACAACCACCATCATCACATGTGGGAAAACATCGCCACGAGCCGGAAACCACCGCTACCAACCATAAATCGACGCCACCAATCGAAAACCATAACTCAAAACTTCCACCAGCATCGATTTTTCGGCAATGACGAGCTTGTCCTCTATTGATTTTCATAGATCCAAAAACCGACGATAATCACATAGATCTGAAAATCAAAGCCGACGATGATTTAGTTAGTGCCATCTGATATATTACTCACAGGTGATAAGGGATTGGCTACGGTCGTTGTAGCGCCGCCAAAGTATGTGGCTCAAGTTTCCAACGTCTTCATCGAGGTTTTAGCGCCATTGTTTGCCGAGAGTTTCTAGTCTCCGTTTATGAAGGTTTGAAGCGAGAACAGAGGTGTTCGCCGTCTGCAGTCTAGTTTCTAGCTCTGATCTCTGTTTAATCAGAAGCCTAAGTACCTTCATCATATATGAAGGAGACTTTGTCGTTTTTTCTTAACCCTTTCAACATCATTCTCGCTTCACCGGTAGTGCTGGAAACATGAGGTGGAACTCCGACAATGATGCAGATTTGGTATGCACAAATGATATACGAAATATGTCGAGTATACACACTAGATCTGAACTCTATTGGTGAAATAGGTGACTCATGCGAAGTTGGCAACAGAAAATGATAACATTTCAACAAGATGTGATGGTGACGACGGTGGTTTTCAATGAAGTATGAGAGGGAGAGAGAGAGAGAGAGAGAGAGAGAGAGAAGTAGAAAAAGAAAGAGTGGGAGAAAAAGAGTCGTGTACGTGTGGTAGGGATATTTAGTGTTTGGTTTATATTTTCAAAATAAATTGGACCAAACTCATAACGAAATCAAAGTTTTGGACTGGTGATGCCAGTTCAAAACTTTTTGAACCAAAGTGACAATTTTGAGCTAAACAAACAGACCATTTATGCAATTTAGTCTAAATAAAACTATTTGATGAGATAATGACTTAAAACGATATTATACTTTTTGATTGGTACACATTTGATCAATAAGTTTCTATTTTGTACACATTTGACCATTTAACTTGTTTTTTTGTCCACATTCAATCCTTATAACTAGCTAATCTTGGTTAAGCCGACAAAATGACTTAATAAGATAACATATATTTCAGTTTGTACACATTTAGTCCTTAATGTTTATTTCTTCATATTTTTCTCACGACATCCTACATGAGACAATTATTAATGAGGTGTTCTCATACGCAACTCGTCTTTGACTTATATCAGTAACCTAATTTACAAATCGGTCAAATAATGTTGCTTCCATAGTTTTTCTACATGTGGAAGATGTCTTTGTCTTCAGTTTCATCTATCTCTATTGCAGACAACAAGTTCTTTGTCTTGGAAGTGCAAATTCGAGTTAAGATGAAGCAATCACAAAGAATCTTGTTGTTTGCTATGGAGATAGATTGAACTTTTTGCAAGTGTGTTCTTTTGTCTTTGAAGTGAAAATTCTTTTAGCGTCTTCCTTAATTCATTTTGTCTTGGAAATACAAATTCGAGTTAAGAGGAAATAATTACAGAAAGAATTTTGTTGTCTGTAATGGAGATAGATGAAACCAAAGATGAAGACATCTTCTACTTGGAAGGAACTATGACACCAACATTATTTGACCGATTTGTTAATTATGTTACAAATATAAGTGAAGAACAAGACACGTATGAGAACACATCATTAATGATTATCTCATGTAGGATGTCGTGAGCAAAATCTGAAGAAACTAATCATAATGAATAAATGTGTAAAAAAACATTAAAGACTAAATATATACAAACTGAAATATATATATATATATATATATATATATATATATATATATATATATATATATCACCATATTAACTAATTTTTCCGGCTTAACCTGGAATTGTCGGTTATAATAACTGAATGTGGACAAATAAATAAGTTAAATACTCAAATATAAGTAAGAAAAAATCATATAAACAAGTTAAATGGTCAAATATAAATATGAAATGTTTGGTGAGTAAATATATACAAATCAAAAAGTATATCACTCTTTCAAATAATTATAGATTGTCGTATGAATTATCAAATTAGGGGTGTTTGTTTGGATGGATCGGTTCCAATCAAGTGAATACAAATTGATTTCGGTTTTTAAAACATTGATTCAAATAGTCCAAACTAAATGCAAACTCCAATCTGATTCAATTCGATTGGATCGGTGGTTTCAAAAAACGAAACATTTTAAAACAACATATAATTATAATATCACCAAATTTAAACAAAAACAAATTCTTTAGTTGAGATTTCAAATTTATAAACATCCAGTAAGAAGATATACTATAATATATGTTTATATTAGCTTAAATTTTTAAATCTATTTGAAAAAATTTATTATAACATTAATAAATAAGTATAGATATATTAAAAAAACAAATAACAAATTGTTATTAGTTATTTACTATTTGGTTCTTATACACAAACCAAACTAATTTGAAATCCAAAATAATAATTCATTTTGTTGAAATTCAATCCAAAAATCCGATTATTCGAACCAAATAATCTGATCCAAATTATCCAATTATCCAATTGGATTTTATCAAAAATAACTACCTATTACGATGCTCTTTGTTCTTTTTCTTTATTGATAATTTATCTTGTTCATTTTATTTTTTATAATGTCTTTAATAAATTACAAAATGTACGATCTTGATGGTTACAGGACTTTTTTTTCTTCACAACGTCTTTGATAAAATACAAAATGTAATGGTTAGAGGAAGCCTTTTCACTCTGGATATGACAGATTGACTATTATGCCACTTGCTAACTATTGTGTTGGAAAGAAGTCACTTCATTATACCTAACAAATATATATATATATATATATATATATATATATATATATATATATATATATATATATATATATATATATATATATATAAAATCATGCTAATTTTGTAAGATCATGAGATCAACTGTAAAAATAATTCTAAAATTCAAAATAAAAGGAAAATCCAAAAAAAAAAATTTAATTATTATTTTTGGAATTTTAATTACCTAAAAAAAAGTTACTATTTTTTTTTTTTGAAAAATACATGAAATATTCTAATAGAATATTACATTGTAAATATTCTAATGTGATTTTTAGAATATTAGAATATTCTACTAAATTTATTAGATATATACAATATTCTAACATTCTACTAGAATATATAAAAAAAAAAAATTTTATATTTTTTTGGTGTTTTTTTTTTTTTTTTTTTTGAAAATATAAATTCCGAAAATAATATTTGAAAAAAAAAATTCGAAAATTTACAATTATTTTGCATTTTAAAAATATTATTTTTTATCTACTAAATGAGTGACTAGGATTGTGTCTTACGGTCATACAAAATTAAATCATCTCACATGAACTTAACCCTATATATATATATATTTCTTTGATGGATTCAAGTTTTTAATGAGATATTAATTTTTTTCCTGCAAAACGTCCATTGTATCTGTGCGATGATGAGATATAATATTCATATTTGAATATAAATGTAAGTATATTAATATATGAATTCATTACCTCCCTAACATTGACCACCTCGCCACTTCTACTTCCATTACCTCTGCCACCATCACCATCACCACCTCCGCCATAGCCACCAGCACTCTCATCTATATCACCACCTCTTCTACTTCTACCTCTTATACGAATGGTCCCTATGGTTTGGGGTAATTTGCAAATTCGGTCCCTAACTTATTTTTTTAATTCGGAAGGTCTTTATAGTTTGTTTTTGTTGGACGTTTGGTCTTTGTCTTAACTAAAAAAACTATTTTGCCCATGGACTTTTAAATTACTTAAATAAGGTGAGGTATTTAAGGTAATGTGAGGTAGAAGTAGGGATGAGGTGTGTTTATTTAAATAAATTTAAAATCAATGGTAAAATAGTTTTTTTTAGATAAAACATGGACCAAACACTCAATGAAAACAAACAGTAGGGATATTCCGAGTAAAATAAAATAAGTTAGGTACCAAACATGAAAATTACCTGAAACCATAGGGTGTTCGTTTAATTTACTCATATATATATATATATATATATATATATATATATATATATATATATATATATATATGTATGTATATATATATATATATATATATATATATATATATATATATATTCGAGTCATGAACCTTTTTCTTCTTATATATATATATATATATATATATATATATATATATATATATATATATATATATAGAGAGAGAGAGAGAGAGAGAGAGAATAAAGTTCAACAACGAACTCAAATTAGAAGAACGAACTAACGAACACAATAACAACTCTCAATTTCAATTTATTCCGACTAACACATCATTCCTTCATTTTGTCTCCTCTCGCATTCTCATTAAGTCCCCTCTTTCAATTAATTGATGAAAAAACAGAGTTGTTAAAGTTTAATCATGTTTTTGTGAAACAAATAGGAAAAAAAACAATTATATATATATATATATATATATATATATATATATGCATGTATGTATATGTATGTATATGTGTGTGTATGTGTGTGCGTATTTGGTTGATGCATTGTTTTTTTCGTATTTGTTTCATAGAAATCTTCCGAAACTATGCCTTACACCTTCATCCACTTTTCTGATCATTAGACACTACATCTTCGATCACCTGTTCTATTTTGGGGGTGTGTTCCATCAATAATCATCGCTTACACAGATAGAAACTAGATAGACATCTCTATCTTATCATAAATTATACATCATATCACCCTTCTTCCTTGCTTATAGTTATTGCTATTTCTCCATTATTCGTATCTTTTTTTTTAATTTCAAATCCAAATTCATATGAAATTTGGATTTTAATAGTGGGTGGAAACATAGAGGTATGTGGTCAGTACAATTTTGGGTTTTGAAAGACTTTTTTTTTCTACGTAATGATTTATATTATAATTAATATCATGTTATTTACAATCGTAGTTATTAGTATCTTTGCTTAAGAAAATAATTTCTTATGGGTCTTTGTTGATTGCAATATTGAATTTTAATATATGGTAATATAGCATAGATATCAACTGTTTGATAAAATACCTAACTAAAATTTTAACTAATAAAATGCATATTCAATTGATAATCATTAATCTTTATTATCAATACCAAATTTGAATTTGGATATAAACCTAGCTTTGATTTAGTATTATGGTTCAGGATGTATCAGGTATATAAAAATGATATGAATGTTAATAAACTTCGTTTCATATGGTTTTTTCTCTCACAAACACAAATACATGAAATGTAATAGACACTTTTTAGAAAGAGTAAAGAGTAAAGAGTCTCCTTGAAGAAAGAAGCCTTACTTTTGGCCGTTCTTTTTATCATCATGGTGTTTTAAAAAAAAATTGAAATTTTGATAAGGACAATGTCGTTTAATAGGATACAAATGCTTAAAGAAAGAAATTGGTGTCCTTGAAATGAAAGAAACTAACCTTAGAAGCTGATGTTAGATACGATAAAAACTTATATGGCATTATTAAGTTAACAATATACACATTTATGTTACTCATATATAGTTTAGTGTCTATATGCTAATGGTTGATTCTTGTAGCAATTTAAATGTTAAAATCCTAAATTTAGATATTGAGTTCACTCATATATAGTTTAGTGTCTATATGCTAATGGTTGATTCACATTTTAACAATTGTCCAAAATTTCAGACTTTTAGATGATCTACAAGTGAAGGCAAATATATATATTTCATTTTTTTTATCAATAATACATATTTTGTTTCAATACATTACATTGATGGTAAATTATTTTAACATAGACGAACAATTTTTGTTTGTGAACGTGATAACATCTTCAACCAAATAAATACTCAATTCATAATGCATCATTCCATTTTATTGTATGTCAATGTGAGGACATGCTAAAAAAACTTAATAATTAGTGATATTAATTTAATTTTTATGTTACTTTTAAAGGTCAAATTATCGCATTTGAAACAGGGAAAAAATGAGCTGACATGGAGTTTCTATTTCTCGAATTAAAGGTAAAAATAACATATTTCCCAAGGAATAGAAAAATAAAATCAATTAAATTTATATTAATCCATTCGTTTTAGTGTTATAATAATGTGTATGATATAAAAAATACGAATGTATCAGGTTTCTTTTCAAGCTGTATATACATTACACAAGACAACAACAATAGAAGTATGTCTTTTTTTTTCACTTATAGAAATTACATTTGACTTGTCACTTAGTAACAAAAAATATATTTTTTATTATTTTTATTTTATAAAAATTAATATGTATACTCATAATATACTTATTCTTATACACATGCATATACTTATTCTTATGCATATGCATATACTTATGAATATCGATATACTTATTCTTATGTAAATTCACCTATTTCTTTTCTACACAATGAATTAAGCCATGTTCTAAATTCCCTAATTTCTAATAAATTATTTTACCTTAGCCTTAAATTTCAGGCATCGAAGATTTTCAACATTGTGGCGAGAACAAATGGAAGCAAAAGTAGAATAATAAAAATTTGAATATGAATTAAAACTTCATCTTTTGAAAATTTATTTTTTAAATATTAATTTTGATATATAAGTAGTATTTTTGCAAATTTGAAAAAATAAAAATATTTCTTTTATTTTTATATATTTTTTTTATTTTTTAAAAATGGATATGTATATTCATAATATACTTATTCTTATGTATATGCATATACTTATTCTTATACATATGTATATGCATATTTATATGCATATATTTACAAAAACGTATATGCATATACTTATTCTTATGCATATGAATATACATATATATAACATATATTTATTCTTTTGCATATGCATAATCATATGCCTTATATATTTAATTGTCGTATAAATATACTTATTCTTATGTATATGCATATACTTATGAATATTTATATGTCATATACTTATTCTTTTGCATATACATATACATAAGCATGATCATATGTATTTAACTATCTTATGTATATACTTATTCTTATGCATATGTACATGTCATATACTTATTCTTATGCATATACATATACATAAGCATAATCTTATGTATTTTAATTGTGACATGCATATACTTATTCTTATACATAGGCATTGCATATATATATATATATATATATATATATATATATATATATATATATATATATATATATGAAATAGAGGCATTATAAATGTTTTTTAAAAATATGCATGTGAATATGCATATGTTTTTTTTAAAATATGCATATACATTAAAAAATATGAATATGTATTAAAATTGCATTTTTTAAAATATTAATTTCTAAATGTAAGGATTATTTTTGTCGATTTAAAATAAATAGAAAATAAATAAATAAATAAAAACAAAAATAAAAATAAAAATAAATATTGTTTTTTTCAAAAAAGTGAAAATATTCATTATATTTCGAAATTTAAAAAAGATTTTTTTTTTCAAAAACGTGCATTGTTAAGGCATATATATATATATATATATATATATATATATATATATATATATATATATATATATATATATATATATATATATATATTTGTGAAAATATACATTTTCAAAAAACTATGCATATTTACATGCATATAGATTTATTTTTTATTTTTTGTTTTTATTGTTATTTTTTATTTTTGCATTTGTCTTAGATATATGTATGTATGTTCACCTATAAAATTTGGTACATAAATTTACTCTAGATAAAAAGTTTGTTGTTTCTCTCCCTTAATTTAGTTCTCAATTGATCTTGCTGATATATATATATATATATATATATATATATATATATATATATATATATATATATATATATATATATATATATATATATATATATATATATATATATATATATATATAGATATATATATATAATAAAATTGAGAAAATAGAAAAGGTTGAAAATAAGGGAATCATTTATTCTTACTGCAAAACGCTATGGCGTACCGGGCCGACAGAGGATGATAATATTCATATATGAATATAAATAGGGCAAATGTGATATTAGCCCATCACTTGTCGTATTTGTCTTAAAGGGTCACCCAACTTTGTTTTTGTACATTAAGAGAATTAACTATTGTTTTCATGTTTTAATATATCTTTATATGACATGATACTGGGTAAGCCTGTGAAATATGTGCAATAACCACTATTTGACCATCAATCGCCCCTCCATTGAATTATACTCACCATATTTACCCTTTTTGATTGACACCCAGTTGATTCATCTCAATCTCAACTGCTACTCATGATGGGAAAGATCAACGAAAATCATGAATCTGATCCTTCAATTTACAAACTCCATGAAATCTGGTGGTCTTAAGTTGTCGATCTCGGACCTCTAAATGAGAATCATTCATTCTTCCTTTGAATTAGAAGTTGTGGACATTTCTGCCATGGATTCTATCAATAAAGTTCTCGAATACCCCAAATCCGTTTTTATTCATCCACCTATCATATTTTTCGAGTTTGATTCTTTTAGGGAATTTTGTTGTTTGGTGGGTTCTTGTTAAACTTTCTTCATCTGGTCATCATTTCTAGTTTAAAGCACATGTCAATTTTATGGTGTTGATAGTCATTATTTTAGCTTAAATTTATGAAGTTCATCATTTTTTGTGTATCATATTTGGTCAATAACATGGGGAAATAGATCCTGAAATTGCTCTAAACATAATTATAGCATCGAATTCTATGTTTTTCTTGGGTTTTGTTTTGAATCGTATGCAAGCTTCATTATTTCAAAATGGTCATTTTTGCTTATTTTCGTTGGGCTTGTTTTTCTTGCTTTTTATTTTCGGATTCCCCACCAAAGATAGTTCATGGTTTCACTTGTATGTATAACTCAAATCAAACGAAGGTGACAACCTGCATTCTTGCAGTCTAGATTCAAGATTTCTGAATGTGAAATAATTGGTGATTTCACACCCAGATTCACGAGAAAAACTTTTAATCCTAAACGAACGATTTGTTCATCTTCGTCAAGTATTCTAAGGGTTTTTTTAACACCCACATTGGTGTCACCCACCTCCGCCACAGACACCTACAGATTCCATCATTGATGTTAGTTATCTCAACTCCAACTTCCCACCATCTATCAAATCAAGATTTCTTACGGAAAATTACCAATAATTACGGGGAGTTTAACACTGAATGAGCATTTTCAGAAGAATGTTATTTTGTTATATTAGGAGTGTTATCCTTTTTCTTTTATTTTGTAACCTCCAATGAAGGACACATGTAACTGTAGAGAGGTGGTTAGAGGAGATGAGGCTACAATGATATTAAAAACTGTTATAATGCGTTAAGTGACATTTTTAACAGAGTAAACAAGACTTCATTCCTTTAATGTACAAGAAAAAAGTTGTGTGACATTTTAAAACAAAACGACAAGTTTGATGAGCCAATATAACATTTGACCATATAAATATAAGTCTTAATATATTAACACACCACCACCTCACCGCCACCAACCACCACCGTCGTCACCAAAAAACACGACTACCACCAACAATCGTCACCTCCGTTGCCACCCACCGTCGTCATATTTATATATTAATAACCACTTTTGCTATACTTATTCATATATGAACATTATCTGTTCTATCGGCCAGCTACGTTGGAACGGTTAAACGGCTGATTCGAAATGAGTGACCCAGATTCATTCCTTTGTTCTCAACTTTTTTTTTCTTAATTGAACCCTCCCATATATATATATATATATATATATATATATATATATATATATATATATATATATATATATATATATATATATATATATATATATATGAAAAATGATTATACATTACAGCTCTACCTAAGCTTAGGTGTTAAGCCTCATGAAACTATGTTGTTTTATTAGCTAAACATTACGATTATGGAATTCACATTTAACGCTTGAAGTGTAGATTCAGGATTCAAGTAATAACTTTGATAAGAAAACAGAAAATATTGATGATCTTCGATAATGGAGAAAAGAACAGAAAACATGGATGCTTAATCGATAATATAGGAAATAAATGTGATGGATGGTATATTTAGCAAATGAAAATTGAACATGGTATATTTACTAGGTAAAACGACACACACACACACACACACACACACATATATATATATATATATATATATATATATATATATATATATATACCCTTTTCTTTAGAGTAAATTACAAGAAAGGTCCATATGGTTTAGGGTAATTTGAATGTTTGGTCGTTAACTTGTTTTTTTTAATTCGGAAGGTCCCTATTGTAATGTAGGGAATAAATACGATGGGATGCTATATTTAGCAAATGAAAAATCGAACATTGTATATTTACTAAGTAAAACGATATATATATATATATATATATATATATATATATATATATATATATATATATATATATATATATATATATATATATATATATACACTTTTCTTTAGAGTAAATTACAAGAAAGGTCTCTATGATTTAGTGTAATTTACACGTTTGATCCCTAACTTGTTTTTTAACTCTGAAGGTCTTTATTGTTTGTTTTTATTACGTGGTTTGTTCCTGTCTTACTTAAAAAAAAACTATTTTTCCTTTGATTTTTTAAATTATTTTAAATAACATACCCTAATCCCACTCTTCTCACCTTACTTTACCTACCCTACCATTTTTTTCTCTATTTAAATAATAGTCTTTTTTTATGTAAGACGGGAACTAAGCGCGTAACAAAAAACAAACAATATGGACCAAACGTGTAATAAAAACAAACAGTAAAGACCTTCCGAGTTAAAATAGTAATTTAGGGACCAAACACAAATTACCTCAAACTATAGGGACCATCCGTATAATTTACCCAATTTCTTTATAAATATTGCTTTGTTATGTGAGGAATTAAGGATTGGTATATTGGGTATATAATTGCTCGTGAACCCTCTACACAATTACTACAAAAGGGGGAGCAAATGAGTTGAGCGGGATTTGATGATAAAGATCATAGGTTGCATGTGCACACATGGATGGCCACACAAAATTAATTGTATCATAATGTCTCATAGGGGTACTCTACTCTCTACTTTATATATATATATATATATATATATATATATATATATATATATATATATATATATATATATATATATATATATATATATATATATATACTGTTAGATAAACAAAAACGCTGTCAAAAGTTCACAAACTTTTAACTTTTATTTTTAAAGGACCGGTTTACTTGAAATTAATAGTTTTTTTCAGTTACAATGATTTTCTAAAAGCATATATAAATATACGCTACTTTTTTATATCAATTGTTTTGTTTAATATTATTTTCAAAATATTTAAGATAATTTATTACTCAGCAGTACATTATACGTTTTTAGAATTTAAGAATCATGAAGATACATAACATTACTCCAATAGTTATGCCATAGATAGAGGGCATTTGGGGAGACCAATGAATAGATGGAGACAATTCACTGGAACTCAAATTGATACAACACTTGCTGACTAAACCTGTCCTACCATGCACGTGTGGTAAAGAGGCCCCCAATTCCCAACTCACTACAATAATTCAAAATTGGATCGGGTTTCATCGAGTCAATTTTTAGAAATTAATATTGTAATTCGAAAAGACAAAAGCTTACTTAAATGTCTATGTTACGATTAATGAGTGATATGTGGCTTCATAATCAAATAAAAAATGGTTGAATATTATTTGAGATGCAATTAATTTAATAGATTTAAATTCATGAAACAATGTATATTGTCTTATTTATATATAACTCAAGTATAATACTACATGCTGTTTTCAAATATATGCATATTTATAAGGAAACTTGTTTTGATCTTGATCAATTATATCATTTGACATACATATAATTATTAATGAGTATTGAGAATTATAAATATTAATTGAAACAAATGAATTTCAATGATAACAATAAATTTATTGACGAAATCACCCCTACATATTATGGGCTTTAGAATTTTGTAAAAGCACACAATTATTGAATCTTAGACATGTGAACATTGATGAAGACAACTACATGTGTATGGTTGACAATCATCCCTCTAATTTTTGTAGGGTATCTAATTTAGAAGGTAAGAGTGTTCTAGTGACGGTTTTAATTTTCCACTCCCTTAAAAATGTAGTGATTATTTAGGGAAATAGACTTAATATGGTAATTAATTTTTTGGTTTGTTCACATCTGAGTAATTATGATTTTTACACATTTATGTAACGAACTTTTTGGAAATGTTCATATATGACCATTATGACCGGCTATAGCATATTAGATCCGGTCATAATGGTCATATGTGAATACTTCCAAAAAGTTTTTACCTAGATGTGTATAAAATAAATAGTTACCCAGATCTGAACAAACCGTAAAGGTAAAAGTAAATTACACGAATGGTCCCTATAGTTTGGGTTGTGGTGGTGGAAAATTCAATGAAGAGACAGTCAGTTGCGGTATTGGTTCGCCGGAGTTGAAAGATCGAACAAAAAAGGATAATGAAGACGTTGATGTCATTAAAAATGGAAAAGAAAGAGGAGTTAAGGAGAATGAGAGATGGGATGGTGACTGGTGGGACTGAGCTTAAATTTCTCGAATGTGGTTTTGGGTTTAGGGTGAAAAGATACAAATATGTGGGGTCTATTAATTTTTAAAATATATAAAAAAAAATACATAAATAAGAAAATTAATTAAAAAGGGCACAATAATCTTTTGACGTAAGATAGAGACCAAACACAAATAGAAATAATAATAATAATAATAATAATAATAATAATAATAATAATAATAATAATAATAATAATAATAATAATAATAATAATAAAAGAGTAGGGATCATCCAAGTTAAAAAATAAGTTAGGGACCAAATGTACAAATTACCCAAACTACAAGGATCATTCGTGTAATTTACTTTTACCTTTTCGATGTGCTTACGTCTGGGTAACTATGTTTTTTAATACATATCTAGGTAACGAACTTTTTGGAAGTGTTCACATATGACCATTATGACCGGATGTAACTTGCTACAACCAGTCATAATAGATATATGTGAACACCTTAAAAAAGTTCATGTAATGCCCGTGTTTCTGGGCTAAGCATTAGTATAGTGATATAATACTCAGGTCAACCATTGTAACCTATTTTAAAGTAATAAAGATGAATTATTTGAGTAATACGTGAATTATGTAAATTTATGTACTTATTACTTGTTTATAATGGTATAATAAATAAATGATAAAAATAAGCGTAAAAAATAAAGTGTTAGATAAACCCAATATCGATGAAGAAAGTTGTGGTGGTCGTAACAATGATTCCGTACATATAAATAACGCCGAAATCCGAGTTATAACGAAAAAGTTATCACCTGTCAAAGTTTCACGACAAAACCGACACGACGTTGTGTGACGTAAATAGTGAATTTCTGATAGATGACTTCTTAGCTTTAGTATTCTAAACAAAAGTCGTAGTATGCATTAAACCGAGAGTGTGCATAAAAAGAACGCTCAAATCTGACTTCGTATGAAGAAGTTATTATTTTTCTAAGATTTGACATAGCACTGCACAGCCTAGAATTCAAATTTTAGATCGAGCGGTTTTTGGCCGACATAACCTAAATGAGAATTGAAAATCTCATTAATAGGAACTCAACAACAAAAAGACAGACGAAAACGGAGTCTGTATGTAGAAGTTATGAATTTTACGTAGTCATTTAACATTATAATATTCTCATACTGTTAAATTTAAAATCGGTAGAGAATTAGCCGACAGAGTCAAAAAAATGTTTTAGATCTTGTTTTTACCTACGCGTGGATATAAAGAACGTCAAAAACGGAGCTCGTATGCGAAAGTTACGGATTTTAGAAGTCGGAAGTATGTTGTGCGAAAATGTGTGACGTGGCACAATCCTAGCCATTGCTTTCTCCCCAAGGCTTGTCACTAGATGGTGACATGTGGCACCAAGATGAGCCATATTTCACCCTATAAATACAACCCTTTCCACCCTCATTTCTTCACACCTTTCCCATTCTTTTTTTTCTCTACTTTCTCTCTAAACCACCCCAAACCCCCCCCCCCCCCCCCCCCGGGCCCTAGGTTACTCACCTAGCACTAGAAGAAAGTCCCGGAGTGCTCGACGGCTCCGAGAAGAAGATATTTTCGGCTCGGAAACGCTGCTCCAGCAAAGCCCGGTTTTTAATAAAAACCCCCCTATAAGTGAGATATGTTTACCATACTTTAAATATAGCTTATATATAAATATAATATCGTTATTATGAACCTATAAATAAGATTTATCATTGATTCAAATTCGTTATACTGATTGATCTACTTATGGGAACGATGTTTAGGCTATGATTTAATGATGTGTTTAAAGTGGGATTTCCAAATAGTATACTTCGTATACCAAACGGATCCTACCTCCGATATAATCCTACCTGGTTGTTCCTTACTTGATAGATCATGAAAGTAGACTTTGAGTTAATGATGAATCTAGACTAATAATTAGTCGCAATGAATATTAGACTAAAATCTAGTGATAATGATACTAGGTTTCGTCAAAAGAAAATAAATTAATAGAAGCGAAGCTCTATCTGAGTTTGGAATCACCACCTTAACAAGTGAGTGTATATCTATTTTCATCTTACACATAGATATGAAGTATTTTATATAAATTAGGTGCTATGTGTACATATTGACTGAATGCTTGTTCTCTATGTTGGATGAAAGATTTAATACATGTTTTAAATGATTTAAATTGTATATGTATTTTATATCTACAAAATGTGTTGAGTAAAACATGGGTAGATGTAATAGTTGGGTGTGATGAAATAAAATGATGAGAGGCCTCGATGTTGACGATGTTTCCAGTCATCTAGTGGAGTATAGATGATGACCACAGACTTTTCTAGACAGTCCAGTGGAACGCTAGCAGACTCGCAAACTATAGGTGTTTGTGAACGATGTGTTCACCGGTGTACTCCATCCCCCTCATGGTTGCATTAAGGATATTTATTGCTGAGGAATCCCCTTAGCAGTAGTGTCAATCCAGATGATGATCCTTAGGCTAGGTCTCTTATGATAGGTGTTTTAGGGACGTAAATTGAGGTTAACAGAAACGGGTAATCGGGTTATTATTGGTTGATGAAATTAATAAACTTATTTATTGTGGGTTGAAAATCCTATGTGCTCACCAAGCTCCCAATCCTGACCCACTCAGCTTCTTGTATTACACGTAGTGGCACTCGAGCATAGATGTGATGTTTTGGATGAGGGATTATGGATTATAGGCCTATAGATATGAATAAATGTTGTAAGGCTTATATTGTATTGTTTATTCTTTTGATCTGTATCGAACATGAAATCCTGAGGTTTTTAATGATACATTTTTTTGGAAATGATTTGATAAATTTTTATCATATTTTATAATGGGAACAAATTCCGCAACCCTTTTATTTAAAATATTGCTTTGATTTTTAAACAAAGCATAAACAAAATCGGTCTTTTCTGGCCGTGAAAATGAGGATGTCACGGTTCGTTACCTAGATGTGTACAAAAAAAGATAGTTACCCAAATGTAAACAAACTGAAAAATTAATTACCTTATTAAGTCTATTTCCTGATTATTTATCGTTCTTTAATCCTATAAAAAATGCTCAAATAGTATCAAGGACTTTTTTAGAGAAAAAAGACAATTAGGCTGAACGGCGTGGTGTTGACACCACACTCCACCTAGACTCGACTCTAATGCTTTCATGCCATGCAATGTTATTGCCTTCATCATGGAGTGGTGTTAGTGGTAAAGAGAAGAGAGAAAAGAAGAATTGAGAGGAAATAATACAAACTCAATGATAAAAATCAATGTTTTAAAACCCGGGTTTTTAGTTGACCCGGTATGATGAGCGGTTCACGGGTCAACCGGTTCAACCGGTTGAACCGTCGAGTCAACCCGGTTTATGATCTTTTTCTATTTTTATATATTTTTACTTTCATGCATAATGCATAAACATATAAAACCAATAATTTAATGTCCACAAAGTTTAAATATTTAAAAACATTGAAGAAACCACAAACGGCTCGTTGTTTTGGCGTTCGCTACTTGTTTTCAACTATTCAAATCCTATTAAAACGGGTCAATCCGGTTTTAACTGGTTCGACATAAGCGGTTGAACCGCGGTTTAGAGGAAACCCGGCCGGTTCGATCCGGTTCGTATTTTTACAAAAAACCGGTCTCAATTGACCCGCCTTCTATCCCGGGTCACGGTCCAACCGGTTGAGCCGACCGGGTCAACCCGGGTTTTAAAACATTGATAAAAATAATTTATCGTTCTCACATTAGTTGTAACCAACAACCACCTTCCCCCCACATTGTTTAGCCTTATATTAAATTAGATTAATCCCGGGTACCCATATGGTTGAAAAAGTTAAAATAATTTATAAACAATAAAAAAAACTAAGTATAAATAATAATATATATCAATAGTTATTTGTATATAGTATAACCATTATTTGTAATCAGTATCTAATATATTTTGAAGTATTGTTCTTTAAGTTGAAATTCATGATAAATTTACCATGTCGTACAATAAAATATACAATTTAATACACTAAAAAACAATATAATCATGCATGGTCAAACTGTAGTTTTATTTAACATCACAAAGTACATTGTTATAACAAACATACATGTACATTAAATCAACTTTTTATATATTTGTAGATAAGGTAAAATTGTTCTTTTTTAAATTTTATTACACTATTAAAAAAACACGATTTTGCTAGGGAATGGCTCTATGAAACTTATTTTCATTGTTATTCTGTAATGGATCGTGCTATGGAATGTTGTTCCATAGCAAAATTGCTACCATGTTGTCTACGAAAATTATTTCCGATAGCAAGCATGGAACTTGCTAGGAAAAATGCTACCAACTCCAAATCTTTTGGTATTATGCTACCGATATTTCTATGGAAAAAAGCATTTGTAGTAATTTTCAAACGAAAGTTTTTACGAAAACACTTTCCGTTGTACTCGTGCTATGGAATTAATTATCGTGGTTAATATGCAACAAAATTTTTCAACGCAAAACAATTATATAGTTGCTTTGCTATGGAAGTAGCATTCGTAGGTATTTGCTAGGGACTTATGCTATTGACTTTGATTTCATTTTCTTGTTTTGCTATGGAAAAAACCTACCTAATTTTTGACGATATTTGTTACGAAATTAAATTCCATAGCAACTTTGATGAGGAGTAATTCAAATTCATAGATATTTAGCTATGAAAATTTGCAACAACAATAAAACTCATGGAACTTTTAGTATTGAGAAATTATATGTTGCAACTTTTGTTACCAGTTTTGCTAGGAATTAATTTTTTGTAAAGTATTTTACATTATAGTGTCATATTATGGAATTTATTTGCATAAATAAAGTGTCCACTCCAACTCCTATATTCGCAAACCCACAAGCGAAAAAAGATAAATTAGGGCAATTCGGTGTCGTCATCTTCAAGCAGTAACGTGAGACTGTGTGAATGTTGACATCTTGTTGGAATGTGGACGACATGGACGTTAAAGAATATTGGACGGAGGTTCCTTGGCTGCATAGACTATAATGATGAATACATAAATTGTGGGTTTTTTTCATTGTATTGACCCACAACTCCCGAACAAGTAGTATAGAGATAACTTGTACGAATTAAGAGCTCAAGCCAATGGTGAAGATGTCATTTTAGATGCCCCCTAACGCTCCTGTCAATTTTCATGTCAATGAAACCCCGACTCAAGATGTTATTCAAGATACTAATGAACATGGTAATATCCCTCAAGTTGAAGGTGGTCAAGTTGGAATTATCAAGTTCATGATGGTTTGTTTGGTTTGTTTCTTTGTCGGGATATTGTATGCTTGCATGTATAAAACAAACGGCTCAAACTTGTTGTATTTTCTTTTGGCGTTTATTTCAACCAAATTATATTATTTGTGAGCCTTAACTCCTATGTTAGGTGTTGGATCATACCAATGACAATTAAACAAAATTGTTGTTTTAATTAGATAACCAGGGTACCCGACTTCTAAAATTTCCACTACTCTACCGTAATAATCATCTCCTTGGCTACTAATACACAATCCGTTATTCATTGTTGATTTGTTCAGACCGTGAGCTTTTATGTGAAACTTGTAACCATTGACAAAGTATACATTATATAATTTCACTTTCCTAAATGGCATTTTGGAAAGGTCAAATATATACTTGTTCTTTATTCGGTTCTTACGTGCCTATATGACAAATGGTAAAGCACTAAATTAGAGTTAATTATAACCATAACAAAAAATTAAAAAATATAAAATTAACACCCACATAGTTTTGAAACCATACTGCAAAGTTCTTCTCGAATTTAGCTACAACCTACTGTTCATCCATATTGTAACATCCATAAAATTTTAAAAATTTTAAAACTTTTAAATAAATCCAAGAACCATCATTTATTACATATTGTTATCAAAATGAGTTTCACATCCGAGTTTTCGAAGAAATCATGACACAAAATACAAGGAGGTGCACGGTCAAGCCTTCGCCTTCCCGTGATCATCTGAGGTATGTAACATTATGTTTTGGATCGTTTGTGATTTATGATTCGTGGGTTGCAACCGGGGCATGAGAAAGCCTTGAGGCTGCAACGAGTTACTAGAAGCATAGGGCTTCTCGCCATCTTTCTGAGGATATGAGGATTCGTTGGAAACGGACTTATAACAAAGAAGCTATGATAGTTTGAAGTTTTAGTAAGTTTAGTCCTTTATTTGAGAAAAATGTGATAGTTGAGTACGCGGGTCGTATGCATGTGTATGCTCAGCATACTCCTGTGGATGTTTTGGATGTGAAAGCCACCTAGTATGTTGGGCGTACTAGACTCAGAGTGAAAACCATAAATGAGGGGTGTGTCCCTATTTAAAGACCATTATGGCCTCATTTCTGGCCACCATTTCCAGCCTCCAACTACTCTCAAAACCCTAATCTCGTTTCCATGGCTTATGTAAGTGTGATGGTTCATTTGAGTGTTTTTGGTGAAGCTCTTGGTGAAGAAGGAGTCTTGAAAGAGGATATCTTGTGCTTCTAGCTTGTGGATCTGAGTTATACCCTTGCTGGTGCATCTTCCAGAGGTATAAAGGTCGAAACTTTCTTATGGTTGTGCTAGTTCTTATTTTGGGTCCATTTTTAGAGTTTTATGTCCCAAGATTGGAACTTTATGAATTTGGTGAACTCCACAGTAAATCTCCTACACTTTTAAGTGTATTGGGTTGCCTAAATTCATAAAAATGAGAACTTGGTCATCTAGGTTTCTTCATGCATGAGTTAAGAGCATTTAAGAGAGTCTTAATGGTTATTTTGGAAGTTGGGTCCCATTAAGACATGAAAACTGATAAAGTCGCCAACTTTATTAGTTAGGAGCTTGTAACAAAGCTTCCCTGAGGTTTGGATGCTTTGGGCTGAAGTGGTTAAGTCAAGAATGGAGTTTCTGTACCTGAGCATTACGCCTCGCGTGATCCTAGTACGCTTCGCATACTGATCTAGTGTCCCCGATCAGGATTCATGTGTACGTTGAGCATACCCAGGGAGGTACGCCCTGTGTAATCTCGTTGTGGGCTTTTTGGGCTAAATTTCATATTAGGCCTTATATGTTGGGCCTGGATTTTAGGCTTGTTGCTTTTTGGAGATTTTGGATCAGAGGAATATATATATATATATATATATATATATATATATATATATATATATATATATATATATATATATATATATATATATATAGGTTTGTGTGTTTATGTGTGTCTTGGGCCCTTGTGTTGGGCTTGCCATTTGGACTTAAGTTTAAGAGTTGGGCCTTGGGAGAGCCCATTTAGTATTAGGCCTTGGTGGGCCTAATGGGTTTGGGTTATTTATGGGCCGGTTAGTGGACTATCTTTAGACCTAATGAGTGAGGGTTTGGTCTTAGATCCTAATTGGGTTAATTGTGGGTTTAGCTTAGTATTAGAGGCTGGTGTGCAGCAACATCATTTATAGTAGTTGTTCATCATCCAAGGTGAGTCTTCTCACAATACTTACCATGAGTGGTAACTTTGTTTCACCGGAGGGTCTTGTATGATTATATTGAGTATTGTGATATACTGTATTATGTCTTTGTGATTTATGTTGTGTATTATTCTAAGCTTTACTGAGTTAGGACCGGAGGGTCCACCCAAGTTTTGAGACCGGAGGGTTCCATAGAGACACATTGACCGGAGGGTCTTATTCAAGATATAGCCATGAGAGGCTAATGAGACATGTGTGGTATTTTTGGGAACTCACTAAGCTTTGTGCTTATCGTGTTATGTGATATGTGTTTCAGGTACTTCTTAGGATCGCGGAAAGGCGTTGGCTTGATTGTACACACTAGCTAGAGATCATGATTTAAGGATTCTGGGATGTTATCAAACATTGTTGACTTGTGTTTTGACAACTTATACATTTTTGTGAATTTTGAGAAATGTGAAATTGAGTTTTGTGATCTTAAAAATGAAAATTTTATTTTAAAATTTACTATGTTACAAGTTGGTATGAGAGCCTTGTTTTGAGGGATCCGGATGTACTCTTGGGTATGTCTGGACTCAAACTGAGGATTTGAGAAAAAAAATTCAAAAAGAAATGATTTTTCTAAAATGAGTAAGATTTTAAAGAGAAAACGAGGTGAAGCAGTGTGTACAATCAGCCAAAGCCCAAGCACTGATTTCTTAAAGTACCATTACTTGTTTATATTGTGTGATATTTATGAAATATTAGAGCTGCATGCTAGAGGATAGGCTAAGTATTTCATAAATTAGGGCTAGAGTTGCCTGATTCATGATGCCTTAGTGTAGGGAATGTTATTGATTGATATTATCAGCTATTTGCTTTGTGTATGTGCTGAGTAAGAGTACCTAGTGATAATCTTTTATATAGAGCTTTGAGTAGAGGAGTAATCTAGGAGAGATATCTAGATGTGCATTTGAGGAATCTACTGAGAGAGTAGTTGGATACCCACGAGAGGTAGGGTTGCCTGAGTTCGGTAATGCCTTTTAGAGTTGCGTATAAAGTGAGTGGAGTTGTATGCTAGAGTGGTTTTATGTGTTGGTAGAGGTGATTCGATGCTCGAATGATGCTTGCTTTGTGCTTTGTGGAACTCTTGATGATGGGAGACAGCTACTAAGTGAATATGACGATATTCAGGAAGTAGATGGTTGGCATCATGAAGAGGTCTTCAGCAGCTGATGGAAAACAAGTATGAGAACCTACGGAGAGCCTATGGAGTGACTATAGTAAGATGAGTACGCTGATAGAGGAGATTATTCACTGGAGAGCGAACATGTGTAACGGGATTCGTGATCGAGAAGGTTGAGCAGCTACTTAAGAAATTTGGACGATCCGTGTGGAAAGTATGGGTAGATGTGGCAGGTAGTATGGACCCGTACTACTGAAAGCAGAGTACCCATACTCGAAACAGGGGGAATTCCAGAGGCTCTAAATAGCAGTTTGAGGGGAGATAACATGGTTCGGGCATCATGATTCGTAGCAGAGTATGTTTCCATATTTACCAGTTATCCGACAATGGGTGTTCAGACTAAGAATGGATATGGTAAACTGTGGAGCCAAAGGGCCATGTCAGTTGAGCTCCGATAGAGTATACCTTGGAAGGAAAACTTGAGTTTAGATCCCAAGGAGTTTAACTGGTGAGCTACTAGTTTGAGTCGCAGGACTTGAGAAAAAGTGAAGATCATACGCTGTGGAGGATTGCAGTCTGGGTTAAGTGATCGACCAATGGTTGATATGACACTTTCTGTGATGAGAATTACATTATCTCCGCTTCTCATGTGGAGCGAAAGAGATAACGAGCTTCCGCTTTCATAGTTTGGAGGTAAACCACGTGGGGTAGCATATAGTTGCGACATTTTCATCAGAGTATTTGTGGTATGTCTGCTACGAGGTATTTCTTATACCATAAGAGAGTTATCAGTGGGGAATGCGATGGATGAGGACATGCTTTAGTTGAGTATAGTAAGCTATATTTTAGCAGCAGTTCCAAGTAATTAAGAGGAGTATATAGAGGCGACGACCCTAGTTGTTTACGTTGTATATCGACTGTGAGAGTGAGGTCTCTTGCTTCTATGATAATGGTGCATATGATATTTCATTATTCTCAGGTTAAGGGTCGTAACTAATTTGGGACAGTCAAGATGTACGGTGATGTGTCAGTATGATATTTTGGGTGACTAGAGGTAGTCACGTTGGGAGGATTCTAAGGCTTTCATCTGAGATACGGGATACTTGGATTTGGTTGGTCATTATCTGAAAGATCATCGAGTGATGCGTGGTATGTCCCATGAGTTGGGAATGGTACTTCTGGTGAGCCAGTCTGTAGTGTGGTATGTTGGTATGTTAATGGGCGATGGTTTGAACCCTAAGTGGGGGAGAACTAGGTATTCTATGGGGAGGATCCTTAATCTGATGTGGAACAGAAGTTTAGGTTATGGGGATCTGCGGTATGAATATATGAGACTGGAGTTATGTGATAGTCAATACAACATATAGAGCAAGAGGATGCATGTTGCATAGGCCTGGGAGAGAATGAGTGTCTTCACGGCAGGTGGCCGCTAGACATGAATCTGATTGTGGCCCGTGTTCTTCAGGTTTCCAATGTTGAAGTTTCGAGACAGTCGGGTTGCTGAGGTCAAGGTTTGATTTATGAAGTTCGACGTACAGATTGCTACCTATACTCCGGAAGGGCAGCAGTTGATTTTTCAATCAACTTCAAGGTCGGTATGAGTAGTTTTTCATGGGCTTGATCAGTAGCAGATGGGGCTTTGGATTGTCGTCAACGTGTTCCCAGTCATGACGATTCCTCCATGCTTCCAATAGTGAGTTGGAATACTTCCATATTTGAGTTGTGTGAATGGAAGATTAGTAGTTGTGGCAAGACATAGTGAGATTCCATAATGGCGTATCGAGGTATCCGAGTATGATGCTCTAGGTTTTTGGATTATTATGAGGCTTAGGTATGTCAGATGGAAAGTGGAACATCAAGTGACTATATTTCCAGATGTGAGATCATCAGCTAATTGTCGCCAGACAGGAATTGTTCAAGAGTGTGGCTGTACCGAGGAAACTGCCTTGTCTATGAGAACTTAAGTCAGGAGTAGTGATGCATAATATGGGTAAATGTGTGCACCTAACTATGTTGGACCGTGGAGTATTAGATAGTGAACTCAGTGTGGTGATGACTTGAGGATGAGATTGTGGGGTGATAAGAGAGTAAACGGATCCATGAGGGAGTAATCACTTAGGACTGTCAGGGAAGACCGTGGAGTGAGCCCATGGAGAGTAAGAGAGGGTATCGTAATACTACGGGGAGTCTTAGCATTCACGATGTTAGTAGGAGAGATTATTGTAATACTACAGGGAGTCGTAGCATTCACGAGTTCATACAAGAGAGTATGTAATAGTATGGGGAGCCGTGGCATTCATGAGTCAGAGAGAAAGAGAGTACCGTATGACTGTGGGGAGTCATAGCATACATGAGTCAGAGAGAGAGTATCATAAGCCTACGAAGAGCCATAACATTCATGAGTCAACTAGAGAGGGTATTGTAAGACTGCGGGGAGTCGTAGCATTCACGAGGCAGTCAGAGAGTGTCATAAGACTACGGGGAGCCGTAACACTTGATGGTCAGTAAGAGAGTGCTGTAAAATAGTGGGGAGCCATAGCCTTTACTAGTCAGGGTGAGACGCAGAGGGGTTCTTAGGCTTAGGTAGCCTTTCCAAATGAGTTTGTGGGAACCTGGTGGCTAAACCAGGGGCGAGACTGGGGTCTCAACAATGGTTGGAAACCGTTGTGTTTTTAGTTGTGACATCCCCAAAATCACGGCCAGAAAAGACCGGTTTGTTTATGCTTTGTTTAAAAATCAGAGTAACATTTTAAATAAAAGTGTTGCGGAATTTGTCCCAAAACAATAACATGATAAAGATGTATCAAAAGCATTTCCATAGAAATGTATTTCATTAAAAGACTCGGGATGTCATGTTCGTACAGATCAAAAGCATAAACAGTACAATACAAGCCTTACTACATTATTTCATATCTACAGGCCTATATCCGTAATCCCTCGTCCAAACATCATATATATGCTCAAGCGCCACTACCTGTAATACATAAAACTGAGTGGGTCAGGCTTGGGAGCCTGGTGAGCACATAGGGTTTTCAACCCATAATAAATAAGTTTATTAATTTCATCAATCAACAATAACCCGATTACCCGTTCCCGTTATCCTCACTTTACGTCCCTAAACACCTATCATAAGGGACCTAGCCTAAGGATTATCATCGGGACGGACACTACTGCTAAGGGGATTCCTCAGCAATAAATGTCCTAATAGGCAACCATGTGGGGGATGGAGTACACCGGTGAACACATCGTTCACAACACCTACAGGTTGCGAACCTGCTAGTGTTCCACTGGACTGTCTAGAAGAGTCCGTGGTCGTCATCTATACTCCGCTAGATGACTGGATCAACAACAACAACATCGAGGCCTCTCATCATTTTATCACACATCACCTATTACATCTACCCATGTTTTACCCCAACATTTTCGTAGATATAAAATACATATACAGTTTAAATCATTGAAAACATGTATAACAACGTTCATCTAGCATAGATAGCAAGTATTCAGATAATATGCACACATAGCACGTAATTTATATAAAATACTTCATATCTATGTGTAAGTTGAAGGTAACTATGCACTCACCGGAAAAGGTGGTGATTCCGAACTCAGACAGCGCTTCGCTTCTTAAAAAGAATTTTTCTTCGACGAAACCTAGTATTATTACCACTAGAGTTTAGTTTATTATTCGTCGAGACTAATTAATAGTCTAGCTATTATTATTATTATTATTATATAAGTGTCAAAAAAATACTTATATAACCCATAATAATAGCCCAAGTATTTATTATAAGTTCCTAATAACGTTACTATAATTAAATAAAAGTTATATTAAAAATAGCGTAGGCGTAGCTCACTTACAGCGGGTTTTATAGAAAACCGGGCTTTGCTTGGAGCAGCGTTCCCGAGCCGAAAAGCTCTTCTTCTCAGAGCCTTCGAGCACTCCGGGGCTTCCGCCTCGTGCTAGGGAGGTTCCCTAGGCTTTTTGGGGGATTTCGGGGCTAGAGAGAGGTTCTAGAGAGAGAGAGAGAGTAAAGAGAAGAAAGAATGGGAAAGGTGTGAAGAAAATGAGGGTGGGAGAGGTGGTATTTATAGGGTGAAATGTGGCTGAACTTGGTGCCACATGTCACCATCTGGTGGCAAGCCTTGGGGAGAAAGCAATGGCCAAGATTGTGCCACATCACCCATTTTCGCACAGCACACTTCCGACTTCTAAAATCCGTAACTTTCACATACGACCTCCGTTTTTGACGTTCTTTATATCCACGCGTAGGTAATAATAAGATCTACAACTTTCATTTTGACACCGTCAGCTAATTCTCGACCGATCTTAAATTTAACAGTACAAGGAGATTATACTGTTAAACGTCTGCGTAAAATTAATAACTTCTGCATACGGACTCTGTTTTTGTCTGTCTTTTTACCGTTGATTTCCTATTAATGAGATCTTCAACTCTCATTTACGTTGCGTAAGCCAAAAACCGCTCGAACTAAAATTCGAGTTTCAGGCCGTGCACTGCTAAGCCGAATCTTAGAAAAATCATAACTTCTTCATACGAAGTCAGATTTGGGCGTTCTTTTTATCGATGTTCTTAGTTTAACATATTCTACGAATTTTGTTTAGATTGCTAAGGCTAAAAAGTCTTCTATCGTAAATTCACTATTTACGTCTCCCAGTGTCGTGTCGGTTTTGCCGTAAAACTTCGGCGGGCCATAACTTCTTCGTTATAGCTCGGATTTCGGCATTCTTTATATGTACGGAAACCTTGAGACATATTCTACAACTTTATGTAGAGATATCGGGATTATCTCACACTTTAATTTTGACGCTCATTTTTATTCTTTATTAATTATACATTTATAATTAAATAATAAACACATAAACACACATAATTCACATAATACTCAAATATTTCATATTTATTACTTCAAAAAGAGTTACAATAGTTGACCTAGACTATTACATTGACAAAAATGCTTAGCCCTGAAAACCCGGGCGTTACAATTCTCACCCCCTTAGGATGATTCCGTCCCGGAATCATGCATCAGCAAACAGATGTGGATAGCGACTCATCATGTCATCCTCTGTTTCCCAAGTGAGATTCGGCCCATTCGAATGTTTCCATCGGACTAGCACCAAGTCGACCATCTTGCGTCGTAACTTCTTAATCTTACGGTCAATAATTGCCTCAGGCTCTTCGATCAGCCTTTTATTCTCATCCATCCTTAATTCCGAGATTGGAATTATGTCGGGAACATCTCCCGTGAATTTCCTCAAATAACACACATGGAAGGTGTTATGAATACCATTGAGTTCTTCGGGCAATTCCAGCTTGTAAGCTTGGTTCCCAATCTTCTGAAGAACTTTGAACGGTCCAATAAACCTTGGACTCAAGTTTCCTCGTTTCCCAAATCGTATAAGTCCCTTCCACGGTGAGACTTTAAGCAAAACGGAATCCCCAACTTCGAAGGTTATCGGTCGTCTTTTCTTGTCAACATAGCTCTTCTAACGATCCTGAGCTGCTAACATTCTTTCCCTAATCACCTTCAATTTCTCAGCAGTCTCATGGACCATCTCGGGGCCCATAAACTGCTTCTCTCCGGCTTCAAGCCAACAAGAAGGCGTACGACACTTTTGTCCATACAAGGCCTGATAAGGTGCCATCTTGATGCTCGAGTGAAAACTATTGTTGTAGGAAAATTCTACTAGAGGTAAGTGCTCGTCCCAATTCCCTTGGAATTCGAGGGTACATGATCTCAGCATATCTTCCAACGTCTGAATCGTTCTTTCACTCTGACCATCAGTTTGCGGATGGTAAGCAGTACTCAAACACAACTTTGTACCCAGCTCCTCTTGTAGACTCCTCCAAAACCTTGACGTGAAACGACTATCACGATCTGACACAATCGTAAGAGGGACACCGTGATGTCTTACAATTTCCTTCACGTAAGCATTTGCGAGCTTATCCATAGACCACTTCTCGTTGGCTGCTATGAAGTGTGCACTCTTGGTGAAACGATCCACGACTACCCAAATCATGTCGTGTCCGTTCTTTGTTTTGGGCAGTTCAGTCACAAAATCCATGGTGATGTCTTCCCATTTACCCATGGGTACAGGTAAGGGTTCTAAACTCCCATACGGTTTTTGATGTTGTGCCTTAACCCTCGCACATGTTATGCACTCAGCCACATACTTCGCAACATCGAGCTTCATCGTCGGCCACCAGTAGTAGGGTTTTAGGTCCCTATACATTTTAGTGCTACCGGGATGAATCGAGTACATGGTCTTGTGTGCTTCTTCCATTAGAAGATCTCTTATTCCTCCCGTCTTAGGTACCCAAATTCGATCTTGGAATACCTTTAGTCCTCGACTGTTCGTACCGAACACTAACGTTTTTCCCAAACGTTCTTCCTTTCGGTCATTCTTTTCTAAGGCTTCTTCTTGAGCTTTCCTGATACTTTCCACAATCGTCGAGACGACTTCAATTCTTAACGCTCTCGGCCTTCTTCTTTCAAGATTGACTTTCCGACTGAGAGCATCAGCAACAATATTTGCTTTACCTGGGTGGTAAAGTATCTCACAGTCGTAGTCCTTGAGAAGTTCTAGCCAGCGTCGTTGCCTCATGTTCAACTCCTTCTGATTAAAGAGATACTGGAGACTCTTATGATCAGTGAAGAGCTTGCACTTCGTGCCGTAGAGGTAATGCCTCCATATCTTTAAGGCGAATACTACCGCTGCCAACTCCAGATCATGAGTGGGGTAGTTCTTTTCGTGCTCTTTCAATTGTCGAGATGCGTATGCTATCACCTTTTCTCTTTGGGTCAGAACACAACCTAACCCGACTCCAGATGCATCACTATAAACTGCGAAATCTTCGACTCCATCGGGTAGAGAAAGTATCGGCGCTTCACATAACTTCTTCTTTAGCTTCTCGAACGCCTCATCATGTTTCTCACTCCATGTATACGTAGCTCCTTTATGGGTCAAAGCTGTTAATGGAGCAGCTATCAAAGAAAAGCCTTGGATAAATCGTCGGTAATATCCGGCTAATCCTAGAAAGCTTCGAATCTCCGTGGGATTCTTCGGACGTTCCCACTTCATTACAGCTTCGATCTTGGCAGGGTCAACCATTATTCCTTCTTGGTTAACAACATGACCCAAGAATTGGACTTCCCGTATCCAAAAGTCGCATTTGGAGAACTTTGCAAAAAGCTTCTCCTTCTTTAACACCTCCAACACTTCTCGTAGATGCTTGCCGTGCTCCTCCTGGCTTTTCGAGTATATGAGAATGTCGTCGATGAACACTATCACGGATTTATCGAGGAATGGTTTACAAACCCTATTCATCAAATCCATGAATGCTGCGGGAGCATTGGTTAGTCCGAACGACATAACCAAGAACTCGTAGTGTCCATATCTTGTTCTGAATGCAGTCTTCTCAATATCCTGCTCTCTCACCTTCAGCTGATGATATCCTGACCTAAGATCGATCTTTGAGAAGTAGCTCGAACCTTGCAGCTGATCGAATAGATCATCAATCCTCGGTAATGGATACTTGTTCTTCACCGTTGCCTTATTCAACTCTCGGTAGTCTATGCACATCCTCATGCTTCCGTCCTTCTTCTTCACGAATAACACCGGAGCTCCCCAGGGTGATGAACTAGGTCGAATGAAACCGCTATCCAACAGCTCCTGAAGTTGCATCATGAGCTCCTTCATCTCCGTCGGTGCTAATCGGTAAGGTGCCTTTGCTATCGGTGTTGTTCCTGGTAATAAGTCTATACGAAATTCTACTTGCCTATCAGGTGGTAATCCAGGAAGATCTTCGGGAAAGACTTCCGGATAATCGCACACAACCGGTATATTCTGCACCTCTTTCTTTTCTTTCTTAGCATCGATTACGAATGCCAAGTACGATGCACATCCCTTGGACAAACATTTCCTAGCTTTCATCAAGGATATGATTCCAGAACTCACTCTGCGTTTGTCCCCGTACACCATAAATGATTCCTTTCCGGGTGGGTTTATCCTAACTATCTTCTTTCGGCATAATATCTCGGCATCGTTGGCGCTAAGCCAATCCATACCCAAAACGATGTCGAAACCGTTTAACTCTATGGGTAATAGTTCCTCCTGGAATTCGTTTCCGTTTAGGTCAATGACGATGTTCCTAATACGATTACTAACAGGTACGAATTTGCCACTGGCAACTTCTACAATTAGGGCGTTATCAAGTTTTTCTACAGGTAATGCTAATTTCGCACTAAATTTATGCGACACAAAGGAGTAGTTGGCTCCGGAATCAAACAGTATATTTGCAGGCAAACCATTTACAAGAAAGGTACCTGAAGCGACGTCTGCTGCCTCCTTTGCAGCCTCGAGCGTCATCTGGAAGGCTCTCGCCTTCGGCTTTGGTGGTATGTTGGGTCTTCCTGCCTCCTTCTTCTTCGGGCAGTCCTTCAAAATGTGCCCTTCTTCATTACACCCATAACAGGCCTTCTGGTTAAGGGTGCATTCGTTGGCATAGTGCCCAGGCTTTCCGCATTTGTAACAAGTGACCCCTCCATCACACTTCCCAGAGTGCTTCTTCTTGCACTTGTCACACCACTTTGCTTCTGATCCTCCTCCTCTCGAACTAGACTTCGAGAATCTACCTTTCTTACCGGACCTCGAGGATCCGTCAAATTTCCGTTTCTCTCCCACTTCCGCTCTCTCCAGACCCTTTTCTCGTATCTGGGTCTCCACATTCTTAGCAGCCCAGATGGCAGCTTTTAGAGTGGTAGTTTGCTTGACCATTGGACCGAAGTCCGCTGGTAATCCGAGGGCAAATTTGTTAACCTTGGAGAGTTCAGTTGGGACGAGGTGAGGAACAAGCTTCATTTTCTCAGTAAAGCTTGCAGCGTATTCAGTAACGCTCATTCTTCCCTTCTTCAGATTCTGGAATTCGTTGCTGATCTCCAGAAGATCCTGCTCAGAGCAGTATTGCATCTTCAACTGTACCAGAAAATCCTCCCACGACATTTTGCTTGCTTCACCTTTGGGCATTGAATCAGCTAATAGCTTCCACCAGCTTAGTACTCCAGATTTCAATAGAGGAACTGCAAGAGCAGTCTTCTGCCTATTGCTACACTCGCAACTCTCAAACATTGTCTCCATCTCAGAGATCCAGTTCATGACTTCCACCGGCATCGGGCTTCCGGATAGACTCGGTGGCTTGGATGCCATGAAATCCTTGTATTTGCATCCACGTCCATCATTTCCTCCATCCTGGTGGTTTTGCCTAACTATCGGTGGGTTGGCTTGACCAATAGTCCCACTGTAGTTTCCTTCTTCAGTCTGCCCTTCGTTCAACTCGGGCTGTTCGAGCTGAATAGTCGCTTCCTCTCGATTTTGCTGGAGCAAACGCCTGGTTTCCTCCATTTGACGATCCAACATTGCCTGGATCATCGCTTGCACTCCGGCCATCGTTATTGGTCCGGCAGCGGCTTCCACAACTGGTATTTGCTCGATCACGGGGGGTTGGTGTCCGTTCCCATTTGCGTTTACGTTTCCACTACGGGTCCTTACCATCTTGATCTATATACCGAATAAGGTGGATTTAGATCTTTATTTAGGAGAGACGTTTTAAATCGTCCTTATCACTCCGAAACGTTCACATGCTAGTTCTAATATCGTAGTCGTACGTTTAGAATCCTAAACACATAAGGTTCCAGATCCGGTCGGCAACAGACCATAGATCCCGAACAAAATAACAGCATATCATGCATAAAACATTTAGCACATAAAAGCATTTTAGGCACAATTCCTAAAATAAGCTAGTGCTCACACCTCACAATCATCGCTTAGCATTCTAAGTTTAAGTCTAGAAATCCTACAAATTTCTAGTTCGCTTAAACTAATGCTCTGATACCAACTGTGACATCCCCAAAATCACGGCCAGAAAAGACCGGTTTGTTTATGCTTTGTTTAAAAATCAGAGTAACATTTTAAATAAAAGTGTTGCGGAATTTGTCCCAAAACAATAACATGATAAAGATGTATCAAAAGCATTTCCATAGAAATGTATTTCATTAAAAGACTCGGGATGTCATGTTCGTACAGATCAAAAGCATAAACAGTACAATACAAGCCTTACTACATTATTTCATATCTACAGGCCTATATCCGTAATCCCTCGTCCAAACATCATATATATGCTCAAGCGCCACTACCTGTAATACATAAAACTGAGTGGGTCAGGCTTGGGAGCCTGGTGAGCACATAGGGTTTTCAACCCATAATAAATAAGTTTATTAATTTCATCAATCAACAATAACCCGATTACCCGTTCCCGTTATCCTCACTTTACGTCCCTAAACACCTATCATAAGGGACCTAGCCTAAGGATTATCATCGGGACGGACACTACTGCTAAGGGGATTCCTCAGCAATAAATGTCCTAATAGGCAACCATGTGGGGGATGGAGTACACCGGTGAACACATCGTTCACAACACCTACAGGTTGCGAACCTGCTAGTGTTCCACTGGACTGTCTAGAAGAGTCCGTGGTCGTCATCTATACTCCGCTAGATGACTGGATCAACAACAACAACATCGAGGCCTCTCATCATTTTATCACACATCACCTATTACATCTACCCATGTTTTACCCCAACATTTTCGTAGATATAAAATACATATACAGTTTAAATCATTGAAAACATGTATAACAACGTTCATCTAGCATAGATAGCAAGTATTCAGATAATATGCACACATAGCACGTAATTTATATAAAATACTTCATATCTATGTGTAAGTTGAAGGTAACTATGCACTCACCGGAAAAGGTGGTGATTCCGAACTCAGACAGCGCTTCGCTTCTTAAAAAGAATTTTTCTTCGACGAAACCTAGTATTATTACCACTAGAGTTTAGTTTATTATTCGTCGAGACTAATTAATAGTCTAGCTATTATTATTATTATTATTATATAAGTGTCAAAAAAATACTTATATAACCCATAATAATAGCCCAAGTATTTATTATAAGTTCCTAATAACGTTACTATAATTAAATAAAAGTTATATTAAAAATAGCGTAGGCGTAGCTCACTTACAGCGGGTTTTATAGAAAACCGGGCTTTGCTTGGAGCAGCGTTCCCGAGCCGAAAAGCTCTTCTTCTCAGAGCCTTCGAGCACTCCGGGGCTTCCGCCTCGTGCTAGGGAGGTTCCCTAGGCTTTTTGGGGGATTTCGGGGCTAGAGAGAGGTTCTAGAGAGAGAGAGAGAGAGTAAAGAGAAGAAAGAATGGGAAAGGTGTGAAGAAAATGAGGGTGGGAGAGGTGGTATTTATAGGGTGAAATGTGGCTGAACTTGGTGCCACATGTCACCATCTGGTGGCAAGCCTTGGGGAGAAAGCAATGGCCAAGATTGTGCCACATCACCCATTTTCGCACAGCACACTTCCGACTTCTAAAATCCGTAACTTTCACATACGACCTCCGTTTTTGACGTTATTTATATCCACGCGTAGGTAATAATAAGATCTACAACTTTCATTTTGACACCGTCAGCTAATTCTCGACCGATCTTAAATTTAACAGTACAAGGAGATTATACTGTTAAACGTCTGCGTAAAATTAATAACTTCTGCATACGGACTCTGTTTTTGTCTGTCTTTTTACCGTTGATTTCCTATTAATGAGATCTTCAACTCTCATTTACGTTGCGTAAGCCAAAAACCGCTCGAACTAAAATTCGAGTTTCAGGCCGTGCACTGCTAAGCCGAATCTTAGAAAAATCATAACTTCTTCATACGAAGTCAGATTTGGGCGTTCTTTTTATCAATGTTCTTAGTTTAACATATTCTACGAATTTTGTTTAGATTGCTAAGGCTAAAAAGTCTTCTATCGTAAATTCACTATTTACGTCTCCCAGTGTCGTGTCGGTTTTGCCGTAAAACTTCGGCGGGCCATAACTTCTTCGTTATAGCTCGGATTTCGGCATTCTTTATATGTACGGAAACCTTGAGACATATTCTACAACTTTATGTAGAGATATCGGGATTATCTCACACTTTAATTTTGACGCTCATTTTTATTCTTTATTAATTATACATTTATAATTAAATAATAAACACATAAACACACATAATTCACATAATACTCAAATATTTCATATTTATTACTTCAAAAAGAGTTACAATAGTTGACCTAGACTATTACATTGACAAAAATGCTTAGCCCTGAAAACCCGGGCGTTACATTAGTAAGAGAGGGGTTGTCGCAAATCGGAAGGATCAAGGTGTAATACATGTGTAGATTCGTAGAACATGGGAAATCCTTGAGGCTGCAACGATTTACTAGAAGCGACTTTAGCTACAAGCTCCTGTTCATCCATATTGTAACATCCATAAAATTTTGAAAATTTTAAAACTTTTAAATAAATCTAAGAACCATCATTTATTACATATTGTTTTCAAAATGAGTTTCACATCAAAGTTTTCAAAGAAATCATGACACAAAATATGAGGAGGTGCACAATCAAGCCTTTGCCTTCCCGCGATCATTTGAGGTATGTAACATCTTGTTTCAGATCGTCTGTGATTTAGGGTTTGTGGGCTGAAACCCGGACATGAGAAAGCCTTGAGGATGTGACGAGTTACTAGAAGCGTAGGGCTTCTCGCCATCTTTCTGAATATATAAGGATTCGTTGGAAACGGACTTATAAAGAAGAATCTATGATAATTTGAAGTTTTGGCAAGTTTAGTACTTTATTTGAGAAAAAGGTGATAGCAGAGTACGCGGGGCGTACGCATGTGTACACTCAACATACTCTTGTGTGTGTTTTGGACGTGAAAGCCACCTAGTATACTGGGCGTACTAGAGGGTACAATAGGCATACTAGGCTTAGAGTGAAAACCCTAAATGAGGGCTGTGTCCCTATTTAAAGAACATTATGGTCTCATTTCTGGCCACCATTTCCAGCCTCCAACTACTCTCAAAACCCTAATCTCATTTCCATGGCTTATGTAAGTGCGGTGGCTCATTTGAGTGTTTTTGGTGAAGCTCTTGGTGAAGAAGGAGTCTTGAAAGAGGATATCTTGTGCTTCTAGCTTATGGATCTGAGTTATACCCTTGCTGGTGCATCTTCCAGAGGTATAAAGGTCGAAACTTTCTTATGGTTGTGCTAGTTCTTATTTTGGGTCCATTTTTAGAGTTTTATGTCCCAAGATTGGAACTTTGTGAGTTTGGTGAACTCCGGAGCAAATCTCATGTCCTTTTAAGTGTATTGGGTTGCCTTAATTCATAAAAATGAGAACTTGGTCGTCTAGACTTCTTCATGCATGATTTAAGAGGATTTAAGAGAGTCTTAATGGTTATTTATAAGTTAGGTCCCATTAATACATGCAAACTGATAAAGTCGCCAACTTTATCAGTTAGGAGCTTGTAACAAAGGTTCCCTGAGGTTTGGATGCTTTGGGCTGAAGTGGTTAATTCGAGAATGAAGTTTATGGACATGAGCATTACACCCCGCGTAATTCTAGTATGCCCTGAATACTGATCTAGTGTCCCCGATCAGGATTCGTGTGTATGTTGAGCGTACCAAGGGAGGTACGCCCCGCGTAATCTCGTTGTGAGCTTTTTGGGCTAAATCTTATATTAGGCCTTAAGTGTTGGGCCTGGATTTTGGGCTTGTTGTACTGGAGATTTTGGATCAGAGGAATATATATATATATATATATATATATATATATATATATATATATATATATATATATATATATATATATATATATATATATATATATATATATATATATATATATATGTCTTGAGCCCTTATGTTGGGCTTGCCATTTGGACTTAATTTTAAAAAAAAGAAGTACCTGAAACATAAAATGAAAACCATAAACACAAAGCTTAGTAAGTTCCCCAAAATACCACATAGCATAGATACATAAACATATAATGGGCCCCGCCCAATGAGTGTATCGGGCCCCATCTACACTTGCATAACGGGCCCCACCCACTGAGTATATCGGGCCCCACCCAAACTCGCATATCGGGCCCCGTCTACTGAGTTTAACGGGGCCTTGCCCAAACTTGCATAATGGGGCCCTCCCAACATACATATTCACATATAATCATGTAACATACAAACACATGCAATAATTACAAAGATAATAGCATACAATACAATCATTGGGCCCCACCCACTGAGTATAACGGCCCCCACCCAAACTCGTATAACAGGCCCCACCCACATACAAATCATATATGACCAATCAGATACTATCATATAAAATAACCATCAGGCCCCGCCCAGTAAGCATACAAGCGCATACACACTCAAGAGTCATGCATACATATAGCACCCTACATAAAAAACTATGGGACGACATTGGTGCCTTTGACCTGCCAAACACAGTGAGGAAACTCACCTCGCACTGTCGAATCTCGCATAAAGAACCTTTGGCTGCTGGCCCGCTAAAATCCACGTGCTATTAATCATAAAATAGTCCTCCAATCAATAATCAGATCCTGACTTAAAATGAGAGTCCAAACTAAGGCAAAAGACCTTTTTACCCTTTTCATAACTTAGCTCAATCCAAATAACCAAAGGCCTAAGTTCCATAATAATCACTTAAAGTCTGATATGGCTCAATTTTCCAAATTGGGCCCAAATCCTTTTCATGGGCCTACAACCAAGGAGTCCAATAAAATTCCAATAGCACAACAAGAGAATCATGATGGCCCAATAAGGCCCAAGTCATCACAAACCCAACCTAGCCCAACACCTTGATGCCCTTAAGTCCGAAGTCCAACTTGCCAAGTATGCGGGGCGTACTCATCAGGTACGCATAGCATACTCGCTTTAGGGCTTGATGCTAAGCGTACCTGCTTGTACGCCCAACGTACTCCCCTATTTTGGCCAACCTTCACTTTTCCAGCACTTAATCGATTAACACCCCGATCCAAACTCATATATGACTTCCTTAAGATAGTTTATCATGTAAAGTTGCCTACTTTATGTGCAGCATGGCTTAATGAGGCTCTTAGAGCTCAAAAAAGCTTAATAAATGAATTAATGCATGCATGAGACCATAAACACCATAAATTTTGCACCATTAAGCTTGAGGAACTCATAATATGCCTAGATCTAAAAGGATAATCCCCACAAACGGCTTAACTCAAAAAACTAACCCAGAAGGACAAAAAGAATAAAAACCATGAGATGAAAAGATCCAATCATACAAGGATCAAGGTTGGGACTTTATACCTCAAACTTCACCAAGAGATGGAGCTAAATATGGATCTCTAAGCTTCCTTCCAAAGAATTAGTCCACCAACTTCTTCTTCTTTCACTTCAAGGAGCATAAGCCACCAAAATCAAGACCAAGGCTTAAGAACACTCACATAGGCTATTAGGGTTCGAGATTAGGGTTTTAGGACAATGGAGGTTGACAAAGAGACCAAACCTAGGAACTTAAGGAGCTTAAATAGGGTGCAATACCCCAAAACTAGGGTTTCATTAAGCCCCTCGTACGCCAAGCGTACTCGAATCCGCGATCACCCCTCCGTAGTACGCTAATCGTACCATTCGATATGCCACGCGTACTAGCTTCTTAGCTAGTATGCTAACCATACCTAATGGTACCCCCCACATACTACCCTAAGGACCAAATTGCAATATTTTAAATAAAAAGGGCTAAAAGGAAACATACCCCAATTAAGTGTTACATGTTTGGTGTCTTAGCTAGTATTTATTCTTCTCTTTCTTGTTCTTAGCTTTCATACTTTTCATCTAGAACACTTGTAACTTTTCTCTCTCAATAATCATATGTCTTAATTATCATGGTATCAGAGCGGAAATTTGATATGTTAGAAGGTTTTGTAGAAGTCATTAGGGTTGAGTGTCTTAGCTAGTTTCCTGTAGCTGATGCGTTTGATGTTCGGTTGTTGTTCGTTTACTTGTTATTGTTCATTTGTCGTTGCTGTTATTTTGTTGTACTTGTTATTGTTCTTTGGCGTACATACCAACCAATCATTAAATATGTTGAATTTAACTTAATATACACGTACAGAATTGCATTCTAAAAAAGGTTTCTTCTTGATTTTCTATTAATTTATGCAACATTGCAGAGTAATTGGTCCATTACAAAAATAGCCAACTTAACATACTCTGGATTTTTGTTTTTAGTTTTGTTAAATTCTCGAAAATAATATATAAAAACCAACTTGTAACCCTACACGGGAAAAACAAAAATCAACCGTTGCTTCAAAATCTATTTGATTACAGATTTTTGGTTTTTTTTGAATTATTGTTTAATAGTAATAGAAATATCGTACATAAAAGCTTTCAAGCTAAATGAAAATCACTAATCACGGCAAAGATGGAAGGATCTTCCCTGAGCATGTACCAAATCCAACATTGTACCCGTTTCCCTGCACAACATTTCACAAATTCACATGAAACAATTCTCGACACAAATCCATGAAAAATTATATTAATATTTATTTATTTTAATTAATTTTAATCATACCTTACAGATACCACTGATAATAACTTCATCTCCATCTTCCAAAAACTTACGGCTTGTTTTACCAACAGACAACTCTTTTGTTCCATTCCATGTTAACTCCAGCAAGCATCCGTAAGATTCAGCTTCCTGTAAAAATCAATCTAGTGTTATTTTCGACGATGATGAGGAGGGGCATTTACGTCTTTTCCACAAAAAGAGAGTGTAAAAAATTTATAATTAAAAATTTAGAACAGAAAATTTAAAAACAACTTACGGGTCCACTAATTGTTCCGGTTCCAAGGAGATCTCCAGGTCTCAAATTACAACCATTTATAGTATGGTGTGCGAGTTGTTGGGTAAGTGTCCAGTACCTAAAAAAAATTAAAATAAAATTAAAGTTTGAAGTCAAAGAACTTCATTTTGAAGTCAAATGTGCATATTTTCTTACAAGTGGTTGAAATTGCTGCTTGTGACAGTGAATGAGTTTTCTTCTCCTGCTGGTTTAATCCGAACCTTGAAGCAGTAGACAAGTTAGATTTGTAAAAAAAAGAGTAGTTCAAAGAATTTGCTTGAATTTATATGAACTTTATTTATAATTAAAGCATTAAAATTTGAAACCACACCTCCAATGAAATATCATAGTTTTTGGATATCTTTTCTGAAAGATATGGCAAGGGTGGAGGGATTTGAGTAGGAGCATCACAAGCAAATGGTTCTAGAGCATCTAGAGTCACAATCCATGGGGATATTGTAGTCCCTGGAAGACACCACACCACTAGTCAAAACACAGTTCCGCTAGCACAGTATATAACACGACATGACATGACAGGACAGGATAGAACAGATTGTACTATGTTTGGCATGCATTGGACAGGCACTGTGACTCATGTCAGTAAGACAAAAATTGAAATTTTTTGTCCCACCCAAAAAGGTGGGACACAAACTCGCTCTTGATCTCTCGTATATGCAAAAGACGTAAATGCCCTCCTCATCTTCATCATTGAAAATCACTCTCGAAAGCTTGTCTAGTATAGTTCAATGTAGTTCAGTCTAGTCTTGTCCCGTTACACGGGACAAGACTGAACAGAGCAGGACTAACCCTAACCAGGACTAGACAAACTTTCTAGAGCTATTTTCAATGATGAGGATGAGAAGGACATTTACGTCTTTTGCATATACGAGAGATCAAGAGCGAGTTTGTGTCCCACCTTTTTGGGTGGGACAAAAATTTCAACTTTTGTCATACCGACATGAGTCACAGTCCAAGTCCAATGCATGTCAAACATAGTACAACCTGTTCTGTTTTGTTCTGCTATGTCATGTCTTGTACAGCTTAACAAACAGGTCTAGATGATTGAAAACGTAAAACTC
This sequence comes from Lactuca saligna, assembly GCF_052625555.1. NCBI lineage: Eukaryota > Viridiplantae > Streptophyta > Magnoliopsida > Asterales > Asteraceae > Lactuca > Lactuca saligna. Next base: position 105,845,771 of record NC_136424.1, read on the forward strand.
GTATTTTTCCAAGAGAAAAAAAAATCCCGGATTCTTACCAAAACTTTTCCCAAGAAAAGGACCAAGAGGTACATACTCCCACGCCTGAATATCTCTAGCTGTGTAGAAAAGGCCATTTTTTTAATTAATATCAACAGACAACGAAATCTTGTAATAACTTATGCAATAAAGTAAGGTGAGTAAAACAGCATACATACCACTCCAGTCATTCATCAGCACCACTCCAAAAATATGATCAGCAGCCTCATTAACATCTATAGGCTTTCCTAGTTCATTTCCAGGTCCAACTACAGCAGCCTTTAAACAATGTAAAAAAAAAAACAAGGTGAAGGAATATTATTTCTATATTTAAATCCCAAATAGCTTATGTACAACAAAAGCTCACCATTTCCAGCTCAAAATCCAACTTTCTTGAAGGTCCAAAGTATGGTGGAGAATTGCCACTTGGATGACCTTGACCTCTTGAGGAAAAACATATAAGTATAAGATTATTTATGCATAATGCAAAAACATCTAACACCATTCGGTTAAATAGATTTATGTTACCTTGGTCTAATAATATCAGTGCCAGATATAACAATAGATGATGCTCTTCCATGATAAGCAATGGGAAGATGGAACCTGAAAACCCATAGATTTCAAGGGTAAGTATGTAAATTCATAGAATGAGTCTTTAATTTGTATATATAAAAATCTTGAAATTTCATACCAGTTGGGATTGACTGGGTTTTCTGGCCCTCTAAATATCAACCCACAATTCTTAGCATGATGCTTTGATGAAAAGAAGTCTGTGTAGTCCCCTATAGCAATAGGAAGAAGCATTTCCACCTCATCCTGGAGCATTATCTGTTAAATAAGTTCTAATTCAACCAAAAGAAATGTACAATGAATATATCTCTTACCATAGGCAAAAGTGCCATCTGTTTCAAACTTGCATTGTTTTGTAAAGCGGGTTCATCAGCTACATGAGGAAATGACAGAAACTATTCAGGTAAATACTTGAAACCGAATATTATATACAAGTTGTTAAAAAAAATAGATTTAATGACATCGCACATGACAATAGTTTTTGCAATGTAGCACGAGCTTCCTTCCATGCTGGTCTTCCCAATTCAAGAAACTTGTTAAGATTTGACTGCATTTGCAACAGTTGAAGAAGTTATTAAGAATATTCTTCATAATGCACTCTCAAGTTTACAGTTTAACGGATATTGAACAAGTATATTTGAATCCATTATCCAATACAATTTATCCCAAAAACATTAATCCAAGAACAGAACAGAATCAGATCATATTTATTTGTTAGGATTGATCATTTAAAAAGGAGCGGCTGCTTCAATCATGTACTTTCAAGGTGCTCTACTTCTTATACTTATTCTTTGATTGTTTCGTTACTCGCCTAAAAGCTAAAGTTAACCTTAATCCAGTACGCAACTGGAAATAGAATACTCCATTCCCCAATAACTTCAACACTCAAATTAGAGCTTCATTATAACTAATTCTGTTAACAACTTCGAAGCTGAAATCCTCTAATGTGAGATTAGAAACCTATCATTTCGAATCTAATAGCATGTAAACTAGGAACACTCCATGGAATTTGATCACACGGTTGTACTTCAGTAAAAGTAGATAGAACCAACACGTCAAAATCGGGAAACAAATATGAATATGAGGCTGAAAAGTAGTACACTGGTGTAGCAACTAGAAAGGTTGGTAAGTAATATATTCGAAATGTAAAATTAAATGAAACACAAAACAAAAACCTGATGGAAACAATCGGAATTGCACAGTAATGGACCATCAAACAATCCGGCAGATTGAATTGCTGAGAGATCGAGAACGTAATCTCCGATTGCAACTCCAGGCCTTGGAGTAGTGGTATCAACTCCACCATGTTTGAAGATACCGTAGGGAAGGTTATGTATCGAGAAGTGTGAGTCGAGTTTAACTTCAACAAAAGACTTTAACGCCATAGTTGATCGGACGGAAGAGAGCTTCGCCGGCGATAGGAGTTCCGATGAGAACACAGCAACAAAGAAGCACGAGAGTTGCTAAGAGAAGAGTGAGCTTTAATGGAAAAGAGCACCCCACGTTACGCTCTCCTTTCTTTGGTGTGACCGCACATATTTACTCGTGTACAAAAACAAAGACGCAACCTAACGTGTTCATTTGTGAATGACCGAAAACAAAGAAAATGATTCCCTTTTTATTTTATACCCTAATAAACCCATAAAACGGATATTTAAAATTTTCAAATTAGTTAATACAAAAAGATATTAACGACAAAAAAGTTCAAGAGTAGATAAATAAAAGTGCTAATCACAAAATTGAACAAAATGAAGAGTTGTAATAAAATAATTAATATTGGGAACATTTTTTTTTGGGGAAAGTAATTCAATTAGTGAATCAATCTTACAAAAAGTGATATCAAGAAACACTCTTTCTTGCGAAACTAATTCAACTACTGAATCAATTGTAAGGTGATATGAAGAAACGGTCCTTCTAAATTCTAACGATACCAATGAATCTATATTATTTGGGTTAAGGATATTTTAATGGTAGTTTGTTGATTTTTTTTTTTTTTTTTTTGATATTTCAATAATTTTAATAGTTTTTTTTTTCACGAATGGTGAACATTTCAACCTTTTAATTTTAAATTAGAGTTTTGTTGATTAGGAATAACAATGATATCCAATTATAAAATTGTATTTCAAATCCATGTTTCGTTTCAAATCCATGTTTCGTTTAATTTTAAATTAGAGTTTTCAGTTAGTAATATTCATTAAGTTTACAGTTATATCTGTAGGTGACGGGTATCTCCTGCTTATGATATTAATAAGTGAAAATTTTATCGTTGTATTTTTTATTAGTCTCATGTAATACATAGATTAATTTTTTTTAAAAAAAATCAAATATAAATGTCAAAATATTTGACAACTTTGAATTTATAAGAAAATAAAAAAAATAATAAATTATTATAATTGAAATGTTTTTTATTTTTTAAATATAAATAAATAAACAAAAGAAACTAATGAACTTTAATTTGGGTATTCTGAAATTAAAATGAAAGTTCATTAATAAAATTGATATCTATTTATTACTATATTTATTGCAAATTATTACATTAAAATATTATGTTGAATTTAAAAAAATAGAAAAACTCATAGAATAACACGTGGGAAAAAAATTAATTAAAAATAACTACAAAATGATATTTGATAAATTGATTAAAAGTGTGACATGTGATATAAAAAAAACTTTCATTTATTAGAATAGATTACCTAAAAATTAATCACAATCACATCCATACAATGATTTGAATTTTGTATAGTTCTAATTTCCAACAATATTAATAAGTTTAATCTCTAACAAATGTTAAATACATGTAATTATCACCATAAAAATTTATAATATTAGAAATTTGTGATTAACTAATAAAGATCATAACATAAATATTAAAATAATATAAATAATTTTCATTTGGAATAATAAATACATAACAAACATTCTACTTATAAAATCACATGTAACATTATAGTTTAAATTTCAAATTATATTTAATAATAATAAATGATATAAGTAATATAAAAATATAAATAATTTTAGTGCAATAAAAACAATCCCTTTTCCCCTTAACTTGTTTATAAATGTTATAACAATATGAATGGTTTGAACATATATAAAAATCAAAGTTACGACTCTAAGTGTTATTCATTATTAATCTATATTAAAAGTGGAAGTTAACTTTTAAGATAATTGACTTTTAGCTTTGAAGAACAGTGTATTTGTACACGCCATATGGAAAAACTTTTTCATGTGTCGCACATATGCGATATCATTTACAAAGATGACATGCAATTCATGTGTAGCCCGTCTTTGATGTAATTGACATGCATTTTTCATGTCATTTTCCTAAGAATCTTTTATGTTTCCATAAAACAAAAGTCAAATATTCCAATCATATAATATATGTTGAATGTTAAGGTTCAACTAGCTTTTTTTTTTTTAATTTTTATGAGCACATGTGGATCATTAGCAAAGATAGAAAATATGTCGGTGTATGTCTAATAAACATTTTGCATACTGAGAATGAGAACAACGATACATAATAAAAGTAACAGGACCTAGTTGGTCATCACAGATATAGGTATTCTACCACACATGTAAGAATGGTGAAGAGAATCACCTAACACTCACAGCTAGTAAACCTCACATACGAACTGCCGGAACTAGGCTCCGCCTAATCAACATAATAATTAACCCTAATTAATAATTAAGGTCTAAAATCCAACTCAAGAGTCCAAATCCAACGGCTAAACCTTCTAAGTGAAAAAGGACCATTTTTCCCTTCTCATAGTCCAAAAACCCTAATTCTTAACCAAGGGTCAAAGTCAATAAAAGCTAACGCTCAGCAAGTACGCTGAGCGTACCACTCCTTACGTTGGGTGTACAACGGAGCCAACTTTTCATCGGGGAAGAATCAGGCTATGCTTCACGTAGCCAGTAGTACGCCCGACATACTTCATTTGCCTTTTTTTCCACCAAGTTAGTGTCTTAATCCTTTAAGACAACCAACCTAACCACATATCTGACTAATCTAAGACATCTTAATCCATAAATTCGTTGGCTTTAATCCATTGCATGGTTATGAAAGACTCAAAGCATCACTTCATCCATTCTAAGCTGCTTTACTCATGCATGAGCTAAATGGGAAGGTCAAGCAAGCATTTTTATGAATATAAATGTCCTAATAGGCATGAAAGGATAGCTAAAACCCTCTGGAGGGTCCCAAACTCATAAAGGTCCAAACTTGTGGACTTTAAGCTCATAAAGCTTAAAGCAAAGAGATCTTAAAGAAAGCTTGCCAAGGTATAGACTTTATACCTGAAAATGATGCACAAAGGTGGGAAGTCTCTGGATCTTCAAGCTTGCTAGCACCTTCTTTTTCTATTCTAACCTCCTTCGTTTACTACAAGAGCCAAGAACACTCAAAACTTGAAATATCTCACACACAAGCAACTCACACGAGACTAGGGTTTATGAGATGATTAGAGGTTGATAAGGTTAGACAGAAATGAAATCATAATGTTCTTTAAATAAGGTCAACCCTTAAAATTAGGGTTTAACATCTAGGCTAGTACACCCGGTGTACCACATGTGCGCCCAACGTACTAGATGGCTATCTGCGATCATGCACACTGCATTAGTATGTTACGCGTACTCATATGTACGCCCCACTTACAAACACTTTTGAAAGCCTTTTCTTTGAGGGACCAAATGTGCCAATTTTAATAAAGATTCAAAAGATAAAAAATTATATCTGATTTCGCGATGTTACACAAAAGATTATTAGACAATAGACCACTAAATTCACAATATCAAACATCAAAATTACCACAAGATATCAACCTATTTATATACATATGTATCGAAACTACCACAAGATTATCAACCCATTTATATGTATGTGGATCAAAATTACCATATCTAGCATAAATACATCTATACCACTCACTTACGATGAGAGACATTAACTAAAGCATGTGAATTTAGTGTATAGTATAATAATAAGGAGGTCAGGTCATTAAAGTAATCAAGTTGTAGTAAAAGAAATCGACTATTAAAAGGTGTTTAATGTAAAACATGGATTTAAACTCCAATTATACCAAGACATCATTAAGGATTAAAGAACAATTACAAATAGAAACAACACAAGTCCATTAAATAACATCCAACAACATCTTAACCACTTAGAATATCAACAAAAGTAGCTTCATTAAGAGCTCCTAAAATGAAACCATATGCATCAAAAATAGCATTTAAATTTCAATGAAACAATAAACACCATTAGGCTACAAAATTAAAGTCTAAAAAAACAAACAGTGATCATAGATTCTAATTAACAAAACACAAAGATGATTCTTATATGTCTACATAACATCCAAAAGCACAAATGATATCTAAATTCAAATAAGATTATCAGAAAACAGACCACTACATTGGCAATGCCAAACATTGAAATTACCACAAGATTATCAACTCATTTATAAACATGTGGATCAAAATTACCAAGATTATCATCCTATTTATAGGCACGTGGATCTAATTTACCATATATGGCATCAATTTATCTATATCACTACAACGAAAAGACATTAATTAAAGCATGGAAATTCGTGTATAGCAGAATGGTAAGGAAGTATGGTCATGGAAGAAAATGAGTTGTAGTAAAAGAAATTGACTAACAACAAACATTTATCATAAGACAAGGGTTTAAACTTAACTTAAATCAAACATTCAAATTTCTAACAAAAATAATAGAAAAATGAGAGCTGAGGTGTTTCGTCGAGGATGAGGGGAAGGTTGAGCGCATAGGGGTCGACAATGGAGGCACATCGCTTAGCTTAACGACACTTCTAGGTCAATACAGGACAATGACAACGAAAGGAAAAAAAATTAGCGCACAGAGGGGATGACGATGGAGACGCATTGCATGGTCGACAACGCTGCTTAGGTACCCTCATGTTGACTTCCTCATCAAGGTCCCCATGTAAGAAGCTTTATTACATCTAAGTGACCCACTATCCATTGTTTTTACGAATCAACCGCTAATTCATAACAAAGTGAAAATTTTATAGGAGGAAAGTTTCATGAAAATCCACAACTTTAAGTTGCGTATAGCCTTTCACCTACAAACGAGCCTTATAGCATTCTACTTCCTCATTTTGGTTTTATAACATCCAGTGTCCTTTCGTTTCCTATTTTAGGGTCGTGAGCTAGAAGTTGATTGTGTAAAGGCTTTGGGCCTTAAGGAGGAAAATTTTATTCCTTGTGGAAGGAGGTAATGATGGTTAAGAGAATTAAACCTTGAACTATGTATTGGGTCGAATGATAGAAAAGGGGAAAGTCATAGGCTGGGTTCTTGCATGAAATATGGATTTTTGTTCGAAAATTTTTTAGTCTAATATATATAGATAATATTGTGGGGATCTTCAATAACTTTACGTGGATATAAAGATCACCAAAAACAGAGTTGGAACGAAGAAGTTATGATCGTTAGAAGTTAGGAAGGTTTTGAGTTTAGTCTAGTACGTTGGGCATACGGGGTATACGATAGGCATGCTAGGCATGGTTGATCGTGGAAGATCAACCTATTACATTGGGAATACCAGGAGTACGTTAGCCATACGCGATCAGAACCCCAACCCTAATTCCAGGGTTTTGACCCCTATTTAAGCTCCTTAAATCCCCTAAACCCTTTCCATTCTTAGTCTCCACCTCTCCAACGTCCTCCCTTGAAAACCTAACCCTAGTTTGAGCCTTTTATGAGCAAAATAAGGTGGTTTTGAGTGCTTTGGAGTGTTCTTGGTGCATCATGGAGACGAAGGAGCTCATTGGAGAAGTGTTGGTTGCATTGGAGCTTGTTGATTCAGACCTTCTTCTTCTTGATCTTTCTTATAAATGTATAAGCTTGAATCTTGATGATGCATTTGTTAGATCTAGCTAGTTTTGGGTGTTATGAGCTTTTGGTCACTTTAGTGCAAAAAGTTTAGATCTTGAAAGATTGTTTCCTTGTTATGGATAAAGTTAGAACTTTATCTATCTAAACATCATATTGATTCAGATCTAAAGGTTGGAGACTTGGACTTAATAGATTAAGTTGAGAAATATGCACTTTTAGTCCCTTTGTGACTTAAAGACTAGATCTTGGTTGTTTGGACCATCCTAATGGATAAATTTGGAAACTTTATCCATTATAGCTATTAGGAACTATGAAAATGTGATCTTGGTCCTTCTATCCCTTTCATGCAAGATTTATGATGTCTTAATGGATTAAGAAGTTAGGGTTTTAACTTTTGTACCTTTTCTAGCCATGGAAGGTCATAAAGGTGGAAAATTTATGATTTAATTCGATGTTTTGAGTCTAGATATAAGCTCTGGAAAAAAAGCCTTAATGGATAAAGTGATTAGTGTAGGAGTAAGAGCAGCCCGCGTACATTGGGCGTACGTTGATTATGTTGGGCGTGCTCAGTAGCCTTGGACTTTGACTTTCGTTAACCATTGACTTTTTAACCAAGTTTGAATTTTGGTCAAATTTGAGGATTTTGGGCTATTTATTAAAAAATTATCTGGTTCTGGTGTTAGTGGATTCGCGGGTGCATGTAGTGCTGAAAAGAGATCATATCGCAATCTTTCAGAGTTCTTTGATTCAGGTGAGTTTTCCTCATTAGACATGTGGGTCGAAGGCACCAAGGATGACCTACTAAGTCATGTATCCTGGTATATAGGATGTTGTAAATTTGTGATGATCTATTAGATCTGTATCCTGGTATATAGGATGTTGTGTTATAGTGATATGTTAGATCTGTGTATATCCTTATATGATAGGATGATGTAGTAGTTGTGACATCCCCAATTTCACAGCCAGAAAAGACCGATTTGTTTATGCTTTATTTTAAAATCAGAGTATCCTTTTAAAGAAAAATGTTGTGGAATTTGTTCACAGAAAAATATGATAAGTACATTATCAAAGTATTTATGAATAAATGTATATTATTCATTTTAAAACATTGGAATGTCATTGTCAATACATAAACATACGCATAAACAGACCTTACATTTATTTACACTAGTGATCTACGTTTCTTTTAATCTCTCTGTGTAATGTAGCTTCATATCGACACCTGTGATACAAGTAAACTGAGTAGGTCGGGTTGGGAAACCTGGTGAGTACATAGGGTTTTCAACCCACAATAATAAAGTTATTATGTTTCATCAGCAAACAATTAACCCAATTACCCATCCCCATTTCCTTCTTTATTTCTTAAGGATCTACCCTAAGAATGATTTATCATTCACTCATTCATTCCTACGGATTTTCCCAAGGAATAGGCACAAAGTTCATTGTTACCTATGACACAGCTGCCAATGTTATCTATTAGGCCCAATTGCCAATTTTATCATTTACGTGTATCTACCAGGATTATGACATTCTCTAATAGGCGCAACTTCCGATATTATCCTTTAGGTGCAACTGGCAGGATTATGATGTTCTCTATTATGTGCAGTTGCTGATATTATCCTTTTGGCGTAGCTGCCAGGATATTTAGAGCACATCGTAGTTCAAAAATATCTATAGGTTATGGCACATCTGCCAATGTTCAACTATAGGGCACTAATCCATAGCTACCATTGTTCAACTATATCAACTTTCATCCCTCATCATTCCTCTACCCATCTTTACCCAATATTTTTACGGGTATAAAATACATATATAGTTTATATAAAATAAAACATGTATATTCGGTTCATCCAACATAGATATCAAGAACACAGATAATATGCACACGTAGCACGTGATTTATATTAAATTCATATCTATGTGTAAGATGAAAGTAACTATGCACTCACTTTTTAAAGTGATGATTCCAAACTTAGGCAGCACTTCGCTTCTAACGATTCTATTTTCCTTTGACGAAACCTAGCATTATTATCGCTAAGTTTTAGTCTAATCTTTATTGCGATTAGTTATTAGTCTAGATTCATAATTAACTCAAAGTCTACTTTCATGATCTATCAAGTAAGGAACAACCAGGTAGGATCATCTTGGAGGTAGGGTCTGTTTGGTATACGAAGTATACTGTTTGGAAATCTCACTTTAAACAACTCACTAAATCACAGCCTAGACATCATCCCCGTAAGTAGATGAATCAATATAATGACTTGAAATCACTGATAAATCTTGTTTATAGGTTCATAATAACGATAATGAACTTAAACATAAGTTATAATTAAAGTACGGTAAAAATAACTCAACTTACAGGGGATTTAGCGAGGAACCGGGCTCTGCGGGGCAGAACTTCCGAGCCGAAAAGCTCTTTTTCTCGAAGCTTCAGGTGCTCCAGGGCTTTTCTCTAGCACCTTGAGGTTACTAGGGCTTTGGGAGGGTTTTAGGAGGCTTAGAGAGAAGTTAGAGAGAGAGGTGAAGGGGTTTTGATGTGAAAAATGATGAAACTATCGCATGGTATTTATAGGATGTAATTGGGTCAAACTCGTCGAGTTGGTTCCACATGTCACCATCTGGTGGCAAGGCTTAGGGAGAAAGTAATGACTCAGATCGCGCCACGTCACCCACTTCGCAGCAGCACCCTTCCAACTTCTAAATTCCATAACTTTCACATACAAGCTCCATTTTCACTGTTCTTTATATCCACACATAAATCTCCTTTTGACTCCATCAGTTAATTCTCGACCGATTTTAAATTTAATGGTGTGAGTAGATTACATTGTTTAACAAGCGTGTAAAATTCTTAACTTCTACATACAGACTCCGTTTTCGACTGTCTTTTTATCATTGAGCTTCTATTAATGTGATATTTAACTCTCATTTAGGTTGTGTCGGCTAAAAATCAATCGATCTAAAATTCGAATTCCGGGTTGTGCACTATTATGATAAATCTTAGAAAAATTATAACTTCCTCATACGAAGTCAGATTTGGACGTTCTTTTTATGCATATTCTCGGTTTAACATATACTACGACTTTACTTTAGATTACTAAGGATAAAAAGTAATTTATCAAAAATTTATTTTTTACATTATGCGGTGTCATGCCGGTTTTGCCGTAAAACTTCAACGGGTCATAACTTTTTCATTATAACTCGGATTTCAGTGTTCTTTATATGCACAAAACCCTTATGACATATACTATAACTTATTTAAGATTATTTATTTTAAATAATCTTCTATCAAAAAAATCATTTTTGACGCTTATTGTCTATAAAGAGGGGGCGGACGCAGGAATAAGTAGTAGTAGGTGCACAAACATAACAAACTATTGTGAAAAAACTTCGTGAAGGGTAAATTGGTCTTTCCATGGGCAAGTTCTTGGTCTCGTGGAGTTTGTTTCCGTGTTAGTTGTGGTTGTATAAAGTTTTGAAGGCATTATTACCAAAATTTCATTCCAAATTAATGTATTTTTTTGGTTCCGTTGTTTAAAGCAAAATATAATATACAAATGCCAACTAATAAATGCATTTTTATAAGTCTATACATTTTACATTGAGAAGAAATTAAATAAAATATTATGAAAGGCCATGGGTCACAAAAAATTTGTATATAACTCTGATATACCCAATTGTATATGAAAATATATATTAAATATGAAGAATGTTGAAATGAATTTTAGCTCGTGGGAGCATATGTGTGCTAATGGAAAAAAAAATGATTTTTTATCAAATGGTTGTCAACTTAATTAAAAAGTAAACGATTAAATATAATAATTTTAAACATTGAGGAAAGTCATTTAGTTGAGTTTTATTGAAATGACTTAGTTTTAACAAGGTATATTAACCAAATGGTATGATTTTGATCGCTAGAGATTTTTGAGGGCTCATAACAAATACTAAATAAAAGGAAAAGTGAATGTAAAAATAAAAAGCCCTTACTTCAAGGTATGATTTTGTTTTGTTGGCTAGAGATTTTTGGAGGCCCAGTAACAAATACTAAATAAAAGGAAAATGGATGTAAAAATAAAATAAGAACTTAATGAGTAAGATTTGAACTCAAGCCCTTTTCCAAATTATTGAACTTTAACTGCTCCTTTGACCAACTTAGCCATCTCAACTTTGGATTATACATATGAACTATAATAATAAATTCTCGTTTCTTTATAGGTGCATAATAGTAATATTTTTTTTTACATTAATACGAAAAACTTTAGTAGTTGCTGGTGCAACCCCGTGCACCACTATAGATCCACCCGTGTCTATAAATTGACTAGTCCGAATCTGTGGGCGTTACAATAATAGTATATTGGTTATTATCTAGTGGGGTGTCGTAGGGGCTATTTGTAGTCATGTAGGATAGCCTGAGAACTCTTGATCTAGGATTTATTGTCTGTCACTTGCTTGGTTGCGGCTCTAGAGTATGATCATCTATTTGGGTGGCTATCTTACATCTGGATACTTATGGTTATGCCTTTCATGGAGGTTAGCTGGTAGCACGTTAGTGTGTTGTAAGAGGACTAGTAGGCAGTAGTGAGTTGTATGATTGATGTTTGCTTGTATTGTGTGCCTACTTGATCCTTATCCCTTGATTGTTTATATGTTGACATATGGTAGTATTAGGTTGAGGCGGTCTTACTTTGTGTGGAAGCCAAAAAACCTAGGGGTAAGCCAAACATAATTTGTGGGCCTGAAAGTCAAGCCATACTTATATTGTAGGATCAGAGCAAGCCATACATAAGTTGTGGGCCTAAGAGGCAAACCAGACTTATGTTGTGTGCTCATGAGTAAGTTGGACATGAGTTGTGGGCTGGTAGGCAATGTAGACTCATGTTGAGGACTTAAGGATAATCTAGTATGTTAGTTGTGAACCCAATATGCATGTTGTTATATGTTTGTGTGGTGGTATTTTAGGGGAACCCACTAAGATTTTTGCTTACCTAGTTGTTTATGTTTTCAGGTTTTATCGGTGATCGTTGGAATGTGAAGGCGGGACTGTACACACTCATCAGTAGCATTGAGGATTCCGTATTTTTTTTATATTACTCTGATTCTAAATAATGTATTTTGGAATAAACAGTTTTCTTAATAATGGATTTATAATTTGGTAGTTTACTTTAATAAAATGAAAAAATTTGGCTGTGAAAATAGGACGTTACAAGTTGGTATCAGAGCCCTAGTTTGAGCGAATTAGAGGAGCACTTGTGTGAATCCAGTCTCAAACTAGGATCTGAGAGGTTTCACAGAGCGTTTTTTTTAATATAATAAAAGGGTTGGGTTAGGGACATGGGCTCGGTCTCTTCTCATATTCTTTTTTGATTGTTGACTTGGGATCCGAAAAGTGAACCTTGACTTAACCTTGGTTTTACAGGAAGATGCGGCGTATATAGTTAGCCAGAGCCCGAATAGGGGAGTGGTTCCCAAAATACCCATACTTGTTATATGTGCTGAGTTTTTTATTTTGTTGATATGTGAACTTTTAGAAAGCATGCTAGTGGATAATCTAGGGTTCTTATAGAGACCCTTGGATATAAGTGCCTGATTTCGGTGATGCCTTATGATATACTTAATTGCTTGTTATATGTTTCTTGATTGTGTGATTGTTGCGTGTATGTTGATTAGTTGTATGTGGTCGGGATTAAATAGCCTTATAATGATCAAATTATCCTTACTTTCTGTTCCATGTTTGGTTGTGGAATTAGGGCAGAGTTGATTATTCGATGATTATATTAAGTATTGATATTTGTATGAATGAAGAATTCATGAAATTAAATTTTTTATAAATATAAATATCTATTTTATTACAGGATGATTATATATTTTTAAGCATATATATATATATATATATATATATATATATATATATATATAGTGATATTTACAAGAACAAATAATGTTTCTTATATTTAAGTTCAAATCAATGTGTGGTGGTATCGGTTTATCTCTATATAAGTTTTCCCAATAAATTATTAACACTCTTCATCCGAGGCAAAGTAACTGCTTGAGTTTTAGTAAAAAGGGAAAACAAAACCAAATAAAAAAACTGACAAAAAACCGAACCGCAAAAGACCACAAATAAAACCGCAAAAACCGAATCGCATAAAAACCAAACAGTATGGTTTCTAAACTTCAAAAAAACGAAGTTTTGGTTTTCGGTTTTAGCCAAAAACCGCACTGAACCGCACCGTGGTCACCCTTAGTTAGCTGGTAGCAGGATAGTGTGACGTGAGAGGAATAATAGGCGGAAATGAGTTTTATGATTGATGTTTGCTTGTATTATGTGCCTACTTGATCCTTGATTATTTATATGTTGACATATGGTGGTAGTTGGTTGAGACGGTCCCACTTTGTACAGAAGCAAACAAACCTCGGAGCAAGCCAGACATAAGCTACGGGCCTAAAAGGCAAACCAAACTTATGATGTGGGGTCGGGAGCAAGCCAAACATAAACTATGGTCCTGAGAGGAAAACCAGACTTATAATGTGGGCTAGGGAGTAAGCCAGACATAAGCTGTGGGCCGGTAGGCAAGCAGGCTCATGCTAAGGACTCAAGGGTAATCCAGTATGTTAGTTGTGAACTCAATATGCATGTTGTTATATGTTTGTGTGGTGGTATTTTGGGGGAACTCACTAAGCTTTGTGCTTACCAAGTTGTTTATGTTTTTCAGGTTTTGTCAGTGATCGTGGGAAGGCGAAGGCGACACTGTACACATTCATCAACAATAAGGATTCCGCGTTTCTTATATTACTCTGATTCTCAATAAATTTATTTTGGATTAAATGGTTTTCTTAATAAATGATTTGTAATTGTGAAGTTTACTTTTAGAAAATAAATTTTTTTTGGCTATGAAAATGGGATGTTACATGTTTATATTTAATTTTTGTAAACTCATTTTGATTCCATTGCCTGTTGCTATGTGGTAGTTCTGTTATCGTTCAAATTTCATTTTCTTCGAGAGCTTGGATTTTTTTTTGCTAATAGCCACCCATTTTGGGTTTTTTGTTGCTTGAGAAAAAAAATTTAGGGACATATAGGATAGTTTTGGTTGTGAAAAGTTGTTTTCATGTTCCAATAAAATGTTTTCAAAAAATAGTGTTTTCATTTTTATTTTCCATCTTAAAAATTTGAAAAACTATAATAATCAATTTTTTCTAATTAACATACAATTTGAAAAACTGAAAATTTTCATTTTTCTTTGAAAACGTTGAAAAACTGAACGAACCAAACATATTTTCCAAATTTCCGTTTTTCTTGAAAAATAGAAAATTTAACATACATAGGGACATAACAGCCGCTAGAAAAGCACCGTAAGTGTTTTAAAATTTATGATAAGATACAAACTAAGAAAATGGAAGATATAGTGGGCATGTATTGCGTGTGTTCAAGCGAAGGTAGCAAATTATGACTTCTTTTAGATGACGTTTGGTTTGCATAATGTTTTTGAAGGCATTTGAATATGTTAAGGAATTGAAATCTATTAAGAATTGCAATTAAATTTCATATTCTGTTTAGTTGATAGGAATGAAATTTGAATCCAATTCCATATTATATTTGGTTGGCAGAAAATAGAAATGAAATAACATAAAATGAAAAAATGTCATTTTTGAATATTTTTACTTTGTTTTATAACTTATATGTAAAAATATATTATATAAATTAGAAAAAAACATCATAAATGATCCCTATGGTTACCCAAAATCTGAAGTTTAATCCTTGTGGTTTAAAAACCTCATAGATGATCTCTGTATTTTCAAAACTTTTGACGATTGATTCTTATTGCTAACTCCGTTAACTTTTAATTCCAATGGGTTACAGAGGTGTTTCATATGTAGTGTTAAAAGTGAAATATGTAATATTGTAACATTCAACATTCTCACTTGAAAATAATTTAATTCCGTAAAATTTTAGATGAAATTTATTTTCTATCAAAAAATTTGACTCACTTTCACTTCCAATTCCTTTTGAAAGGTTTAACCAAACAAAAAAATGATTGAATTAGGTTACATATGAATGTTTGGATTTTTCCTTTGTTTGAGTGCTTTGGCGGACGTTGACGTTGGCATTGTGAGCAGGCTGGAACATTATCTCATCAAGTACCAGGCTTACTTGGGCTATTATGAGCCATGTTGGGCACTTAAGGGCTGTTTCCATTATTCAGGTCCATTCGTGCCAACAATGTTTTACCAAGTGGGCTATGTTTACCTTTCAGCCCATTTTCTAATTTTGCTTGGGCTCCACTTTCATCTCTATTCTAATAAAAAAATAATTTTAATCTCCTTTTAACATATGTCATCATATTAGACCTCCTAATTAACACATATTTTATTCTTTTTTTGCCATGTTCACTCTATTAAACTTATTAATTAATGCATGCCACTTGTCAACCTATTAATTTTTTATTTCAAATTTTAAAAATTTCACTTTAATTACAATAAATTAATAACAATTGAATAAAAATTAAAATAAAATTAATACAAATTATAAGGTGATATAATTCCACATATTTATTTAAATTAACGATTATAATTGATTAATAATTTTGTGTTCTAACTATTAAAGTTTAATTAATTTTGTAGCCGTGGTTTCACGGGTTATAAACTAGTAGACTCATAGTCATAGCTGTGCAAGGTATAGAATCAGCAGCCAATGGCTCATTTTCATCGTTATCACTAATCAGTTCAATTGACTCATACAACTTGATACATTGAGTTTTTGTGTGAAATCATTGTCTGCATCAGAAGTAGTTGGTATGTGTTTCGTTAGGTCATAAAATCTGAATGTGAAATAGGTTGTAAATCATTAGGGAGGTGATTATTGGTTCACTTAAGAAACACAATACACATGCATGTGCTCTATCCTGTTGACATCAACGAACTTTTTATCAAAACTAGTTAAATTAGGTTAACGATGAAACCATATTTTTAAGTAATTCCGGTTGAACATCAACATCGGAGCAGATACCTTCTTTTGAAACCAAACCACTCTAGAAATATAGTTAATTTTGGAACTAAACCATAACTATGTGACTTAAATTAGGTTAAAGAAATCTCTCCCATTTGTTTCTGTTTTGATGAACAAATACTCAATTTGAATGGATATCCGTTGGTATTACTCACGCCATGCATTTTTTTTTTCACGGATATTTATCTTTCAAAATCCCGTCGGCAATTAAACTGTGTTTCCAAGGTATTAATTAGCCGTTGGATAAAAAAAACGCTTTTCTAGTAGTGCGACATGTGTTAGGAAATTTTACTTGAAGTACAAAACAGATGGCATAAAACTTTTTATATGGTATATTATAAAATATAATTGAAAACCTCAAGTTTCACCCAAATAATTAACGTGCTAGAACATACATATATTTTGTGTGTAAATTTATATGATTCTTTACTTTTGGATGAAACATTAATATTTTACTATATGGTCTACTATAAAAAATAATTGAAAGACACCAACTAATAGACATATATTTTGAATGTGACAAGGCAAGTTGATCATAAATGGAAGTCGGTGGCTATGAATGTCATTACCGGCCTGTATGGCCACATTTGATGAATGGCGGAAAGAATGGTATGGTCGTATGGGGCACAGTGACATGCACAGTTGATTCCGGGAAACTGTGTACTCTATCTCTTTACTTTGGTCCTATACATGCTTTTCTATGACACTCGAATCAGTTCTTCCTTGGATTATATAATATATATAACTTTTTTTCAATTTCGTCTAGGTGTTAATGTAGGTGTCCCCAACATTCACTTAAGATATCGTGTAAATCCATGCTCGTTTGATCAATAACTTTTTGAAATGATACATAGATGGATCATACATGGTGAAACTGGATATAAGATTACCAAAGTGAAGTATGTAACAAGTAAAGGATGAATTTGGAACAATGGGATCATTTGGGATGACTACAAACAGGCTGGAAACCATGTTTTATTGCAGCTTTCCAAACAACATCGATTCTATCAACATCAAGAGCACCAACTTCATGGTGAGTCCATCCTTCCAAGCTATGCACCACCCCTCCTGCATGGCATGCATGCACTATGCCTCTTCCCATTGTATACTGCTTGCATGCATGCATAAAATCAAATCAAATCCCACATATATCGGATTAAACAGAATGCATATATATTTTTTATGAAAATAAAAAGAAAGTAATACGTTTGATTTTGTATATTTGTAAGACAATGAGAGTATATGCATGTATATACCTCGCAAGATCCAAGACCTTCAACATCATCAGGTAGTTTCATGGCTGCAAGGTCACCATAAGTGCAGTCTCTTCTAAAAGCAAAAATCGGTGGTACTACAAACTGATGAAAGTGAGTTCCTGATGGGGCCCACCTTTGCTGTCCCGGAGTTATCCATTTTCCGACCACCCACGTCTGGCATCATAAAACAATTCAAATGTTTCGAATACAAAAAAGAAACTTTAAATTCATTCCGTACAATTGGGGGTCTACATCAATATTAAAAACGCTATTTAAAGAACTTGTTTAATATAGAAGACTTAAGGATTGTTTGAATGTCTTTTACTTGGTTTGGTAAAAGGTTGAGTTTGGTTTGTCAAATTAATTTAATACCACAATTATGGCTTTGACAAGAGACTCATGTAGTTCAATCAAATCTATTACTTAGAACATCACAACGCATTAAAAAGGATTAATACATCATCAATTTACTTGTTATACAACTCTATATTAATTTTCCTACAATAAAGTTCAATGATATATATATTAAATAGTTAAAATGTTTTCTTTTTTTCATTGAAGAGTTCAATGACCATTAAACTCTATATCCATTGAATATCAACATGACATCTCACAATGGTAGGGTTTAATTCATTGAATGCCAATTAGACATGTCAACTCTTCCATTAAACTATGCATTATAGATGCTTTTAGTCCTTAAACATTCAATCAATAAGTTTATAAAAACCTTGCAGTTTCTTGCAGCTTGGTACTTGGTGACTTGGACCAAATTCTTCTGGCAATCTATTGGTGCTTCTGATTGGATGTTCTGAAATCTCTCTGTTGCATGAGTCAGCATCTGCAATTAATTTGAATCACGATAGGTAGTTGGCAGTTTAATTCACCATGATGTCACTCTTAAAGTAAACGTTGGAAGCTAGTGTACCACATATTTGAACTTTTAAAGGAGTCGTTTTTGTTGATTTCATGAGTTTCCTTCACTATAAAATGTTTTATGTGACTAGTAATGAAATTAGACGTTGAAAGTATGTAAAGACTTACGAGAACACGAACTCCTCGTCTGCAAAGGTAGAGGGCAATGGCTCTTCCAAGCTTTGAAGTTGCTCCCGTGAGAAATACTTCTTTCACATCTTCATGAATCTCGTTAAGGATAACAGCTGCTGTTAATGTATTCCCATGTACTACTCGTACTTTCAAATTCGGGTGCTTTTTGACAAACAATGTTCCACCTCCGTTAAGTGCTTCGTTCTACAAATTTTAGATATTAAATCAACCAAAAAAATTCACTTAAGAAATGAGTAAGAGATTAAATTAATAGATACCTTATTCAAAGCTGCAAGGCTGATGACCTTTACGCCTAATTTATCGGCCCTCAGAATTGCCTCCTCGATATGCTTGTTAATGCCTTCACTAGCGAATGGCAAGAAATACTACATAGAAATTAACAAATAAAATGAATATAAAAAATTTATAAAATGTTAAGGACTTAAACATGAGCAACACTTCATTTCTTTGTTGGATATGTATTAAGTTACAGGGGTGTTCATTGTTCAAATCCATTAATCCAACCATCCATTGAATGTTAAATTTTATCCCAATTCAGTATAAGAAACAGAACCATACAAATCCAACTGGATGTTGGATTGGATCCGTTTTATCTATCTATCGAATATTTTTAATTGGTTTATTCCACCCGTTATCTATTATCCAACAAATTATAATCTAGTTCTATCGAACAACCAGCTATAACTATGATAACTATAAATAAAAACCCCACACAATTACGTTGAATAAGACTAACATAGTAACATCAACTTGAAGTCTTCAACTTACTAGATTTGGATAGGGGTGCTAAAATTTCAACTTTGACATCGCTTTTTTTTTTTTTTTTTTTTTTTTTAATTATGTCATTACATTTATAACTTTATTGTAATATAAACAATTAGCAGATTACCAAATAAATGACATCACAATATTATGATGTAGAAGCCACGTCGGATCTTATGTGATAGAATTGAGTTTCAAATAGAGGGTGTGAATTGAGAGAAAAAAAATACAGTATCAAAATTGAAATTTTTTGTTAACTTAATTGTTTTTATTGCAATTTCTCTTTTATTTAATTAATAATCAATCATAAATAAAATGAAAAATACGGAAAACATGACAAACAAATGTGAAATCTCATCAATTTGGTTTCGAATTTTGAACACGAATACAATATGACACACCATCTTATTTATACACTTAATTCGAACACGACACAAATATGAATTCAAATTTCAGTTTTGTTCTAATTTCGTTTCGTGGTATGTATTTTTGTTATATCGTGTTATCAATTGTCGCCTCTAGATTTGGATAATAATATTGGATATTAATTGGATTGGTTCGGTTCAGTTATCCATTAATCGGATTTTCAAGATGATCCAATAACCTATCCAATCAAACTGAAATTTTCACACCCGATCCAACCAATTGTTATTGGATATCCAATGCAATCGGTCGGTTCGTAATTGGATCGGTTACTTTATGTACACCCTTATTAAGTTGAACAAAACTATCCATACATAACTTAATTAGCTCATGTCTTGTTTTATATTACGTTAAAATGAAAAAAAAACATGTAAAGGAAGAGACAAACCTGAAAGCCAAAACGAGGAACAACCCATGTTTGGTGCAATCTCCCTCTTAAGTTGTAAAAAGATAAAAGGAATGTCTTAGCCTTAGCCCACATCACCAACATCACAATGAACGCGGAAGGGAATATTGGTAGCAAGAATAGTCTAGCATTATAAGGCAATGAAGAAAATGATCTAAAGACAAAGGGAACATGTAGTGCAGATCTAATATCAACCACATGTGCCAAGAACACGAAATCTGGCACCCTTGTCGACTTACCTGCATGTAAATAAAAAAGAAGATTACTTCTACTTAACTCCAATAATTTTTTAAGTTTGAAAAAACACAATCATAAACACAAATAGTTGTTCAAATAATATTGAAAATGTTTAATTTTAAAGTAATTCGACTTCCACTTTCACAAACTCAATATTCACGAGATCAGGATTGAGAATGAGATTAGGGTTTCATCAATTCAATTATATGATTTGAAAATCTAAACTAAACTCAGTAAAATAAATGGATGGTTATGTGCATATTTCAATAGTAAAAGGGGTTATATGTCAAAGTGGAATAGTATATGAGTTTCTTATCCAAGTCAAGTGTTTACCAAGTTGCGTGTTTTGATTTTAACTAAAGATCAAGCATTTATTAATGCCGCCCACTAAAAGTTATGAAGTATACACAACAGTCGATCAGATGTAAGATTTGGATCACTTCACAACTACTAGTATTTATTAAAATCTACTTATAAATTGAAATACAACGCATATATCCAACTACTTATGCCTACAAATGCCGCCCACTTATAATCCAATTGTTTTCAAACGGGACAAATATTTATTATCAGACAAAGTGTATATATATATATATATATATATATATATATATATATATATATATATATATATATATATATATATATATATATATATATATACTATCTTCTATCCATATAAAATGATAGACAAATATCTTATTTAAAACATTTGTATCATTTTATATATAAAAAAAATACATAGAAAAAAATATAAAGGATATTTAACTTTTCTTATTGAGAAATCAAATATTCTTTTATTTTTCTTTCTATTTATCTTTTAACCATATAAAATGATGATAAATATCTTAAAATATTATTAAATTTATTAAAATATAATATATATGTAAGCATTTTATATGGATATGACAATAAATAAAAAGAAAATGTAAAAAGATATTTAATTAACATAACATATGAACTATATGAATTATGCCTTTCATTATTAATAATGCTCTAAATAAATAGTCAATTCAAGAAACATTTTGTAATTTTTCTTTTATTATATATATCCTTTTTCCACTTCATATTTTCTTCCTTATTAAAATTTTCATTCAAACAGAATCTGTAAATTACGTTGGTTTTTTATTCATACAACACTACATAAGTTACCTGCGTCGAGACTTATTCTCTTGTGTAAATCCCAAGACTTTGTGTTCAAAGTATTCCATATAGCATCATAGAGGGGCATAAATAGACAATAATTGCTGTTCTTCTCACTATGATGCAGGCTATAGTATCTGCAAAAATATATTTAAAATTAATTTGAAATTATAATTAATCAACTCAATATGCATACTTTAAATGCCACACGCACTATAAAGAATACAATAAATGATACAACGCCCAATATAGTTTTTCATTAGTACTCATTAAAATCTTCTAGACAAGTGCGTCATATCAACATTTCGTCCAATTCAAAAAATTGAAAAGTTACGTTTCTATGGTTTCTAAAAATTACACCGTTGATCCTTGGTACTAATTCTGCTTCAAAATCAAACGTTAAGTCCTAGTAAAATCAGCAATATGCCTCGAAGTTTTATTTTTTACTATCTGTTTATTTTTTAAAAGTTGGACTGAGACCACGAATTTGAGAGTAACGTACTCTTAAAATAACTTACGTTGGGGTGTAGAGTAGATATTTGAAGAAGGGAAAGTCGTCGAAAATCCAGTGAGGCATGATTTCAATGTTTGAATGTCCGAAACAACATAAGAAGTCAAAGACAAAGACATAGCCGTAGATTACAGTCTTCGATCCGAATCCCAATAAACAGCAAATAACAATGGGTACTCCCATCACTGTGGTCACTAATAACCCTTCCAAGAACGTGGTGCTTCCGGCTGCATTTATTTTAAGTGGAATTAGTATAACAAAATGTCATGGGGAGTAGTTGTATTACGTGTCAGTGTATTCTTCCATCCTTACAACTCATTTGAATACAATACGTACCCACAATCTCTTTATTGAACGTATCAAAACTGTAAAATAATAGATAATCATGTTTGATGTTTTGTCATTTCAAGAAAACGAGTTTGGTAAATGTATCATTCGCGTATTAATTGAATGATATACACCACAACATCGACACTCGACACGTTTTGGGAATTTTACTAGAAGTACAAAAGTTATGACATTGGGGGACCATATATCGAATAATAATTTTGCGCCGTTGAAGTTTGTCACTTCATAAATGTTCTAGAAAATGTTTGCAAAACCTCAAAAATCATACAAATAACGTTTTAGAACATATATATTTTGGATATATACTTGCATGCTGTATGAATCCTATATGATTCTTTCCTTTTTGATGGAACATTAATTAATTTTGTCATATGGTTTAATAAAGGTAACTTAAGGACACCAATATAGACTGGATCTTGAATACATGCATGGTCATAAATGAAGGAAGATGGGGATATGAATGCATTTACCTGTTACTGGCTGGGGCACAGTTGATGAATGGTGGAAAGAATGGTACGGGGTATAAAGGTAATTTCCATGTAGGAGTCTATGTATCCAATAGTACAGTGGCTCCGAAACAAACACATGCACTACCACAATAGCGACTAGCCCTTTGGTTTCCCATACAGACAAGTTTGCAAATCCATAAGGGAACAAGTAAATAGCCATGGAAGCTATTAGAGCTTGTAATATCAAGAAATTGTCCCTGAAAGTAAGAAAGGGTTCATTGTCTAGTCATCTACAAACTTAACAAAGAAATAGGTATTTATGAGAGATGTGTACCAATTCCATTCTTTGTCAATTTGTTCAAAGTCGATGCCTTTTTTACAAATCCGGCGATTTCGGGTAAGGAAAAGCATGTTACATGTGTTGGTATACCACATGTATATAAAAAATCTAAGTAAGCTTATTAGAAGAATGTTGAAACACCAAGTGCTTGCTAGATTATGATCATCCCCTTCAAGTCTTGAATGTATAACCTTCCCCACCAATGGTCCAAGCAACAAATACTACACAAATATTTCAAGTTAGTAAAATTAAAAACAAACGTGTTTTGTGTCAAACGAGATGAATTACCTTGAAAACACCAAGATTTTCCCAAGGCCATGTAGATAAAAGAGCAGTCTTCAACATTATGATTGATATAAAATAGCTAATTAACCCCCTAAGCAAGAAAGAAGAACAGGAAATTAAACCTAGCTAGGTGTGGGTGGATCGAAATCTGGTTAAATCTTTACTCTAAAACATATTGGCTATAAGATGTAGCATTTTTTTGTAGTGGCCAAAATGGTGATTTCTTATAGTATAAGCTCGAGAAGAACATGCACGATAGAGGTTTCCTAAACACCAACGGACAAGGACCACCAGAACGACTGGAGAGATGGGAAGACAATAGATTGGTATTTTAGGGAAAATTGTTCTCTTTTGTGAACAAAATGATAGTAAAAAATTGAGAATATATAGGCAAGAAAACATGCAATATGGGCCTACATGAAAATGTGAAATGACTACGAAATGGTAGAGCATTGTACCTCCCAAAATGTAGTTAGGGAGTGGTGGGGTGGAGGGTGGGGAAAAGGGGTGTGTCATTTAATTTTCTATACAAATTTACCATTTTATCCTTCAGCGATTGTTAGTTGATTGATTGCCATGGTTCTACTTTACAAGACTAATATTATATGTTGTCAACCAAAAAGAGAAAAAAAATCTGAATTTTAGCCTATATAATCTTTAAAAGGATGTTTGAGAAAACTTTAAAAAAAAAAAAAAAAAATTTAAGTTACGGTTTTATATTATATATAGTTATTCCACATCATAGACAAGTTCTGTAACTTATCAAAAACTCACACACCTTTTTATTTTTTTTAATTAATAATTCGGAACGCTAGATAATAAACTAATTTGTTATTAAATAAAAAATACATATTATTTTATATGCAAAGTGTTAGGACACAAGAGGCGTAATTTGACGTGCAATTTAATTGATTCGGTTATATAGATGATTTGAAAAGCCTAGAATTCGGTTATCTTTAAGAAGTTAAAATACAACCTAATGAAGATGGCGAAGAAATCCAACTTATTTCATTCATATGGATTAAAGCATGAAGTTAGTTTGAGTTCTTTGAGTTGGAATACCTGCTGTTATTTTTCTTTTAATGTTTGAACTTTGTTTTGATCTTTCGCTAGCTCCTTACTAGTCGGTTTATTTTAATATATTTTCAACTGTTAAAAATTATATTTTCAACTGTTAGAAATAAAACACTTATTATTTTAAATAACCACTCCAAATCACCCCCAGTCCTACAAAAGCAAAAGATTTTTACTTTGTAAATAAAAAATAATTTAGAATGTTTGATATGCAAAAGAATGTGGATCTCTCTCCTAAAATAGTATATATATATATATATATATATATATATATATATATATATATATATATATATATATATATATATATATATATATATATATATATATATATAACATCCCAAAATTTACATACAAAATTTTTATTTTTAATTCATTCAAGAATGTCTAGTAATTAAACATGTCAAAACAACCAAAAGTGCATCATAGTGTAATAATATCAGAGTACAAATCCCAAAATCACATAATACGGAAAATATGGACGGATGCGGTGCGATCAAACTAGGCCCTTCCTTTTCGAGCTGGAAATACCTGAAATATAAACTGAAAAATGTAAGAACAAAGCTTAGTGAGCTCCCCTAAAATACCTTATACCATACATACATAACAATCAAACATAACTGGGTCTATTTCACCCCTTTCAGTATCTTTCAACCAGTACTGGGTCTATTTCATCCCATTTGGTATCTTTCAACCCGTATTAGATCTATTTCACCCCTTTCGGTATCTTTCAAATTTACTGGGTCTATTTCATCCCTTTCGATATCTTTCAAATTGTACTGGGTCTATTTCGAATGTATTTTTCAACCAGTATCGAGTCTATTTTACCCTTACCACTAACACATATAATCATAACAGTAAGAGTTACAGAGACATCAAGTAGAGACAAGCACAACAGGTAATTGTCACGAAGATAATCATCATACTACAAACATAATCTAGTGGGCTGACATTGGTGCCTTAATCCCAGGGCCACAGTGAAGGAAACTCACCTCATATTGAAGGTATCAAATCACACTCGAGATGCTGACTCGCGCAATCCACTCACTAAATCACAAACAATGAAACCCTAATTAGAAATTAGATCAATAATCCAACCTGTGGATCTAAACCCTAATCCTTGTCTTATTGGGCCTAACCCACCAAGGCCCAAATCCATATTAATCCAAAAAGGTACTCCAAGTCCAACAAAAAGGACCCTAAGGCCCAACATAGGACCAAGAGCTCCATGATGACCCTAAGCCCACAAATGACTTGATACCACCGATAGGCCTAAGGCCCAAACTCAATCAAGGCAAACGCCCATCAAATCCTGAGCCCAAAACTCCCAAGGCCCACAGAAGCTCGTACGCGCGACGTAGCTGGCTCGTACGCCCGGCGTATGCTGCATAATCTAGAATCAAGGGGCTGGCCCAGTACGCCCAACGTACTTAGGAGTACGCCCGACGTACTGGTCGAACAACCATCCATCTTGTATTGTCTTAACCCATTAAGTTTTTGACATCCAAATTAAGATCCAAAGTCATTATGAAACATCCCAAAAATACGATCTAAAAATTTCATTTATAATCATTAATAAAACCATAAACATCATTCATCATATAAAAATCATGAATCGTGTATCTCAAAAATATCATAAACATCTGTCAATATATCAGAGTGTAAACACCCCATGCTGAAATAAATGGTGTGTGCACTGCAGTTTTTCCGAGCTCTTCCCCTTACCAGCGGAAGTACCTGAAACCAAAACTGAAAACTGTAAGCACGAGACTTAGTGAGTCTCCCTAAACTACCACATACCATACACATATCACATAATCAGATAACAACATATCATGGGCTCCACCCTATTACATTGGCCCCTGCCTGACATCGGTCTTTACCGGCATCGGGTCTCGCCCGACATCCGACATCAGATCTTGCCCGGCATCGAGCAAAGCTTGACATACGTATGAGCATATCTACTAATACACATAAACATAAACATAATATCCTAATCAGAGACATATAAAAATTCCTCGGCCCCTCCCAGTGTTAGACCGAGATCCGGAAAACATACAAACATTCCTCGGGAACCGCCCCACCATCGGACCATAGTCCGGAAAGCATAAAAATGCAAACACATGCAAGAATCAAAAAAACATCAAGCATACAAATATTCATCGGGTGCCGCCCCAACATCAGATCGTAACCCGAAATAACATATAAACCTACATCGGGCCCCGCCCAACATCGGACCTTAGTCCGGAACATACTATCATACATAAATGAGCCGGACTTGGTGCCTTTGACCCGTTACTACAAGAGAAAACTCACCTCAAATGTTGGGTGAAATAGTTGTATGTCTCTACTCCTGCAACCGACTCTACTCACGCATTATACAGAAACAACCGCTTAGATACCGTTCCCTTCTCAAGACCCCTTTATGGGTTAACATTGGTCAAAGTAAAAGTCAGATTCAAAGTCAACATTCAGAGTTGACTCAACTCGTCGAGTCATCCTCCTGACTCGCCGAGTTCCCTTACTACTCGTAGTCGTGATAAAGTGAGTCAACTCGTCGAGTCCCTCCTCAGACTTGTTGAGTTCTACCCTATTTAGAATCGGGACAAATAGAATCAACTTGTCGAGTTCCTCTATGGACTCGACGAGTTCCTCAGTCTGTTTGGGCCATCTTAATAGATTAAGCCCCTTCTCTTCAGATCTAAGCTTCATACTTCTCATATATACCGACAATGTCCTTTTAAGGGTAAAGTTTCCAACTTTACCTGTTAATACCTTTACATAATGGGTTTAGCTCAAACCCTAACTCCTTAGGAACTAGATCTTGATTCTAAAGCCATCAATACTCTAAACTAAAGCATACAAACATAGATCTAGACCCTAAACACTACATAAACATGTAAAGCTTCCAGCTTTCTGTAACATCCCAAAAATGAGACCCAAATTTTTTTTGTTTAAATATAGTACTTATAAAAATAGTTTACTGGAAACATCATTGCTATCATTTTAAAACGTCAAGTCACAAATCACAAGTCTCAAAAATCATAACATCAAATAGTAAAATGTCAGAGTATAATCCCAAGGTCCTCAAAGCGAAAATCATGTGTGTGCGATGCATTGCTACCCTGCCGGCTCCTTCCCCTTAGCTGAGGAGGTATCTGGAACCAAAACTAAAAACTATAAGCACGAAGCTTAGTGAGTTCCCCCATCATACCACATACCATATAATTATACATACTGTCGGGCAATTCTGGGGTGCCCGACCTGGCCATGTCAAGCTATTTTGGGGTGATGACCTACCCATGTCAAGCCATTAAGGGGTGCTGACCTACCCGTGTCAGGCCATTATGGGGTGCCTACCTACCCTCCGGTCTATCTCACCTAGTCTTTGGGACTATTTTACCCCTACTACTAATACATAATAACATATCATAAACATGCAGTCAAACATAGCTGGGGTGTCTGACCTAACCTTCGGTCCTAACGACCGAATTAGGGACTATTCCCCTCCTACTACCACTATCACATATAACATATCATACTGGCACATAGAACACATCAAGTAATAGCAAACCAAGCAATTATCACAAAGACAATCATCTCAACCATAATCAACTACTAGTGGGTCGACCTTCGTGCTTTAAACCCACTTCTATTGAAAGGTAACTCACCTCAATGTCGTATAGTATCTGCACTGTGAAAATCGACTCTCCCCGGTTCATCAATCCCTACACGACAACTTTTCTAAGTTATCAATTCATGCTCATAACCCTTAAAAGGGTCACTCAAGTCCAAGTTAAAGTCAAAGTCAAAGTCAAAGTCAAAACCTTGGTCAAAGTCAACTTTTGGTAAAGGTCAACATCTGGTTGACTCGACTCACCAAGTTGTTCCACCATATCGCCGAGTCCCCATGCCCACAAAATGCCATAATTCCACCCCTACTCATCGAGTCTAGCAAGAGCTCGACGAGTTTTCCTTCAACCACTCATCGGGCCATCTTCAACCGACTTGCCGAGTTCGTCCTTGAACTCGTCGATTCCATCTTCATCTAGATGAACATATCTAGTCTATGACTCGCCGAGTTCTCTATGAGCTCGTTGATTCCGACTTCATGGGGTTGGGACATTGCCTTGAAACTCACCGAGTTTGTTCATCCACTCGCCGAGTTCCATGATTTCCTGGTCCCTAATGAGCCTAGACAACTGAGGGTTATTCTTTCTAGCATATGGTCCTTCAACAAGAAGGATTTGATGGGTAAATACGACTCGAATCGTCGAGTCCCAAGAATGACTCGCCGAGTCCCTCCTTTCTAAAACTATTTAGTCGATTTCAGTGGTCCTTAATGCATCCAAATCATAAATCTGGGGTGCATATGGCAACAAAGTTGGCACCTTTATGGGGGTTGGGGTGCATATGGAAACAAAGTTGGCACCTTTATGCCATATGGACCCCCAATAGTTCCAGATCTGAAGTGCAACACCCAACACACATACAAAATCTGATTATGGCTCCACTATACCTATAAAAAGGGTAGAAATAGCCCCAAATCAAAATCTAAGAGATAGATGGTCAAGGTTCCATCTTTTTACCTTGGATGATCTGAGAATGGAGTAAAACTTATGTATCTTCTTGCTTCTACTTGAATTTCCAAGCTTTTTTCTTCTTCTCCAACTTCAAACACACACAAAAGGCACCAAAAGCTCAAGAGCACTCAATAAGGGCTTAGGGTTTCAATCTAGGGCTTCTCTAAGTTAGGAGGGGGTGATGGAGGCTGGTTTGGGACGAGATAAAGTGTTTAAATAGGGTGCAAACCCTAAACATTAGGGTTTTGTACAGACAACTCCTACTCATCGAGTCGGACCCCCGACTCGTCGAGTAGATCACTAAAACCCCCGCATAATGTCGAGTCTACTCGACGACTTGGTCCTCCAACTCGCTGAGTCCCAGAGTAGAATACCAAAAATACTTGAATTTAAATGCGTACCACGAACCAGGTACTACAAATCTCCCCCAGTTATTTTAGACTTTGTCCTCGAAGTCTATTGCTGAATCCGGAAACAGCTAGGGGTAGTGCTCCATCATCTTGTCCTCTGGCTCCCAAGTCCATTTCGAGCCCTTGCGGTGCTGCCATTGCACCTTCACCAGTTCAAACCTCTTGTTCCTTAGATCCTTCGACTTCCTGTCGAGGATGTCTACTGGTCACTCAATGTAATTTAGGCTGTCATCCACCTGAA
This sequence comes from Lactuca saligna, assembly GCF_052625555.1. NCBI lineage: Eukaryota > Viridiplantae > Streptophyta > Magnoliopsida > Asterales > Asteraceae > Lactuca > Lactuca saligna. The sequence continues at coordinate 105,875,770 of NC_136424.1, forward strand.
TGTCCTCTAAAGGCACTACTTCTAAATCATCCACCAGACATTTCCACAACTGGGAGACGTGAAAAGTGTTGTGGATCTGACTTAGTTCGGCTAGTAGATCCAGCCTATACGCCACCTTGCCTACTCGGGCTGCAACCCTGAAAGGTCCAATATACATAGGGCCCAACTTGCTCTGCTTCCTGAATCAGATGACACCTTCAGGAGCACTATATCCCCGACCTGAAACTCCAGGTCCGAACTATTCCTATCGGCATAACTTTTCTGCCGACTATGAGAAGTCTGAAGCCTGCTCCGTACTTGCTGGATCCTCTCCGTAGTCTTGATTACCACTTCGGTACTCCCGATGACCCTCTAGCCAACCTCACCCCAACATATGGGGTCCTAAACTTCCTCCCCTACAACATCTCTAAGGGAGGACGGTCACTACTCGCGTGATAGATGTTATTATAAGAAAACTCTACAAAAGGAATGTAAGTATCCCAACTACCTCTGAAGTCTAAAACACACGCCCGCAACATATCCTCTAGAGTCTGGATGGTTCACTCACTCTGACCATCCGTCTGCGGGTGAAAAACGGTGATAAAATGCAGATAGGTACCCAGCTCATCGAGAAACTTCTTCCAGAATCTGGAAGTGAACCACACATCTTTGTTAGAAATCACCGAAACTGGCACCCCGTGCCGAGCCACTACCTCTCTGATGTAGATGTCGGTCAACTTCTCGGCTGAAATGCTCTCCTGAATCGGAATGAAATAGGCGCTCTTGGTCAATCGATCCACGTTGACCCATATTGAATCCACTCCCCGTACGGTCCTGGGAAGCTTGATGATGAAATCCATGGTAATGTCTTCCTATTTGTACATGGGGATGTCCAACGGTTGCATCTTGCCATGAGGCCTCTGATGCTCAGCCTTGACCTTCCTGCATGTCAGGCATCTATCCACATACCAAGCTACATCCCACTTCATACAGGGCCACCAAAATTCAGGAAAAAGATCTCTGTACATCTTTGTGTCCCCAAGATGGATGGAAAACCTGGATGTGTTCGTCTCCTTCATCAATAGTTGGCGCACACCTCCATGATATGGGACCCACACTCTACCAAGTAGCGCTCCTTGTACAACCACAAAACACAATCTCTGAAAACCTCTGACGCCCGCATTGATCAGTCGTCCACAATCTCAACCTCTAAGGGAAATCTAACATGCCCGAAGACTCAGGAAACCTCTTGCTAAGTGCAAGAGAAACAAATGATCGGGTAGCACCCGAATCAAACAACACCTGAATCGGGATACCGTTCACATGGAACAATCCTAAACGAAACATAAAGCATAACACATCAATATCACCTGCGACATATAATAAACGTTAGAGAGAAGAAACCATACTCGTCACCACATCGGGTGCGGCACGTGCCTCCTCGGCTGTCAGTTGAAATGCTCGACTCCTTAATATCACAAGCGACATATAATAAAAGTTAGAGAGAAAAAACCATACTCATCATGATTCATAATGCTCCACCATGTCGTGGTGATGCTCAACCACGACGTGGTCACCTAATCAAAAGTTAGAACATAAAAACAAATTTATATTAGGACTAGATGTTACAAGGAGTGAAGGGGATACAAAGCATGATGTGCCACCAAAGACGAAGGCTAGAGCATACCATATGATACTTAATGAGGAAATAAGAGGAATATAATTTGGAGTTACCTGTATGGAGTACTTGTGATAAAGAGATAAAAAGTAGTATTATCCTATGCATCCTAAAATTATAACATCCAGGAATTTAGGTATATCTCTTTGATCCTCTTCTTTCCTCAAGTTGTCAAAAGTAGTCCTTGAAAGAAATTTTGGGCTTTTGAGAACGTTAGGTGTAAGGGAGAGTACGTTGTGTGTACTCATGAGCGTATTCTTGATGTGGAGTCTACCCAGTACTGTCACAACTAGACATTTTGTGTCTTGTAATCACTATACTCAAGTAAATGTTAAATTCAAAAACTCAAGAGCATGTATGATGCTTACTCAATGGAAAACTAAACCCCAATTCACTACATCAAGCAATTGGAAACCTAGAAGTTCTTGATTAGGTCCATTTTGGACTAGGACTTCCTTATTGGACCTAAATGGACCAATAAGCTTCCAATTTGACTATCATGAGCTTAGGACCCTTAAATGGGCTCTAATTGGAACCACATTTACTTATTTCAATATTTTGGGCCATATTGGGCCTAGAATGAAAGGAATTAAAAGCTTAGATCCATGAATAACCTAAACTAGTCCAACAAAAATGCAAAAATCCTACCACATTCTTTTAGGCTTAAAACATACCCAAACAAACTCTAATATTGGGCTTAGGGGCAAAAAGCCCAAATTTTTCCTTTTCCCTTCCAAACTCTCGGCCCAAGGCCCAAGTCCAAGAAGAAATGGAAGAGTTGACTATTTGCTTGCCACCTCACTAGTAACCAAAGGACTTCCATGCAAGAGACCCATACTTCCATGCACCATCCTTTCATGCATCTCTCTTCTTCTCTCTCACTCTTTCTCTCGGCCATATTCAAACACACACACAAAATTCACTCATTCTTCTCTCAAAGATACTCTCTCATTCCTTCTCCATAATTTCGAGATTTAAGGAGCTTTCAAGGAGAATCCATCACCAAAATCATCATCTAAGGTAAGTTGATGACTAATCCATGATCTAGCTACTTCATTTCATCAAAAATCTCTTCTAAATCTATTCCAACTTGTGATCATGCACCTTAGAAGTCACCAAACTCGAGATCTTCAAGAAAAGGGTGCTAAGGCCAAAAATCACTTCATTTCTTCCATCCTTTCTTCAAAAACCGAATCAACACCCAAGGTGAGCTTCATACCCCCTTATTTTCGGTTTTTATAAGTTTTTGTGGGGGAGAATACAAGCAAAGGTGTAGATCCATCATTATGTGTATGTTTTGGTTGATTTCTATGCTTATATGTATGTTTTGTATGATTTTGATGCTAGATCTAGTTACGAATTGCTAAAAACCGAGATATATTTTATACTAGCATAAAATATACTACTACATGCAAAGTATACCAAGAAAAATAGCCAAAAGGCTTGACAACACTTATTTTGGGCTAAAAACTCATTTTTTTGACACAAAATGTTAAAAATACAAAGTTGAAGGGCCTAAAATGAAATATTTCGAAATCTGATGGGTGAGATGAGTCAAAACAGTTTCCATAATGTATTTTCTGAAAATATACTATTTGGAGGATTAAAAGCATAAATTTCAAGCTTAATGGGCTAAAAATGACAATTTCGGCCCAATAGAGCCCATTATGCGAAAATTTCTGTTTTGGAGGGCCAAAACTGTGTTTTTCTGTAAAACAATGGACCACTAGTGTCACAAGTACTTTTCAAAGGTTTAAAATGCTTTTCAAATTTAAAAAGGACCAAAGTTGCAAAAAATTTTCCAATTTGGGCCAAAAATGTAAAGATTGCGAAAAAGAGGGTTTACAACCGAGAAAACTGCAATTTCAGGGACTTAAACTGTTTTCAATGAAAAATATGCTGAAAAATATTAATTTCAATAATTTTTGGTGTTAAAATGTCAAGAAAAATGGTTTAAGAACTAAACCGGAAATTATTTTACCTAAAGGGGTGAAAAAGTAAATTTACAAAATAAAGAGGGGTTGTAAACAGAAAATTTTCAATGATAATTCAATACACTCGTTGTGAACAAAGATTGACACTACGACTCTCGATGGATTACAATACACAATATCACCAACAATCGTTACCAAACGAATTGATTCGGTCTCGAATCAATAACAAATCCAAAACTACTAACACTACAACGCTCAATACACATATGGAACTCTTGGAACTCTTTACTCTCGTGGAATTACTCAATACGTCGACGTACACTCCTTAGGCCCAAAAGTTGCAAATCATGCTTGTCGAGCCTAGCTAGCCCGATGACATGATCTTTAGGCCCAAAGGACACTTGCTTACATGTAGTTGGGTCTAATACGACTCGATCGCGTGTAAAAGGATTTTCAATGGCAAACATGTTGCTGGTCCCCAAGGGTCCTTCAGTGCTGCTAGTAAAGTCGGGAACTCACGATTGCGGGTTGGGCTCCGGGCCCTTTGCAATTGCAATGGTCTTGAACGACGTAGGGAAATACCGAGGGTTTCGCACCTTCACTTTTTCTCCCCGGTCGTGGGACTACACAAGTCCGGGAGGATTGAGTTGCATGAATAACTGCGAGTGACGCCTAAGGGATCGCTAGCACGGTTGTCAACTGGACGTTTTCATTAACGTACGTTACAACAATTCACCACCCTCTGTATACTCAATGCCTCCGGAGCTCAACGAACACCTCTAACGTAATGAAATAACAGTACACAAACTAAGTAAAGCAAAGTGATAGGAAAACGTCGGGTTTTCCTAGGGTTTTCAACAAGTACACTTATGAACTACATGTCGAATTTCACAACTCTTACGCTTACATCTATAGAATTCAAACAAGCATACTCACGGATCTTCACATATTTTTACGCTATTCTATTCTCAGAAAATATCGGATTTTCTGGTGGTTTTTCAAAACATTACAAACATTGGATTTCAAACATTACTTATGAACTCACCAACATTTCACATGTTGACGTTTTTCAAAATACTTGTATTCTCAGGTAACAGATAAGTGAAGAAAGGACTGTACTCTATGATTGTTTTGCGGTTGTTTAAGTAACAACGAACAATGTATTTTGGAATGTAATATTTTGAAACAATGAAATGGATGTAAATGCTACCAGTTGTATTATTCCAATGCTTGGTGATGTATGATGTTACGTTTCATGTATATTCACTGTGATGGTATTCAATTGAGTCACAACAGCCCCCGGACGTTTCCGCCGTCTGGTTCGGGGGTGTGACAAGTACGTTGGGCATACCATAGTGTATGCTGGGCACACTAGGTTCAAATGGAAACCCTACTTGTAGAGGTGAGCCCTATATAAGGAACATTATGTTCTCACTTTTAGCCACCATTTCTAGAGAGCAAACCCTAAGAGTGCCCTAACCTTCGTTCTATAGCTTGTGTGAGTGTGGTTGAGCTTGAAAGTGTTCTTGTGTGCTTTTGAAGAGAAGGAGGTGCCATTGAAGGAGCTAGAGTTAGAGGGTAAGCTTTGGATCTGAACTTTCTAAGGTTGGAGCATCATTTGGAGGTAAAAAGCTTGGAGCTTTCTCAATCTTTTTGATTTGTGCATTATGGACCATTTCTAGGGTTTTTGTCCCAAAGGTGGAGACTTTATGAGTAAAGGAGCTCCATAGACCTTGATATGTCCATATTCAGTGTATAAAGTGTTATAGATCCATAAAAATCCAATATTGGACGTTAGGAGTGAGCCATGCATAAGATATGAGCTCTTTAGTGAAGAAAGTGGTGAGTTTTGGGTGATGATGACCTTTACAGCCATGCAAAGGCGTAAAGTCTTCAACTTTGTGGATTAGGAGGCTGTAGGGGGTCCAGATCTGTATTTTGAGCCAAGGTCTTAACTGATTAAGACCAAAAGTGAGATGATAGTAAAATTTGGACGTACGATGAGCGTAAATCCCAATACACAGGGCGTGGGGTTCAAACAACCCGATATCAGCGTAGTGGTCGAGTACGTCCAGCGTAGGGATCTGGTGCGCGCCGCGTACTCCTCAGGGTTGACTTTTGTTGACTTTTAGGGTTTAGTCAACAGTTGGACTTTTGGACCATTGAGGGGGTAGAATGGTCTTTTACCCTTCTAAGATAGCATAGGAAGGGATTAGTCTAGCTTTTGAGAGCCTTTATTAAGTAGAGATATTTTTGTATGTGATTAGGCGGAGGCTAGATCAGTGTTTCGAGTTCGAGATCTTTCAAGTTACCCGAGGTGAGTCTTCTCACTATACTTTACCTAGAGTGGTAGTTATGTGTGACCAGAGGGTCTTATGTGCTTGTTAAGTTATACATGATTGTGTGATATGTATTGTATGTTATATTGTTGTTGCTTAGACCGGACCGGAGGGTCCAACGTACTATGAGGCCAGAGGGTTCTCAATCAGACCGGACCGTAGGGTCCAATGAGCTAGACTGGACCAGAGGGTCCAATGAGCTATGGGACTGGAGGGTCCCGCTGAGACACACAGACCGGAAGGTCCTACAGAGTCTAGCCTCGAGTGGCGAATTTGTTGTATGTGGTATTTTGGGGAACTCACTAAGCATTCGTGCTTACCATGTTATGTGTTATGTGTTTCAGGTACTTCCGAGGATCGTAGGAAGGCACCGGCGTGGTTGTACACACACTCTGGACATTGAGCTATGATTGTGGATCCTGGAGTTGATATAATGTTTTGAAAACTTTGTTGATTATTATGGTGTTTTATATAAAATGACATGTATTTTATGAAATTAAAAAAGAAAAAATTTATTTGAAAATCCATGTCGTTACAATAATATAAGGCATTGAGTATGATAAACTCAAATAAATATTGTAACCATTCTAAGAAGCAATATAGATTATGTTATATGCTAAGTTTATGTGTGTTCCTTTTTGTGTTAACTTAGTGGAATACAAGATCATTCTTGGGACAAGAATGAGTTGGTGTGAAAGGTAGTTGAGGCCTATACTACTAGAAGCACATGACTAATACTTGGATAAGTGAAAGAAACAAGGTTACTAAGAATCTAGTAGTTGAACCATTTTGTTTATTTCCATCATTACCTTTCTTTCGGTAGTGATCAAAGAAGATGAATTATGTTCCAACCTTTGTAATCATCATAAATCAAGTCCGAGTAAGATATATTCATAAAGTAATAGACTTGGTTCTGAGAACCATGTTCGACGTAGTGTCCGACTTTAATCAAAGATCGAATAAGGAAAGAATCAAGGAAATCGACTGAAACGCTGCAAATCGTCATTAAAGCTTAACAGCTAGTAGCTAGGGATTGATATCTGCTATAATGAGATTATATCACATTAGAACATGAAGGAAGATATCATCCATAATAGAGTTTGACTTAAAGAGAACTAAGTCTATCCATCACATCATACGATGAGAGATCACTAAAACATGACCCATCGGTCTATTAGGGTAGTCTTGACCTTATCTTAGGCTAAATCTTTTCTAGAAAGAAAATGAGCTACCAATAAAGATCGAATTTAGAAGGAAGAGCAGGTGCAGGACCGACGTCAGTCAAGAAGTCTAAGAGTTAGAAAAGACATAAGATTTATGATTATTACCTAGGATGGAAATGTAACATGTAGATACATCATATGATCCTTGTTTTGTTGATGATTTTGGGATGTAATCATCCTAAAGGGGAGATAATTGTCACACCTGCTTATTAGGGCTAGTCAATTAAGATATATTAAGCATTAAAAATGACTTTTTGATAGAAAACTATTTAGAAAAAATAATCTTAACCAAAGTTATAGTACACATGACAAGGATTTCGTACATATAAAGAACGCTGAAATCCGACTTCGTATGAAAAAGTTATGCTTCTTGGAAGTTTTTCGATTAAACCAGCACGACTCTGCATATCATAAAAAGTGATTTTTTTTGATAAATTATTTTTTAATCCTAATTAATATATACGAAAGTTGTAGTTGTCGTTAAACCAAGAGCATGCATATAGAGGCATCCAAATGTGACTTCGTGGGAGGAAGTTAAGATATTTCGAATTTTCAGCGCAACAATTTGGGCACAAAAATTGAAATTCTAATCGGTTAGTTGTTAGACAAAAAAATCAAAACAAGAATTGAAGATCTTGTAAATACAAACCAATCGATAAAAAGACAGTCGAGAACGGAGTTCATATAAATGAGTTTTGAATTACACACATACTTTAATTATCTAAATCGGTCTAAATATGAATTTTTGTTAGAGCAGGAATTAGATATTGAGGCCTTAATGAAAGTTGTAGAGCTCGTCAAGAGGATTTCGAGGATATAAACAACATCAAATACGAAGCTAATATGCGAAAGTTATAGCCGTCTGAAGATTTCAGGAAAATAGCTATGTTGATGATGTGGCAGCACCGGAGTGTGCCACGTGGCAAATCGGCCGCCCACCCCTCCAAGAGACAAGGTGATGTGGCACCTTGAGATTTGGACCCGTGACACCACGAAAATGCGACACGTCGCAGTCTTCTAGAAAAGGTGAGGTGGATGTCTCTGGACGCGACACATGGCGAAGGAAGAGTGGAGCCAACATGGCACTTATATGTGGCACACCTATAGACCGTATGCGGCTCACGTTTGCATAAATATATATAAACCCCTTCGTTTTATTCATTTCACACCATTTTGCAATCCTATTCTCTCTGAGCTACTATTCCTTCTTGAAACCGGATTTTTGGGGTTCATAGGGGCATTTATTAAGGTTTTGAGGGGTTGAGGTGTCGGACAATTAGAATCTTTCGGTTTCAGAGTCTTGTCCGTGCGTTTTCCCGGTTTTCGCTAAAACCTCTGTAAGTTAAGACACACTCTTTTGCTTTCAGTGTAACTTATATTTATAGTCATAAGTCGTTATTATCAATATATATATATATATATATATATATATATATATATATATATATATATATATATATATAAGATTTATAAGTGATTTCAAGTTATAATACCGATTGATCTACTTACGGGAGAGATTTCTAGAATGGGCATGTTGGCTTGGTTGTTGGATTTCAGAAAGACTATATTTCGAAATGGTCCCACCTCCCAACTGTCCTGTCTGGCTGATCCCTACTTGATAGATCTTGATGTAGACATTGGGATTAGTGAGGAATCTAGACTATAATTATTGTAGTCACCAGGATTTTGAAACTAGACTAAGACTTAGTACTTTATTCATCTAGGACTTTTCAAAGTACGAAGCGAAACACTACCAAAATTGTCAGACATTCTCTTTTATCAAGTGAATGCATAGTTCCATTTATGAACATGATTTTAATACAAGTATTAAATATCTATTAAAGGAGTTATATGTGAGATATTTGTTGTTTCCTGGAATATGTGATAAGAAGATATCTGATAATATATGATATGCGAACCAAGTATGGTTCTGTATGAGTTAAATTATATATCTATTATTTCATGATAATAATAATAATAGAAGTATCATTTGAGAGAGATGGATAGAGGTTTATTAATACCTAAATACTCTATACATACCGAGGTAAGATAGTGTTGTCTAAACAGAGCTGGTATTAGGAGTTGAGCATTGGAGTCTTACCAAGAGATAATATAAGACTTATAAAAAGTGACTTAAGTTTAATTAAGTTCGACAATGGGTAGCAACTTCTTAATAGCACATATGATATATAAACGAAAAGTAGAATTCCGATATCCTTAATTCGAGTGTATGGATTAGGCATAGTCATTCATCCCTAATATGAGACTATGAGTTAGACATAGTCATGCGTCCCTAATCCTAGAGTATGGATTAGGCATAATCATTTATCACTGATCCGAGAGTATGGATTCGACATAGTCATTCATTCCTGATCCGAGAGTATGGATTAGATATATAATAACTCCTAATCCGAGAGTATGGATTAGGTAAAATCATTCATTTTTGAATCCGAGAGTATAGATTATGTCGTTGTATAGGACTACAACGTGAGGATCGACGATATGGTGTAGATTGCTTATATGAGGTGTATTTATATATTGCAAGTTTTAAGGTGGGATTAAAATCCATATGTACTCACCACGTTTCCCAAAATGACCAACTCAACTTCTCTGTATCATAGGTAACGGTACAAAGGTACATGCACAATGAGAAATTCATGGACATGTAGATTGTTATTATCAGATACTGTAAGACCTGTTTTTTCTTATGTTTTATATCAGTCATGACATCCCAAACTTTTTATAAATTAATGAAAAACATTTATTTAAAAATACTTTTTCAGAGACAAATTTTGCATCTTTCAATTAACTCTCTTTTAAATAAGCACAAATAAAAAGTTTTAAAATGATCATGAAGTTGGGGATGTCACAGCAAGCGAAAGCAAATGACGAAATAATTGGAGATTCTTCGGACTAACGAAGAAGATATGTTGCCCAAACATTTGGAAGTGCTACGAGCAATGAATGAGAAAATTTAGACAATTAGGACTATCTTTTTATGTTTTTAGATTTATCGTATTTTTTCCTTATAATGTTTTTTTTAAATTATTTTAAATGTTATTTTTTCTTTCTACTAATGTTTTTTTTTAGTTTTTAAATGTTATGTGTAATTTAAAAAATATGTTTTATTTAAATAATATGTTTTATTAATAAATTACATTTGTTTTTATAGATATTTAAAAAAATCAAAAGAAAATTATGACATAGAAATTAGTGCATTGTAAATTGATGTTGTTATATCAAAAGTTAAAAAGTCATATCACATGTTTCATAGCATGTCTTAAAAGCACAAACAATATTTTTTTCTTGGCATTTTCGTGAATTCCTCTATGAAAGTTTACGTAATTAAGGTTATTGACTCTCATTAAATTGACGGCAAAGTCTCCACCGTCATTTTCTCCTCCGTCCAAGTTTTTCGCTTCTTTTCCTTTTTATTTAATGGATTACGTACGTACTCCATCTAGTCCTAAACCTAATCCATTAATCTAAAAGTAGCAATTTTTTTTTTCCCTTTTCTAAAAAAGTATTTTAGTGGACTTTTCGGAAAATTAAAGAACAACATATTTTGTCGTTTTATGATGTTTAACCAAGTATCTATTAAGGGAGTTTTTTTGTTTTAGAAAGATATAATGTTTGTATGATAATGCAATTTACATTGGGCTTGTTAGGATTTCAACCAAGGTTTTAGAAATTTTATCCCGGCCCAATCCCAAATATATATCAGAGAAAGTAAACTTATTATTAAGATCATTAAATTTTTCGGTTTATTCATATTGATAATTTTTTTTTTACATAGATAACAAAAGATAATTACCCAGATGTGAACAAACCCAAAAAATAGTTATAATAGTTATATGTTAACACTTTCAAAAAATTCGTAGGAGTTTACATCCGATCATAACCAATTATAATGGTCATATGTTAACACTTCCAAAAAATTCGTTATCTAGATGTACAAAAAAAGATAGTTACCCAAATGTGAATAAACCCAAAAGGTAAGTAAATTACACGAATTGTTCCTATGGTTTGGGTAATTTGTACATTTGGTTTATAACTTATTTTTCAATTCAGATGATCTATATTGTTTATTTTTGTTGTTTGTTTGTCATGTCTTACTCAAAAGATCAGTGTGTCTTTTTAACTTATTTTTTAATTAATTTTCTTATTTATGTATTTATTTGTTATATATTTAAAAAAATTAATAGAACTCACATATTTGTATCTTTTTACCCACAACCAACTGTCTCTTTATCGAATTTTTCATCACCACAACTCAATAGAAGGGTTGTGGTGTTGGTTCGTCAGAGTTGAATGAACAAAAAAAAAGATGGTAAAGACGTTGATGCTACTAAAGTTGGAAATGAAATAGAAATTGAGGGGGATGGGAGATAGGATGGTGACTGATGAGACTCAACTTAAATTTCTCAAATGTGTTTTTAAATTTTGGGTGAAGAGATACATATATCTAGGTCTATTAATTTTTTTAATATATAAAAAACAAATACATAAATAAGAAAATTAATTAAAAAAATAAATTAAAAAGGGCACACTAGATTTTTGAGATAAGACGGAGACCAAATGCATAACAAAAATAAATAGTAGATATTACCCGAGTTAAAAAATAAGTTAGAAATCAAACACACAAATTACCCAAACCACATGGACCATTCGTGTAATTTACTCTTACATTTTCGGTTTGTTCACATCTGGATAACAATATATATATATATATATATATATATATATATATATATATATATATATATATATATATATATATATATATATATATATATATATATATATTTAAATTACACATCTAGATAACGAACTCTTTTGGAAGTGTTTACATATGACAATTATGATCGGATGTAACCTGCTACAACCAGTCATATGTGAACACTTCTAAAAAGTTCGTTACATAGATGTGTACAAAAAAGATAGTTACCCGAATATGAACAAACCAAAAAATTAACTACTTAATAAGTCTATTTCCATTATGTATATTACAATCAAGTCTTTAGTTTTGTAAATAAAAAGAAATTCTTTTTTCCTTTGAAAGTAGCAGCTGATATTGAAAATTTGACCATTTGTTTTTAAAGTTAACCTCATAGACTCATTTATTCAACTCGATATTGAATATTGTATACGTTCATATCAGACAACAAAATTACGACAAGCTAGGTGTCAGTTTATGATCTTGTGTTTTTTACATTTGCAATTAAGCTAACAGAGTGACGTCATTGCAATATTGCATACGACCTCCAATTTTTTGTGACGCGTAGGCACCATCTAGCATGCTCCTATTTGATGTCATTTGATGTCTTTACACGTTATCCATATCCATATCATTTATGTTAGGGGTCTGATTCTTCCACGAAAGATTTTTATTCTACCACTGAAAATATTATGTATTGACATTTATACCCATCCCTTGCACACATGAGGGAACCATGAAGAGAGAAAGATTCATCTGCCATTTTTTTAAAGCTACACAACTTCTCCTTCATCATTTCAATCGGTGTTGTTGCTTCTTCAGCCACTGCTTCTTCATCCTTTCATCTTCGATTCAGATTGTGATTCAGGCAGGAAGTGAACTTGCATCCATCTTTGATTCTGTTAAACCCAAAATTACCCGTGATCTTTAAGCTACGACTCCATCAAAATGTCACCTGGTTCTTTAAGTCACACTAACTCCCACCAGACTCTAAATGCAATGATCTTAAAAATTCAAGCATTAGATCATGTCTCCACATTATCGTCTTCCACATAAATTGCCTAATTTCACCTTCATTACCTAAATGTTAATCTCAATTGAAATTGTGGTTTTTGAACATTTTGCTTTATTCAAAAGCATGATTTGAAAACTAATGAATACTAGTGTAATCATTGTCTTCTACTTGTTTAGAAAAAACACAGATAACTGCGATTAGGGAAGATGTTTACTCAGTCGAATTAATGAGTTTGGAAAGGAATGTTGTAGGAAACATAGAGCTACTGAGCGTTGATCTATTGGAGGAAGTTAAACTTGCGCCATTATTGAAACTAAGCCCACAGTGGCACCATTGCATCTTAATCCATACCAATATTATGATAACAACTATGCAATGCTCTACTATGCATATGGGATTTAAGATTTTTATCAACAGAAAAACAAAGTGAAAGGAATCAGGTGATAAATCAACAAGTTTTCACGATTCCATGCCGTTAAGTCTTTTTTTAACGATTCCAACGTGTATGTGATGAGTAAAAATTGATCGAAACAGAAAAATATAAAGAAGGCTTCGAAGATGAAAAGGAAGTGGAAGAGGAAGAAGAAGACGATGAACAGGGAGAAAACTGGGGGAGTTGATTCTGAGGGTTATACCTATCGCCTCCATTGAAGATGAGGATGATTGGGATGATAACGAAGAGGAAGAAGCAGATGAGTTGATTCCAATTGACATAACGTCACTGAATATTTCAAGTTCTATTTCCGATATTAGATCAATCAACAATGACTATCTAAACGAATCAAATGATCTTGAGTCCGTGACAAGTGCTCTCTATCTAACGTTGTATTTAATGCATGTCTAGACTAAGAAGACAAGGGTATAAATGTCAATACACAATATTTTCAGTGGATAAATAAAATTCTTCCGTGGAAGAATCAGTCCCCTTTATGTTATTTATTTCTGAAATAAAACATATAACATTCAACTTTAAATAGATCACAACATTAAAATTAAAAAAGTACATTAAAATAGAAATACAAATTAATTTTAAAAACATAACATGGAATATAAAAATCATGACACAAAATTAAAAAAAAAAATTATGATTCAACTAAAATAAGTCATTCAATTACAAAAAACAAATCAGAAAATATAGTCGTATTAAGATGAACATGTTTAATTTTAAATATATCCTTAGTTTAAATGCCACTAAAGCAAATATATGTTTAGTTTAAATGCTACAAAGGTCGTGATGTTTGTCATTGCTACGTATCTCATTTCTTCATTCAACATACGGTGGGGGAACCGATTCTATTAGTGGCAAACACGAGGAGGAGACATTTGCGTTTTTTACATACCTATATATTACTTTTTCATATTCTTCTAAAATCAAATTTTGTAAAATAGTATGTGTATAATAATAGCTAGAAGTTTTTTCCTAATCTCATGGACATGTCAGATTGCATAGTATGTGCCAAATTCTTGAGGGCTAAAAATGTTCATTCAATCTAATTTCTAGCTCTTTCTTAAGTTGTAAAATATTATACGTTTTGGATTACCTAGACATGTCAATGTTTTCACAAGCATAAAATATTGAGGATATATATCATCTACAAGATAATAGTTGTATTGGTTATATTTTTATGTCACTCTATTTACTTCAAACCGACAATCAGGTGTGGATTCGTCACAAAAAGCTGTTGAATATATGTGACACACTCAAAATGTTGATTTCATTATTTAAGTCGAGAGGACCAAAGTAGGAATGTAAAAACCAAATATACAGTGATGCATCTGCTTCAAGTATGTCTGTTGGGTGAGTTTTATCACCCAACATAGGGCAACCAACCTAATCCCAATGAATACAATCCAAACTTCCAAGCATTCTAGAAAAGCCATGAATATTTTCGTGATGATCATATATTTGACTTAATGTCACTGAATATAGACATATGCAAATATCTTAGACCTTAACGTGCAATGATGCATCTATCAAAATCCTCAACGCTTTCTCATAAGACCCGATCAAGCATTTAGAATTATCCATTTCATGAATCTGATATGGAACTATAATTGACGAACTACAACAATGGATATTTGTATCGAACTAAAACCTTCTAGACCTGTTACATTAGGATGTTTCCTAATGTAGTTATACATGATCATGAAATTGTTGACTAAACGTAAAAATAAAAGTTCATTCATTCAAAACAAGTAACAAAGAAAGTGTAATCCATAAATAGTATCGTGATTGAAATAGTGTACCATAAGACAGTCGTTTGCAGCCTAACGATCTTTGAACACCATATTCCACGTACTCAACTCTAAACTTTCTTCTTCTTCTTCTTCTTCTTCTTCTTCTTCTTCTTCTCCCCCTCCCTAACACGATTGGCTTGACCCAATGTTGTAAGTAAGTCGCAAATCTCACCCATAACATTTCCCCCGATACGTTGCATTCACTACACTGACGATGTAAATACAAGTAGATGCATCTTCATTCGAGAGTGCTACTTATCATTGTTTCCCATTACTAGAAACTTCCCACCTAGACGTGATGTTTGATACATCGCCATCATTACGCCAATATCATTATAGTCCTTAAACACCTTAGTGTGCATGGGCCATGTCCTAAATGTTTGTCTAGAAAAACCATTCAGCATCACTATTGGCTTAAGCTCTTTCCATTTAGGTGTCTTTTAGCCAATAAGTCCCTCACAAGTATCGAGATAGGGGATGCACCCTTAAGTCTGGGTTTCTACCATTTACACCCTACTAAGGGTATTCCCCTTTTGAATTAATATATTATTAATCCGTCACATAATGATTACACTACAAGTCTCCTTAAGTAATCATTATAAAGTTCTATTAATAATATTAGATGTCATATTACTTCCATACTTCACATTGTGTAAACACATAACAACGTATCACAAGTTAAGACATTTTACATCTTTTATATAATCATACTCATGTCATCACTTCATCATTAACGCATATTATATCACTAGCATGCATCGTCCTAACCAACATAGGCAAATATTACCAAGAATTTATAACAAGCACATATCACATAGATTCAACACAAATCCCTCTTTGTATCATGGGCGTATCACATCCCTCACATCAAATGTATCATAAGTATAACATGAAGGAAACTTCATGCACATGAAAATGTCATTTATAATTTGGGTACATGCAACCTGTATAACCTAGGTTCATTTCAAACCCTCTAAGATATGGAATTCCTAACAAGTACTTTAAATGACCACAAAGATTGACTCATCTTTATCAAAAAGCACGCTTTCCACACTTTAAATCTTGTAGTACTTGAGGTATCAAGATTTACCCTATTAAAAAAACAAATAAGTATATTACTATAAGTATACAAGATCAAAAATAGCTATTCCATACTCCAAACATGTAAACTAGTTACTAAGAGAAATTCTCATATTTTGACCTGGAATAACATCTTGTTGAAGGCCACATTTGCACCACCAAAACTTGTAAAAATTACAAGTTTTTTTTTTTTTTCATATTCCAGTTGTTTATACTTTTATCTGTTGGATATTTTGATAACCAAAAACATAAATGCGGACGCAGAAACATTGGATCTTTAATCTCGAATCTGATTAAAAGAAAACTTAAACATGAAAGAACAACTACATACCTAATTTCATTATGATCTTCGGATCTGAATAATTAGGGTTGAGTTTACCAGTTTATCTCAAGAGCTCTCTCTAAAATCCCTTAGCATACCCTAAACGAATTTTCATGTGTATTTCCTTTATGTTGATATGCTCCTCAACACATGTATATATAAATGGAGATATACCCTAAAGTGAGAGATGGAATGGATCTTGAGGATCTTAAGTCAAACCGGGAGCTCAACCCATAAGGTAAGTAAATAATCTATAAATAGGTCCATCAACAATTTGTATTCTTACCATAATAACTGGATTTAGTGATAACATTACATATATATATGATTTGGTCTCATAATTATCTAAAAATCTCCTACTGGACCATGAATATATAAATGTACATATAACTGTATAAGCGCTTTAATGAATGTTATCATAATATTGGTACCCTTAAACAATCTCGCCCACTAATCATAATAGTATAGGATCAAAGCGGTCTTTGTTACAATTTACATAACAAAACCTATCAGTGGTCACATATACATATATAACTAACGACATAGATTAAACATGATATGTGGTTTTAAAATCTAAATAGATTTCCAATGAGTTCCTTTTTAACTTGAAGTGAGATAAAACTTCAAATAAGTTCAACCAATAATGGAGTTAACCGAATTTTTTAATTCTGTATAGAAAAACATAATAGTTCTTAAACAAAACATAAAGCATCATAAAACTCCCACTAAAACCAAATATCACACCAACGTGTGTAGTATGCTCATGAAAGACCTAGGTAGGTAATCCCTTTATGAGTGGATCCACTTTCATGGAGTTTTTCTATATGTGCTACATATATTTCCATTTTGCACTATTATATTAGTAGAAGGAAACTTGATGTCAATATGCTTTGACTTAATAGAACTTCTGTTATTGGAATATAACATTGCTGACTTATTATCACAACTTTAGTGGTCTTTCAATACCAATAATATGTACCCTTGTGACAAATTTCCGCAACCATATTCCATGCTACAAATTATTCTGTCATTATGGAAGAGGTTACCGAAGTCTATTCGAAGAAATGTCTCATCATGCTAAAATGTAAAAGTGTCCCAACATGAATCGGTAACTACTTTGGAATCTAATAAAATCATATTCTTAATAAAAATGATCTCCAAACATATGATTTCCTACAGTTGATCATATAGCCTTTTGTTATATATAGACATCTCAAAATCGATTTGGCTACTTTCTTATGATCCAAACTAGGGTTGCATAGATATTTGACCAAAACCAGAAGGATAAATTTACTACCACTCAATATATGATACACAAAATCATCTACTATATTTACCTCAAAACCAAAAGAGATAATAAATTGATGAAACATTGGTACCACGCATCGGATGTCAAAAGTTGAGGTTGTTGAGTTTGTGTATTATGAATAGGGGATTGAACAACATTGTTGATCATTGATTCATAATATGCATACTATCAAAATCAATAACAGGAATCAAGATTAATTCCTCCTTAAGGATAATGTTTTATCCTTGATTCTCCCCAAACTCAACATCTTAAAATAATGTTGATATATCCAGAATACAAGGTCAATATCCTTACAACTGAGAACTAACATAATGTTCTCATTTCATTCCTTAAAGTTAATCTCATGGAGTACATGAGCCATAAATGTGATCAATGTTAGAAGATATAACACCATAATTCAAATTTGTTGTTTTGAGAACATAAGCAAATCTATTTTTATGCTCATTAATCCATAAGTCGTAATTAGTGAATTCAATTTATGACATCTTTACAAGGTATCAATACAACATTGATATCAAGTCTTTAGACAGTAATACTAACTTGCAAGAGATGTCCTTGTTTTAGAGATAAACATTGAAAATAAATCATGTCAATTAACAAGCCCCTCTTTAGATTGACTTATTAATCATATGTAACCAAAAAATCGCCACATGTTTATCACCACATATATGTTTATTCGGCCAAATATCAATCGACCTTTGGGTCGGATAATAAGAATTGACAATATATCATGCAATTAATAAAACCCTCTTTTGAATGACTTATTAATGACATGTAACCTAAAAATTATCGCATATTTATAATCAAACATCTGTTTATCCGACCGAATATTAACCTACCTTTGGGTCGATTAATATCCACATTAATAAACACAAACCAAATGACTACTGGGTCTAAAGATACTCAACCATCATCCCAATATATTGTAGAAAACCCATTCAACATTCCTTTCGACGCTAACTAAAATGACCCATGCTATACCCTTTTATCATGTACAATTCTTTGCATAACATAGGCTGCTACCAATGCAAATTCAAATGAAAACATGGTTGCACCTAAACAACGAATTGGATAGGCAGTTGTATTCTTGCTCCAACTCAAAGGACCACAAACCAATTAAGAACCGTACCAATGAATTCATACCAGGTGTTCTCATGTTATCTTAAACAGTCCATATAAACCTCCTCGTGACCATATTTGATGACCTACCACAATATACATCCCCAAAGGGAAGCACATAACAACCTCTAGATCTACTGCATTCCTTCTTACTGACAACCTTACCCAAAGGGTGAAGTGTTAGTAGATCTAATGAAACTCAAGGGGTTGAAACTGAACAGATTCCTTCATAACGTAACTAGCTCGAGAAGACTTCCAAGGTGATATAGAAATGATGACAAACTTGAGTCGGATCAACGCCATTACACGTCCTACCGACACAGCAAGCCAACATTATATTCTTCACAAATCAAAGTCACACCTAGAAAATTGAACGATGTTGCCCTAACATTTAAACTTCCAACCACCAAGGACAATTACCAAACTTGAGCTTACTATGAAACAAAATTCAACACCACAATTAAGGGTAAACATACCCATAGACTAAAGAAACATAAAAGATATGGAACTTGACGATAGGTTGACCCATCCATTGAACTTCAATTGACACAACTCGTAACTTTTAAAGAACCTCCCCTTAAGGATGAACGAAACAACCAACAATTGAGAACGCATTGATACATAAGCCAATGAACCAAAACATGCATGGAGTTGAACGTACTCAAATCTGAAACTGATTTCCCGATCAACAACTACCCAAGCTAGACTATAAATAGCAATCCAAACAACGAGCTGACAAATCCCTCAACAACTGATACTCAACCTGAGTGATCCTAGCGGATCCTCATCTATTCATTACATACATCCAATAGCTAGTTACTCTACACCACTACCTTAACCAAATCTTGAATCGAGATCCAGCATACCCGTACCACAGATCCCTATGAACCATTCTTCCAACACCATAAATTCGAATAGATCAACGATCCTCCAAGCAGAATACCTAGTTCTCTTCAACTTAGGGTTTAGACTACCACCCACTAGTGTTACAACCCAAACATATCTCAAACCAGCTCAACCAAGTACAAAACATCCCTGACTCTTGGAAGGTATAACACACACAAGACGATCATCCAAGTAAGGACCAAGAAAACCCTATGAGATTCTAAATTTCAGATGAAGACCTCAAAATTTTTTATAATCATAACCACCTTTCACACTAAGGATTTCATGAAAATGCATAAACAAAACACCGTCTTACTATCCACAACATACATTCCTTGCCTGTATTCCCAACCTTCAATCTGGTACCTGACCTACCTATATCCATGGAAAATAGACTCTTGACCACATCACTAAGCATCCATACCATATCAATCCTCCTGCGTATTCCCACGTTGTTATACTATCACCAAACACCGCTGCCAACTAGCCCCATGCTGGGTTTACATCCGAACTGTGAAAGTCACAAGCCTGCTCACTCCTTCTTGAAAAACTTTTAGGACATAATCGTTGTCATAGATAGCGACATTCCAATCTGTCTCTCAACCACTCAGATTCTAGCTGCTATCCTCATACTGATCACAACAATCATTTCCTTCTTGAGTCATGAAAATAAATTGCATGACCTCCACAAAGGCCTTCGCGAACTCAAAACCAAAAAACTTACTTAGGTCCGCACTATTCAAACCAAAACTAACATTGCCACTGAGGCGCAAAAAAATTACCAGACCCATCCTCATGCTTGGACGACCATAACCAAGAGATCGAAAGATATGGAACCACTACCACGAATCATGGTATCAAACCTTGCTAGCTTCCCTGACCAGGCCTTAGAGTCCCCAAAACTTTCCTCGATTCAAGTATGGATCTTGTGCTTCCACTAGTATGAGCCCAATAATACCTTCTACACCTATCCATACTTTCCTCAAGAATCATCCCGAGTCCTCTAAGTCATCTACTTCGAATAATACTCCCAATACCTTCTCAACAACATAATACCCACACTAAAGCACTTCCTAGGCTCTCTTAAGATTCACCACCTCCCCTTCCATCAGCTAACCACTTCATGAATACGATTATTGTAATGCCTAGTTCCTAGTATGTAGTTAATTCATAATTACTCATTTTTGTATAGAAACTCAACGAGTTGGAGGCTCGAAACTCGTCGAGTAGAGACAGATTTTGGATGCGGATTAAGAAGTCTACTCAACGAGTTGAGAAGCCTCAACTGACGAGTAGGATGGCAGAATGAAACCCTAATTTTTAAGGTTTTTCACCCTATTTAAACACCTTAACCCCATAAGCTGGCCTCATTTCCAGCCTCCATTGCCCCAAACCTAGCCACGAAACCCTAATTCATTTTTGAGAGTTTGAGCCTACTTTTGTGCATTCTTGGTGATTTTGAAGAAGAAGGTATTTGAAGAAGGAGCAAGGACGTGTAGGAGGAGAGTAGATCCAGAAGTTGAGCTTCATTTCTGGTTTATCTAAGGTATAAAGCTTCTACCTTGTCTATAGCATGCTAAAATCTAGTTTTAGGATGCTTCTTTCATGTTTTGGTCCAAGTATGTTGGTTTTTGAGATTTGGACGTCCTATGTGGGAAAAACCTTCAGATCTAAGGTCTTGAGGGGACTTCATGGCATAAAGGTTCCAACTTTATGGCTATGGAACTCCTATGCAACCTTTAGCCAATCTTGTTGGTCTTTTGGGCAAGTGGGTCATGCATAAAAGTAAAGACGGAAACTTTACATGACTAAATTGTCCCTTGAGTCCAGATCTGTGACCCCCTGGATTATTTTGAAGTTTTGATGGTTTTTGGAGTTGGATCCAAGCCATTTTAAGTTAGGGTTAGAGCTCACTTCTACTAGGATGGATCTTAATGGGTAAAATCGGAAACTTTACCCTCCTAGATGTGTATTCAGCCCAGATCTGGAATATAGGACTTAGATTCGAAGAGTGATGGCTTAATACATTAATAAAGCTTAACAGACTAAATAACTAAAAGAGGTCAAATAGGAACTCGACGAGTTAGGATGAAGTGCCCCGATTCTGTAAAAAGGAAGAACTCGATGAGTTCAAGGATGGAATCGACGGGTTAGTTGAGAGGTCTTGAATCTGTTGATAGGGAGGAAATTGAAGAGTTCATGAAATAACTCAATGAGTTGGATCGTGATTTCAGGGTTTTATGATTCATTGAACTCAGTGAGTTGAAGGAGTCAACTCGGCGAGTTTAGTCAACTTGGAATGTTGACTTTGACCAGGATGTTGACTTTGAATTTGACCAAAGTTGACCCTTAAGGGGTTATGAGTATAAAAGGGGAATTAAGGGAATGTTTCATGTGTAGGGACTGAGTTGGGTTGATTTCAAAGCCATAGATTTCTCAGCCACGTTACAACATTCGAGGTGAGTTACCTTCCTGTAGAAGTGGGTCGAAGACACCAATGCCGGCCCATTAGTAGCTGATTATAGTAGAGATGATTGTCTTTTTGATAATCGTATGGTATGCCACTATCTATTATGTTTTATGTGCTAGTATGCTATGATATTATGTGATAGTGGTAGGAGGGGTGGGTTAGACCTCGTATCCGGTCGAAAGGACCGAAGGGGTAGGCCAGCACCCAAATATGCTAGGAAGTAGGTGATATATGTGTTTATATGATAGGATATTATGTGGTAGTGGTAGGGGTGAAATAGTCCACGTGACCGGGTGAAAGAGGCCGAAGGGGTAGGCCAACACCTAGATATGCTTGGTGGTTACCAGTTGAAAGAGATCGAAGGGGTAGGCCAACACCCAGATATGCTTGGCGGTTACCGATTGAAAGAGACCAAAGGGGTAGGCTGGCACCCAGATATGCTTAGCGGTTACCAGTTGAAAGAGACTGAAGGGGTAGGCTAGCACCCGAATATGCTAGGCAGTATGTTTATTGTATGGAGCTAGCGTGATTGCTGTCACACCCCAAAACCGGAACAGCGAAAACGTTCGGGGGTAGAGGACGTCTTGTTAAGTATCACGAGATATGTATATGGTAAGTAAGTAATGAACAACCATTTCATTTAGAAAGAAAGTGTTTACAATGTGTGCGTTCACAAAACATAGAATTCATACGCAAATAAAAAAACACGACTTGAAGCTATAATGCTTCATCTTCTGAATCCCCAGCACGAGCACCTATCTAATAGTCTCCTGAGAATACAAGTTATTTGAAAGAGTTGATAAGCAATTAAGCTGGTGAGTTCATAAGATTTTAGTGATGTGAGTAAGCTGTAAAGCGTTGTGGAAAATGTATATGTAAAAGTGATGTAAGCTGTAAGTTCTATTTTGAAAAGTTTGCCTGTTCCTCTAGAAAATAATATATTTCCTACTTGAATGAAAGTTAAGTAAAATAACACTACAAGCCTTTCTATGGGTACTAAGTGGGTACAAGTTATTTATAACTCAGCATAAACAAACAATCGATTGTGCGCATCTGCCCTAAGCTCGCAACCCAACATGGAACAGAAAGTAAGGCGGATAACACACATTCCTTTGGTTGTTAGATAATTGTCATATATAACCCTGGTGTAATCACTTGTTACTCATGGAGTTATTTGTAATGGTTCCTTTATATCTAATAAAAAGTTCTTTTAAGAAAACCTATATTTCTCATAGTAAAATATCGACCACAATGACTACTTTTATAATAGCTTTGTTTATACTGCTATATATATAATATGATATCGAGTAGAAACTTAATTGGGTGAATCTGCCCTAAGTCCACAACCCAAAGGAGAACAGGAGGTAAGGCGGAAAAACACACATTTAATTGCCTATTGGTATTAGTTTTATATATCAACATGGTGTATAAACTAAGGTACTACAGAGTTACTCACCTAAAGTCTTTTAAAATTTAACTGGCTTAATAAAATGGATTAAGCCCTTATCAGGGAAATTTCTAGTTTTGTATACCAAAAGTACTGACTTTGAAAAGTATGTTTTGTACTAGAAAAACTGTGCTTCGAATCTGTGTCCTATAACCTGATCCATACCTGGTACCCTTATGATGACTTAATGTATACTAAGCATAAATATATATAGGATCGGGTAGATAATAGATTGGGTGAACTCGTTCCAAGCCCACAACCAAACAAGGATAAGAAATGAAGCGAAGAGCACGCATCCTATTAGCTGTCGGAACCTATTAATATATATGTATCCTGTGATGTATACATTAAGGAATCATAAGTCTAGCATTATGGTCCTATCCTTTAATCGTATCCTTCTACCAAGGCATCTTCTGTTCTGTGCTAGACCCGACTGTTCTTTTGTTGATTTGTAACAAGTATATTTTCCCTAGTTTATAACTATCTTGACTAGAAAATAGTTCAACTTTCAAGTGGTACTGACACTTTATGAAAGTAATGGGAAAGTAAGTACACGAATGTCGTTTATAATGACATACGGATGTACTAAATAACCTAAAAACATATTTGTTTTATTACGGTCATAATGTGAAGGCTAGAACCCCTACTAAACGCTCTCTCTGACAAGAGATTTAGGGAACCAAACACGACCCCTGCAAATTCATGCAAGCCGTGTAATTCACATTAAAGTTATATGATCATGTATACCCAATATAACTATCACCTTTTGTTTAAAACAATGAGTTAGTGATTCATTGGTATAATTAGATCCTGTTTGTGTGTTCTCATGATATAGCAACCTAACTTGTTTGTTATGTTCTGTTTTGTTCTGTATCTCTTTACTACATGTTCTGTATGGTATTGTTTGATTCTCTTCACTGTTTGTTTGATTCTTGCATGAACTGACTCTTTGTGTGCTTCATTGTACTAGTAGTAACGAATAGCATTCTCCTAAACTACACCTATTATAGTTTACTAATGTTCTACTTGTACTATTATTGAAAAGACTCATTTATCTACTAAGTTATGCTTGTACTTTAAAAACGGAGTTTTATGTAACTATAAAGTAACATAACTTTAAAGAGTTTTGAAATGTTTTGACAACTTATAAATAACATAAGTAACATTTTGAAAGATGTTTAACAACAAACATTTACAAAATTATCATTGTGTTCAACTTGTATCCCCCCCCCCCCCTTAAATAGTAAAATCAATTAAAAGATTCATTCTGGGGTATGAACTCACCTGATGTGGGTGATTCAATCGGGTATGCGTGTAAGGATGAGAAGTTCCACTAATGAACTCCTGAGACACAACAAGTCCTAAATGACAGATAAGGACACATATTGACGTGAATATAGCGTTTATAAACAACTATATGAAAGGAAACACCTTCCGGACTAGGAAACACCTTGATTAAGTGTTGGAATCACATGTGATTCATCAAAGGGAAGTGAAATGGTATCTAAGGGTGTTTACGGTTTCGTAACCAACTCCACTTGAGTTTACGGTCGTAAACCCATGAGTTTACGGCCGTAAACTCTTCGTACTTTGACCATTTTTTGATTTGAAGTCTTACAAGTCATTACAAGCATTCCTACTTCATGTTTAAGCCTTAGGAAGTGTTTGTGGCATCATTACACTCTTAAATGGAGTTTTCAGCCCATGGACCATTTCTCCATGTGATTGCGGCTGTAAACACATATGGATGATGGTATTTTGATTGTTTTGAGTCCTATACACATCAAGGTAAGGTGCTAGGCTAGTTTCCAAGGCATTATGAAAGGATAAGGCACACTTTGGCACCAAAATTAGGGTTTACGGACCAAGATGTTCTTGGACCGTAAACACCCTTATTCCTTGGTTTCTTGGGTGTTTTCGTGGTGTTTAGAAGTGTAAGATCACTAGATTAAGGTATATATCAACTAATTATGGCTTGAAAAGGTGCTAAAATTGGAAGAACACTAGTGTGTGTTCTTGGTGAACTTGCAGATCTACACTTTTGGAATGATTTCACGGATGAAAGTGTATTAGATCACTAGATTAAGGTATATATCAACTAATTAGGGCTTGAAACACTTAAAAGTTGAAGATCAAGAAAAAAAATTCGGATGCTACTTGAGAGGATTTGAGTTTGGATCTTGGAATTGTTAAAACGTGATAAAAATAACCAAGTCTCACTTATATAGTCATTAGGGTTTACGAACCTAATACCATTTGAGTCGTAAACTCAAAACTCAAGGGGTTTTTGGAACCTAATTGATGTACAATAAACACTAGGGCATCCTCTCTCCAGTTATCTCTTGAAGTACTAACTTTAAACCACTCAAACTTATTCCAAAAAGCTTGAAAGTTAGCAGAAACAGT
Organism: Lactuca saligna; assembly: GCF_052625555.1. Taxonomy (NCBI): domain Eukaryota; kingdom Viridiplantae; phylum Streptophyta; class Magnoliopsida; order Asterales; family Asteraceae; genus Lactuca; species Lactuca saligna. The sequence continues at coordinate 105,901,931 of NC_136424.1, forward strand.
TTTGACTTCAATTGAAGTGGATGGTTGTACATAATGGAAATTTTTGGGTTGTCACAATTGCAGCGCATCACATCAGGATTTCCGCACATGATATCTTTAGGAGTTATACTCTGATATTGTTTTATCATGACACAATTTGATTATTGATACATTGGTTTGATATGAGTTGATACTATGGATGTTTTCAGACAAATGGTTTTATAATTTTTACATTAAAAATGAAATTTTTGGTCTTGGTTTTTGGGATGTTACAATTACATGCAACAAAACTTAAATAATCTTTCAACTAAAAGACCCAACCCTACAACGGTTAGACTCATAAAAGAGCTGCACAATAGGACCAAATCTTTCACTCTAAGATTATTTAACCTTCGTAGCATGTTATTTAATGTATTCATTTGATAATTAAATCACATCAATATGAGTCCTATAAAGCACAAAGCAAGCAACATTCGAGTGGTTGAGTCGACATAATAAAAACAATTAGGCAGATCCTTATATGAAGTTCCTGACCACTAGGCCCAAGCATCTAGGATACACCCTCATCCTTTCCTCACTCTATAAAGAGTGGCTAAAAATTCTCACGCTGACCTGCTATGAACTACACCCACTCATTAAACTTCCACCAACCTTCTAGCCACTCGTGCATGCTAATCATACATAACGCTGGATCCCATGTCGAATACTTGACACTATCCTAATCCCTTAATCATATAAGAATAGGAAATAAAGCAAAATCAAACATTCTCAACTATAGAATCTTCGTTATGTACAACTATGATGCACACATTAAGCGACTACAGTAATGATTTCAATTTAATCTAGCATAAGAAGTCGTCCTAGGCTATCAGGCATCATACATCAGGAAATTCTATCATGAAATTCTTGAAGATCTCTAGCCTATCATTACCATGCAGTTCTTTCAGATTCATCATAAACTAGTCATAGTGTGGTAACTTGGGGTAAACTTTCTTGCTCTAACTAATCGTACACATCTCATCATTCCTTGGTAAAATTTGAAAATAATTTGAATTAAGTTTGGAAATAATTTGAAAACTTTCATAGATCCTTAGTTTGAGTCCGGATTCACATGAATGTTCATCCAATTCGCTCAAACATGGGATCTGATACCAAGTTATAACATCTCAGAAATCAAAACAAATTTAAACTTTTCAACAACATCCCATTTACTTCAATTTTTTACAAGAACATTATTCAAAATCAAAGTGTCCCAAAATCCAACAACATAAAATCAAGGATATGTACGGTAACACCTTCGTCTTGATATAGTTCTCAAAAGTAACTAAAACAAAACTAAAATTGTAAGCCAAATAGTGAGTTCTCTCAAAGTACCAACATAAACATAACAAACAACAACATGCATACAGAGCCTTCACCATGACTGGACAGTCTCACTAGGCCTTCAACATATCTGGACCTCTCTGTGGGCCTTCTGCCTGACTGGTCCGTCTTTTATGCCTTAAATCTATCCATACGACCTTGGGTGTCTTGGCCTTCAGTCCCAACTGGTCCACCACAACCCAGTATACTATCACATATCAACACACACCATAACAATCTATAGCTAGTAGATACAAGTAGGCATACAGATCTAACAAATCACTACAACATAGCAATATCCTACATACCAGGATATAAATATAATAGATCACTACAACATAACAACATCCTATATACCAGGATACAGATCTAACATATCACTACAACATAACAACATAAGGTTAACCAAGATATCAGTCCAATGGGCTAGCCTTGTGCCTTTGACGAGTAAGTATAGTGAGGAAAACGCACCTATCAATCCAAACATAGTCTAAATGAATCTCTGCTTTGCCAGCCAACACTAGTCGACTCATAATAATCAAAACATTTTCCATTCTAGATTAATAACAATTCCAAAATACCATTGGTCAAACTTGGTCTAAGGTTAAAGGTCAAGTCAACACCTAGCCGAGTAGATTCAGCCGAGCCAAATCAGCAGAGTACGCTGGGCGTACTCCTTATTATGTAGGGCTTACTCATAGGTTGACCAGGCTACGGGGCTCTGACCGCATATGCGAAACGTACCACTTGGTACTACCAACATATGCACCTGGTCAGCCCTTTTCCCATTAAGATCTTACTATGTCCATTCGTTATGTCCAATGTCAGATCTAAGCCCTAAATAACATTCTTGACCATAAAGTTTCCAAATTTATGGTCTTGCATGGCGAAAATGTGCTAAATACTAAATGCCTCATCTACTTAACCCATTAAGACCTTGTTACACTTTCATGGAAGGGAATAAGTGATCAAGTCCGCATTTTTATGCTTCTAAACACCTCAAAATGACTGAAAGGACAACTTAAATGGATTGGAGTAGATTATACTTAAATAATGGGACCAAAAAGGACATAAACTCCATGAAAAACTTAGATCTATGTATAAAATCATCAAGTTCAGAACTTTATACCTCAAAATGGATCTTGAAGGTAAGGTGTTCCTTGATCTAGAGGGTCTTGATCTTCCAAGATGATGCTTCTTTCTTCACCTTGCTTCAAAGGCACCTCCAGCACACACTTTTGAGCTGAAAGGATCACACAATGGATTAGGGTTGCAAATGATGAAATGAAGAATGGAGGCTAGATTTTACAAAATTGCCAAGCATACTAAGACCCGCTTGTGTACGTCCAGCGTACTAGGTCTTGGCCTGATTTTACTAAATTGCCACTAAGGGCCAAATTACAGTCAATTCTCATACTAAGGGGTTAAAAGGTAAATACTTGAAAATTGAGATGTTACATGCACAAAACAAGCAATGTAAAAACTCTCTCTATCTAACACTTAAGACTACATCACAATGTATAGTACTTCCCTTAATAGACTCAAAATGCACAGTGTGACTAAGCTATTAAAGTAGAATTTGAAAATGCACACCGAAATACATACATACATATATATATATATATATATATATATATATATATATATATATATATATATATTGAAGGTCCTTCCCTTCGATATAGTGAACATCTATGACCTTTTATAGAGAAGTTGGGTATTCTACATGGACTTTAATGGAGAAGCTTCCCAATCACCTTATCTATCTCCTTTTCTTTTGACTTCTCAACACCTTCTCTATTCCCTTCTCAACACCTTATGTAGAGAAGCTTCTACATCATACCTCTCTATCAGAAATGTCACAGCATCACTCTCCGCATCACTCTAAGTTTTTGTGTTATGAAAAACTCATATGAAACCTCCATTAAATGATAAAGGGACCCTAATAACTTACAAAGATAGGTCAGGATGAAATTTCAAAATTTTCTCTTGTACAAAGGCTAGAAGTATGTAACAAGAAGAACCACACTTTATTATTGCATGTTGTGCATAAAAAGAGCGAAGCAAAGGAAATCAAAACATACCTCAGGTATGCAATCTATCCTGACATATTTCCTAAAGATCTACCTGGTATACCACCAGTTCTACAAGTCGAGTTCCAAATAGACTTAGTTGCAAGAGAAGCACCAATAACATAGTCACCTTATTGATTCACTACATTAGAGATGTTAGAAATATCTAGTGAACTACAAGAAATTCTTGACAAGGGCTTTATCCGAATAAGTTTTTCATCTTCGAGAGCACTGTTTCTATTTGCCATTAAGACAGACAGATCCTTTCAAATTTGTATCGGTTATCAGGAGATGAACAAATTAATTATCAGGATTTGTTACTCGCTCCCAAGAATCGATGATCTTTTTGATTAGTTGCAAGGATCCAAACACTACTCCAAGATAGATCTAAGATCATAATATCACTAACTCAAGGTTATAGAAAAAGATGCTTTGGAAAAATTTTAGAATTTATTATGGTCATTACGATTTCCTAGTTATACCTTTTCGTATTGAAAACTGCCCCGACAATGTTAATGAATTTGAGGAACCATACTTAGACAAGTTAGTGATTGTATTTGTCGATGATATATTGATATACTCAAACCAAAAAGGAACACGAGCAACACTTATGGATATACCTGGAACTCCTTAGAAAAGAAATGTTATATACTAAATTCTTTAAGTGTGAGTTATGGATTAGATTAGTACACTTGTATGAGTTTACGACCGTAAACTCATGTGTTTACGGCCGTAAACTCCCCAATGAGTGGTCCAAGGACCGTAAACTCCCTATTGTGTCCATTTTGAGCCCCAAATCACTTCCTTAGCCCTTGATTCGACTCTAGCATGATTCTATAAGTGGGTTTCATCCCAACCTTTTTCACACCTTAGACACTTCCTCTCTCTACTTTCTCCCTCTACAAGTCGGGTTTTGGTCGAAAATCGCCCCTTCGAGCTTCAAAACAGTAAGTTAACCTTCCTAGCTTGTTGTTTAGCTTATCACACTTGCAAATTCGTGGCTTAAACATCCAAAAACCCCAAGAACAAGAGTTTACATTTTGGGAACATCCCAAAACCATAAACACCTTGAAAGAGGGTTTTGATGCCCAAAAACCCTTCCAACCCACTTCTAATGCTTAGTTATGACTTAGGGGCTTACATGAAAGGACTTAGAACATCAAAATCTCGATTTTTGGGGAGTAAACATGAGTTTACGGCCCAAGAACATTCTTGGACCGTAAACCCACCTTCAAGGATCATAAACACCTTTTTGAGCGTTAAATTACCCCTTAAACACCTCCAAAAGCTTCCATGAGTGCCTAAAAACTTGTATTCCTTCATGTGATGCACCAAAACATGCCTAAATGAGCAACACTTGAGTTTACTGTTTAGGAAGGCTCCCCAAAACCATAAACACCTTTCCAAGGTGTTTAAGTGCCTTTAACACCTTCCTATGCTCGTAAAAGTGACTAGAACCTTGCCTACATAGCCTAGAACCACCAAAGCACAAAAAAAATGAACTAACATGAGTTTACGACCATAAACTCATGTGTTTACGGCCGTAAACTCCCCAAGGAGTGCTCCAAGGACCGTAAACTCCCTATTGTGTCCATTTTGAGCCCCAAATCACTTCCTTAGCCCTTGATTCGACTCTAGCATGATTCTATGAGTGAGATAAGACCTTTAAACATCCCATGACACCACTACCATGAGTTTACGTCTATAAACTCATGGGGGAAGTGGTCTTGAAACCATAAACACCCATAAGGACCATCATTTGAAGAGTAAACTCCAATGTGAGTCCATACACTCCCTATATGCAACCCTTGGTACTCCTAGCACTTGTAGCAAAGTGTTTTCATGAAGGAGGACATCTTTACTTGCTTAATTAGTTATTAAATGACTAATTGGATACTTAAATGTATCATTACTTGTTAAATAGGATTCACATATGTGATCAAGTCCTCACTTGACACTTAGCATCTTACACCATCCGTTCATTCGAATCGTCCACGACAGGTGAGTTCATAAATCCCATGTGATTAATAACTGTATAGCAAAATAGATTTTTGCATATTAAACTGTTTATCCAACTTAAAGATTTCCAAATTATGTTTTCAACTCTTGATAAAGTATGAAAGGTTTTTCAAAGGATTCCAAAGATTTTCAAAACTTGTTTTACAAACTGACATTAAGTCATAAATTTCTTAAGTATAAAGGTTTTTCCAAAGTTTTCATCAGAGTTTTCTTCTATGCTTTTATTTCATTAAATGCATGCCTGTATTAGTATAGTTGTATAAATAATGATTAAAAGACTTAGGAAGGCTAGATTGCCTTATTCCCTTTTCCTTGTTGGGATGTGATCTGGTGGGTATCGGTTATCCGTCCGAAGGTCGTTTAAACATTAGTTATATATCATGTATACACGTATAGACATAAAGGTTTTCATTAACTAGTTCACTTCCCTTGGATAGCAAGGGCATCCTTCCATTCATCATTCATAGATCTTTCGTTAAATGCATGCCTGTATTTGTATAGTTTTATAAATAATGTTTGAAAGACTTAGGAAGGCTAGTTCACCCTATTTCCTTTTCCTCGTTGGGATGTGGTCTGGTGGGTATCGGCTATTCGTCCGAATGTCGTTCAAACATTAGTTATATATTATGTATACATGTATAGACATAAAGGTTTCCATCGACCAGTTCATTTACCTTGGGTAGCAAGGGAATTCTTCCAGTCACCGTTCATAGACCAAAGACACTAGTAACTATTATAGGAATAGTTAGGAGGTTCTATTTACTCTTTCTAGTACGAGAATACCAAAGGAGTCAGTTCATTCGTGAGTCTCTATCATTAGTTCAGTACCTATATTAGAATTCAGAATATGAGATGCATCCTCTGGACACGGATTTCCCCATTGTCAAGTTGGTAACCAGAGTCTCCTGTAGGGAGAGCGAGTATTGTGTGTACAGATCTATACGGGACTGACACTCCCACACCCTGACTGCTAGCTACAGTCCCCGGCCGACCAAGCCAAGGGGTGACAAATGTCACATTCATTCCGACGCTTGCAGGGTGTCAAGTTCTCTAATGTCAGTCAGTATGGTTACAAGTATCTCCATATTTACCTTATAATTCATGGCCTTAAGGTAACAAGATTTATCACTGTATTTCCTCATTTTAGACTTTGCTAGTTGTGTCGTTCATTTGACACTGTCTGAATTCTGTACTTCCTTGTTTTAGACTTTGCTAGTTATATCGTTCATTCGATATTGTCTGGAGTCTGTGCTTCCTTTTGTTAGACTGAGTCAGGCATATCATTCATTAGATATTCTCCTGGTGTCTATGATTTGTTTTGCTTTAGTCAGCAGTATTACTGCTGAGGCATATGATGTTTTTCCCCTGGTGTTTTTACTTGTGATTTTCTCATTATTCCTTAAAAGTAAATACTATTTTCTGATAATAATAGTATTTCAGGGAAAATTACTCTTTAAAAACATAACTTTGTTGGGTCTTGGTAGAAGACTGCTTTTATATAGAAAATATAGGATTTTCTGGAAAGGACGCTAATACATCGTAGATTCTAAACTACTACTTTTCATAAAGTTATTTTGAATAAAAATGCTTACTTAAACAAATGACACTAAATACTTATGAACTCATCAGCATTATAAAATGCTGATACTTGCTTTCAAAATAATTTGTATTCTCAGGTCAGCGATAGACAGGTACACCCGGGAGCTTTTACGAAGTCAGCCTAGAACCGAGCTACATCTATACTAGTTTATGTATTACTTTGTTGTCTCTATGAATTGTAACTTATGTAAAACTATTACTATTAATGCAATGGTTGTTGTACTTTGATTACTATACTACATATGTTGTGATACTTGATATGATGTCATCCACCCCTGAACGTTTCCGCCATTCCGGTTTTGCGGTGTGATACTTAGCACCAACAGAAATGCAGGAGTTATCCAGTCAGCTTAATGAGCTACTTAGCAAAGAGTTTATTAGACCGAGTTCTTCACCTTGGGGAGCCCCAGTGTTATTTGTGAAGAAGAAAGATGGATCCTTTCGGATGTGTATAGACTACCGTGAACTGAACAAGTTGACCGTCAAAAACCGTTATCCTCTTCCTCGAATAGATGACCTTTTTGATCAACTTTAGGGAGCCAGTTACTTCTCAAAAATAGAACTTAGATCAGGGTACCATCAACTACGAGTTCATGAGAGTGATGTTTCCAAGACAACATTCAGGACTCGATATGGACACTACGAGTTTGTAGTGATGCCCTTTGGTCTAACCAACACACTGGCAGTGTTCATGGACTTGATGAACCGGGTTTGTCGCCCTTTTCTAGAAAAGTTCGTTATTATGTTCATTGACGATATACTCATCTATTCCAGAAGTGAGGAAGATCACAAACAACACTTGGGATTAGTGTTGGAAACCCTAAGGACGGAGAAGCTATACGCGAAATTCTCCAAGTGCGAATTCTGGATTCAGAAGGTAACCTTCCTAGGTCACGTGGTAAGCAAGGAAGGCATACACGTGGACCCTTCCAAAATCAAGGCGATAGAGAATTGGTCGGCACCAAAGACGCCCACTGAAATCCGTCAATTCTTCGGCCTCGCCGGCTATTATCGTAGATTCGTCCAGAATTTTTCTAGAATTGCCAAACCCCTAACTACTCTAACTCAAAAATGTGTTTCTTTTTGTTGGAGTGAAAAGCAAGATGCTGCATTCCAAACGTTGAAGTGAGCCTTGTGTAGCGCACCTATCCTGTCCCTGCCCGAAGGGACGGAGGACTTCGTTGTCTACTGTGATGCCTCCAATCAGGGCTTCGGTTGTGTACTTATGCAGTGAGGAAAAGTGATTGCTTATGCCTCAAGACAGCTGAAAGCACACGAAGTCAACTATACTACTCACGACCTAGAGTTGGGAGTAGTGGTCTTTGCACTGAAGATTTGGAGACATTACCTTTACTGGACCAAGTGCACGATCTTCACTGACCATAAAATCCTATAGCACATCTTCGATCAGAAGGACTTAAATATGAGACAACGGAGATAGGTAGATCTACTCAGTGACTATGAGTGCAAAATTTGCTACCATCCCGGCAAGGCCAATGTGGTGGCAGATGGCCTTAGCCGAAAGGAAAACTCTGGAAACAAGGTAAAGACACTGACAATGACCATCCATTTCCACTTATCCGCACAAATCCGAGAGGCTCAGTTAGAAGCCCTAAAACCAGAGAACATGTTGAATGAAGTCTTGAGGGGAATGGATAAGAATCTTGAGATTAGAGGAGATGGAGTTTACTGTTTCATGGACCGGATCTGGACCCCAAAGTTCGGCAGTTACAGGGAGGTTGTCATGAATGAAGCTCACAAGACTAGATACTCCGTGCACCCAGGTTCGGATAAGATGTACCTAGATCTCAATAAACTATACTGGTGGCCAAACATGAAAGCCGAAATCACTACCTTCGTGGGAAAGTGTCTGACTTGCACCAAGGTGAAGGTCGAATATCAGAAACCCTCAGGCCTGCTCCAGCAGCCCGAGATACCTGAGTGGAAGTGGGAGATGATTTCTATGGATTTCATTACCAAATTACCCAAATCTTCGAGTGGGTACGATACCATTTGGGTAATTGTCGATCGATTGACAAAATCCGCTCACTTCCTACCGATCAAAGAAACGTTCAAAATGGAAAGGCTCATGCGAATCTACATTCAAGAAGTGGTCCAACTACACGGTGTGCCTGTATCCATTATCTCCGATCGAGATAGCAGGTTTACCTCGAGATTTTGGCAGTCCCTTCAGAAAGCTCTTGGAACTAAGCTGGATATGAGTATAGCTTATCATCCTCAGACAGATGGGCAGAGTGAGAGAACCATCCAGACCTTGGAAGACATGCTGAGAGCATTTTTCATCGATTTCAGAAAGTCGTGGGACACTCATTTATCCTTGATTGAGTTCTCTTATAACAACAGTTACCACACCAGTATCAAGGCTGCCCCGTTCGAAGCCCACTATGGCATCAAGTGCAGATCCCCTCTGTGTTGGTTAGAGGTGGGCGACACTCAGCTAGCCAATGGACGGGTCCCCGACAGTACTCTCACTGGTCCTGAAATCATCCGCGAAACCACCGAAAAGATTATCCAAATCCAAGATCGATTGAAAGCCTCTAGAGACAGACAAAAGAGCTACGCCGATAAACGACGAAAACCTTTGGAATTCCAGGTTGGAGATCGTGTCCTGTTGAAGGTCTCACCCTGGAAAGGCATGATACGCTTTGGAAAACATGTGAAATTGAACCCAAGGTACATAGGACCTTTCAAAATCCTTTCTAGGATTGGTCTCGTAGCATACAGACTCCGATTACCTCAAGAGCTTAGCAACATCCACCCTGTCTTCCATGTCTCTAATCTCAAGAAGTGTCTATCCGATGAAACCCTTGTGATCCCTCTTGATGTGATTGAAATCAACAAAAATCTGAACTTCGTAGAAGAACCAATCGAAATCATGGATTGGGAGATCAAGCCCCTAAACAATCCTGAATGGCCGAAATAACATCATCAATTATCACAAAGTGATTTTCAGTTTTAGCATATAAATAAGATGTGTGAATTTCATCCAATTCGGAGACTGCATCATTCCACTAGAAAACTTAGTGCGCCAGCCCAAACCCGAAAAACAACATTTTGATCCCCTAAACAGTCCTGAATTGCCGAAATAACATCGTTGATGATTACAAAGATATTTATAGTTTTAGCATATAAATAAGATGAGTGAATTTCGACCAATTCGGAGACTGCATCATTCCACTCGAAAAGTTCGCGCAGCCCAAAACCAAAAAACGACATTTTGAACTTCTAAACAGTCTCGAATGGCCGAAATAACATCATCGGTGATCACTTAGTGATTTATAGTTTTAGCAAATAAATACGATGTGCGAATTTCGACCAATTCGGAGACTGCATCATTCCACTTGAAAATTTTGTGCGCAACCCAAAACCGAAAAACGAAATTTTGAGACCCAAAATAGTCCGGAATGGCTGAAATATCATCGTCGGTGATCACGAAGTGATTTACAGTTTTAGCATATAAATAAGATGTGCAAATTTCGTCCAATTCGGAGACTGCATCATTCCACTCGAAAAGTTCGTGCGCCAGCCTAAAACCGAAAAACGAAATCTTGAGCCCCTAAATAGTCCCGAATGGCCGAAATAACTAACATCGTCGGTGATCATGAAGTGATTTATAGTGTTAGCATGTAAATAAGATGTGTGAATGTCGTCGAATTCGGAGAATGCATCATTCCACTCAAAAAGTTCGCGCCCCACCCCAAAGTCGAAAAACGACATTTTGAGCCCATAAACAGTCATGAATAGCCGAAATAACATCTTCGGTGATCACAATGTGATTTGTAGTTTTAGCATATAAATAAGATGTGCGAATTTCGACCAATTCGTAGACTGCGTCATTCAACTCGAAAAGTTCGCGCGCAAGCCCAAAACCAAAAATCGAAATTTTGAGCTGTTAAACAGTCCCGAATGGCCGAATTAACATCGTTGGTGATCACAAAGTGATTTATAGCTTTAGCATATAAATAAGATGTGCGAATTTCGTCCAATTCAAAGACTGTATCATTCCACTCGAAAACTTCGCGCACCAACCCTAAACTGAAAAACGACATTTTGAGCCACTAAACAGTCCCGAATGGCCGAAATAACATCGTCGGTGATCACGAAGTGATTTATAGTTATAGCATATAAATAAGATTTGTGAATTTCATCCAATTCGGAGAATGGATAATTCCACTCGGAAAGTTCGCGTGCCAGCTCAAAACCGAAAAATGACATTTTGAGCCCCTAAACAGTCCCGAATGGCCGAAATAACATCGTCGGTGATCACGATGTGATTTATAATTTTATCATATACATAAGATGTGCGAATTTCGTCCAATTCGTAGACTGCATCATTCCACTCGAAAAGTTCGTGCGCCAGCCCAAAACCAAAAAACGACATTTTGATCCCCTAAACAGTCCTGAATGGCTGAAATAACATCGTCGGTGATGACGAAGTGATTTATAGTTTGATCATGTACATAAGATGTGCGAATTTCGCCATATTCAGACACTTTATCATTCCACTCGAAAAGTTTTCGCGCCAACCCAAAACCGAAAAACGAAATTTTGAGCTCCTAAATAGTCCCGAATGGATGAAATAACACCGTTGGTGAATTTCGTCCAATTCGGAGACTGCATCATTCCCCTCGAAAAGTTCGCATGCCAGCCCTATACCGAAAACGACATTTTGAGCCCCTAAACAGTCTGGAATGGCCGAAATAACATTGTCGGTGAATATGAAGTGATTTATAGTTTTATCATATACACAAGTTGTGCGAATTTCGACCAATTCGGAGACTGCATCATTCCACTCGAAAAGTTCGCGCGCCTGCTAAAAACAGAAAAACGACATTTGAGCCCCTAAACATTTCCAAATGGCCGAAAAAACGTCGTCGGTGATCATGATGTGATTTATAGTTTTAGTTTATAAATAAGATGTGCGAATTTCGTCAAACTCGGAGACTGCATCATTCCACTCAAAAAGTTCGCGCCCCAAACCGAAACCGAAAAACAATATTTTGACCCCCTAAACAGTCCCAAATTGTCGAAATAATAACGTCGGTAATCACAAAGTGATTTACTGTTTTAGCATATAAATAAGATGTGCGAATTTCGACCAATTCGAAGACTGCATCATTCAACTCGAAAAGTTCGCGCGCCTTCCCATAACCGAAAAACAACATTTTGAGCCCTAAACAGTCTCGAATGGCCGGAATAACATATTTGGTGATCACGGAGTGATTTATAGTTTTAGCATATAAATAAGTTGTGCGAATTACGTCCAAATTGGAGACTGCATCATTCCACTCGAAAAGTTTGCGCGTCAGCCCAAAGCCAAAAAACGACATTTTGAGCCACTAAACAGTCCCGAATGGTCGAAATAATATCTTCGATGACCACAATGTCATTTATAGTTTTAGCATATAAATAAGATGTGCGAATTTAAATCAATTCGGAGACTGCATCACTCCACTCGAAAAGTTCGTGCGCCAGACTAAAACCAAAAAACGAAATTTTGAGCCCCTAAACAGTCCCGAATTAGCCGAAATAACATCGTCGGTGTCACCAAGTGATTTATAGTTTTAGCATATAAATAAGATATGTGAATTTCTTCCAATTCAGAGACTGTATCATTCCCCTCGAAAAGTTCGCGTGCCAGTTTAAAACCGAAAAACGACATTTTGAGCCCCTAAACCTTCCCAAATGGCCAAAATAACATTGTCAGTGATCATGAAGTGATTTATAGTTTTTGCATATAAATAAGATGTGTGAATTTCATCCAATTCGGAGAATGCATCATTCCACTCGACAAGTTCGCGCCAGCTCAAAACCGAAAAACGACATTTTGAGCCCCTAAACAGTCCCGAATTGCCGAAATAACATCGTCGGTGATCACAAAATGGTTTATAGTTTTATCATATACATAAGATGTGCGAATTCCGTCCAATTCGGAGACTGCATCATTCCACTCGAGAAGTTCGCGCGCCAGCCCTAAACCGAAAAACAACATTTTGAGCCCCTAAATAGTCCCGAATGCCGAAATAACATCGTCGGTGATGACAAAGTGATCTATAGTTTTATCATATACATAAGATGTGCGAATTTCGTCCAGTTCGGAGACTGCATCATTCCACTCGAAAAGTTCGCGCGCAAGCCCTAAACCGAAAAATGACATTTTGAGCCCCTAAACAGTCCCGAATGGTCGAAATAACATCGTCGGTGATTATGAGGTGATTTATAGTTTTATCATATACACAAGTTGTGTGAATTTCGTCCAATTCGGAGACTGCATCATTCCACTCAAAAAGTTCACGCGCTAGCCCAAAACCGAAAAACGACATTTTGACCCCCTAAACAATCCCGAATTGCCGAAATAACATCGTCGGTGATCACAAAGTGATGTATAGTTTTAGCATATAAACAAGATGTGCGAATTTCGTCCAATTCGGAGACTGCATCATTCCACTCGAAAAGTTCGTGCACCAGCCCAAAACCGAAAATGACAATTTGAGCCCCTAAACAGTTCCGAATGGTTGAAATAACGTCGTCGGTGATCACAATGTGATTTATAGTTTTATCATATACACAAGATGTGTGAATTCCATCCAATTCGGAGACTGCATCATTCCACTCGAAATGTTCGCGCGTTAACCCAAAATCGAAAAACAACATTTTGAGCCCCTAAACAGTCCCAAATGGCGGAAATAACATCGTCGGTGATTATGAATTGATTTATAGTTTTAGATTCTAAATAAGATGTGCGAATTTCGTCCAATTCGGAGACTGCATCATTCCACTCGAAAAGTTTGTGCGCCAGCCCAAAACCGAAAAACAACATTTTGAGCCAACTAGTCTTAATTTTTCAAAGTTGAAATTCTCATTCATCATACTTTATAAGTTGTAGATTGCAAGTTTCAATCCAACTGAAAACTTGGGTGATGAGAAGCTTTCCTTATTTGGTAAATTTAGACACTACCACAAACAAAGGAATCAAATCCACATTTCCATTATTGCTAGAAACATATAAAGATCAATTTTTCAATAAATGTCGTTGCAAGGAGATATAAAATAAAATAAAATTTTTATTTATGTATAAAAATGTTGAAAAAACATTTTTTCCTTACAATGCAACTTGAAATGAAAACTATGTGATTACATGTTTTCTAGCAATCTATCATAACCCCTAAGTAGTAGCTCAAAAATCTTATCTTCAACCATGCGATAGAAAACCATCTTCGCGATCAGATTCAACATACTCTTTGTTTAAGTTTTCTTTCCTTTGCTTGATCCTTCCAAACATCAAAATGTAACTTAGTCACATCATGTATTGATAATCAACCATTAGGAACTTAACAGAGTTAGATAGAGGACTTACCTAAATCAGAGTCAAACTTTTTTATTCCTTTTAGATCCTTCAGGTAGCTAGGGCAGCTTCGCTTCCAATGCCCTTTTTCTTCACAATGAAAACATATAGACTCTTTGGGAATGGTACAAAAGGCTATTCCAGACTTCGACTTTCTCTTTACCTTCCAGTCAACCGGGTTGACCAAGGCTGATCCATTTCCATTGGGAAGAGAAAGCTTTTATGGACTTCTAATGTTACCATTTTCCATGTCCATGAAAGTTTGAGAAGTAGACCTTCCAACCATATTTTCTTGACTATTGCGCCAAATCATTTCTGATTCAGCAGCAATAAGCAAATAAGAAAGATCTAATAGGGTCATGTCGTGATTTGTCACATAATAGTCTTTAATAAACTTACTATATGACTCAGGAAGTGACTGAAGGACCCAGTCAATAGCCAACTTCCTTGGGACAATGACACCCAACATTCTCAACCTGTGAATGTGTGACTTCATTCCTAAGACATGAGTACACACAGGTCTTCCATCTTCATGTTTCATTTCGAGCAGGGCTTGAGTGATTTTGAACTATTCAAGTCTTTGAGCTTGTGGGTCGGGGAGAATAATTGCAGGAGGAGGAAGATGAGAAGTATGATTTCCATAAGCCAAACTCAGGAAGTCATCTTCATTAGCAAAGCTTGTTCCATAACATTTGGGAAGATCATTGTTGTCTGAACCAGACATCTACAAAGGGAGAAATTCATGTTAGTTGATTTAAATCCTTAATATAACACCCAATATGAAATATTAAGGTTAGGACCCAACACAATATTTTATAACTTGGAAGAGGGGTGCTGTAATCCAGGCTATACAATATTTGAAGGTATGTGAATGACGATTCACCAATTTCCACCATGAAAAACAAAATAAATTATTAGGTTTTAATTGGATTTGAAACTCCTAGATCTTTTGAGATTCATTGAACTTTCAATGGCATGTTTCAATCTCGAGTTTGCCCTTCAGGTTTTGTGATTGGGATACCAAGGATCACAAAAAAAGGTGTGAACCATGCAAATATATTTGGTACCATTAATTTTTACCCCTCAATCGATGTGTCGGTTAACCACACACGCTCCACCGATACTATGATAAACATTAAGTTACCCTTTTCCTACCTTGTTAAATCAAGCTAGTGTGTCGGTTAACCACACACGCTCCACTAACCGAGTTAAGCAAAGTGCAAAGTGTAATTTCATGGTTAGCACCAAATTCACATTTTCCTAATTAACTAATATTGGGTATTACTAAGAGTTTAGTTACTTAGTATTTATCATTAATACTTTTAATGAACGGAGAATTATAGTCCTTATCCTACCCGTTCGGCAAACGGCCCTCCACCAGTCAAGGAAGCGGTGGGTGAGAGTGGACACCCATTCAACTGTCATTCTATAGGCAGTAACCTTATACCCCTCTTATAGACCGACTTCGTGAATGATGCCTACTAATGGTAAGATGACTTGATCTTATACATACATATATATATATATATATATATATATATATATATATATATATATATTATTAACTTATAAGATTATAAAGTATAAGGGTTGAATTTTAACTTTTAAAATTCTAAGGGCTTAACTTGGAATTAAAGTATTCATAAGGGAAAACTTTTCCAATTCCAAAAGTTGAGGGCAAGTTTTGAAACTATTCAAAACTATTCAATTCATAACTTATGAGTTAAATGGTTCATTAAAATGAGTGACTTTTCATTTTATGTAACCTATATGTTTAATAATGGACGTTAAAAGAAAAAACTTTTGGTAATCCATAACTTGAGGATAAATTATGGATTCCATTAAAACACATAATGATCAAGAATTAAACTAACAAGCAAGTTACAAATAATTCCTATGATCTTCTAAACTCATAAGTTCATGAACATGCATATCAACAATTTCAAGAAACATAAATACACCATATAAAAATTGAAATTTTGATAATAACCATTTATTTGGATGAGAATAAACATTACCATAGCATCAAAATCAAGTTTTAAGAACAAAAACACTTTAGGGTAATGATTCTAATCCAAAGCAGGCCAAAAACTAAAAAAAATTCACTGAACAGTCACCACCTCATGGTAAAATTTACCACCTCGTGGTAAACTGGCAAATTCAAAAAAAAAATGATTTTTCTTGCAAATGCCTCAAGTATCTAGAAAACAAACCTAGGCTCTGATACCACTGATGGGTTTTGAGCATTCTAACACTCCTATGGTGTACATGCAACCCTAGAAACCTTGGATCTATGTTTTATCTATGATACATGCAAAATTGATTTTCTAAGGTTCTTAACCTATCTCGCATACAAGGGAACTTTTAATCATAAAAGATAGTAAGAAAACATACCTTGTAGTGATTTGGATTCCTTGAAAACCTTGTGAGCCTAGCACCCCAAGTGTGATGCCTCAAATGTCTTACACAACACCAAATGCACTTGGAATAAACCTTGAGAGAAATGTCACACACTTAGAATCGGCTATGCCCTCTATCTTGCATCTAGTAACCGATTTTGGTGAGCTTCATATCCTTTATATAGTGTGTTACAATTAGGGTTACACCATGTAAACCTTAATGTGACATGACTCTTCATTTCCATGACCCATGGGTTTGTAACTCCCATGGAGCATCCTATGGACCTTAGCCCATCTTGATAATCCATGGAGCATCTAGCCCATTATACAAGTATGGATTATTTACAAAATCAACCCATATATTTAATTAGTCTCCTTTTGATCACTTAATTAGTTCTAGATTAATTCTTGATCAATACTAATTAAATAATATTATTATTAATATATTAGAATTTATAATATATCAATAAAACATAAGTGTTATTTCTCTCATTTCAGTTTATCCAAATGCATGATATCATGCAACCCAAATGGACCATGCTGATCGGGTCAAGTACATCGCATAATAGTTATGAACTTAGACACCTAATCCAATAGTATCACCAAGGACTCGTATGTAAACACGATTGATTAGATTTGTAGAGTGATTTATTGATTCTTCTCATAAGTAGTTTGTAACATGCATTGCCTTAATTATACTTCGTGTCATGTCCAAAAGAGTTTAGTTTCTTCGTTCTACCACCCTGTTTTGTTGAGATGTGTATGATGCAGTAAGATTTCGTTTTATTCCATGTAGATGACAAAAAATATGAAATTCGAGTGATGTAAATTCTCCACCTCAATCACTTCTAAAAATCTTCAAAGTCTTTATCGTTTCATTCTCCACCAAAGCTTTGAATTTCTTGAAGTATGCAAATGTTTCACTCTTTTCTTTCATTAGATAAATTCACATGTATCGTGAGAAATCATCAATTAATGTTAAAACTTACCTATTTCCTCCTATGGTGGATGGAGTAATTGGTCCACATAGATCACCGTGTACTAGATCTAATGGATAATTTTCTTTATACTTTGTCATGGTGGGTAACGGCTTTCTAGTTTTCTTGCCTACCAAGAAAGATTCACATAATTGATTCTCATGATTGAAATGTGGTAACCTTTCGACTAGACCTTTCTTTGACATTAGTTTTGCCGACTCGAAATTAATGTTCCCAAGTCTTGCATGCCATCTCCATGTATTCTTGCTTAGCTTTGAGTGAAGGCAAATAGGGATGCCAATTGCTAATTTTATCTTGTAGAGATGATTTGGACTTCTTTGAAGCTTCATAAGCAAGCAATTGCTTTCATCTTGCATTGTTAGATAATTTTCTTCATCATCAATCATTTTACACCCGACTTTCCTTGAAATAGAATTGCACCTTTTCCTTTAGTCTTCACACAAGAGTTGTCTAAAAATTTCACCCGACCAGTTATTCCTTCATCGAGCTTGGAAAAGAATGAACGAGTTCTCTTCATATGATTACCTCCTACATTGTCAAGGTACCACACATCATTTACTTGTGAGTTGTATCAAGACGATACTACTTTTTCTTCATTTAAGAACACGGTTTCATGAAGGAATAATGATGCATCATTATCTTCGTTCTCAGTAAGATTTGGTTCTTGTAATTTTTGGAGTCATTCGGGATATTGAGCTGCAAAGTGACCCCGTTTGTCACATCTGTAGCAAATAATTTTAAAACAATCTTTGTTTTGTTTATCTTTTCGTACCGTATCATTTGTTGAACGAGTATTTTTGACATTAGACGATCCTCCATTTCCTCCATTTTGATTGCCCTTTACTTTTCCATTTGAACCCTTCCATCATCCCTTATTGGTGTCTTGATTCTTCCGATTTTGTTGGTCCTTTTTAGAGAACAACAATTTTGATTGATTGATATCTACAAAATCATCATCATTCACACGTTCTTCATAGGATTTTAGTCTTCCAACCACATCTTCAAATCTCGTGGCATTGAGATCTAATACTTGTTCAAGTGATCCAATCCAGTCATAAGTTGTGGGCTCGAGAGCAAGCCAGACTTATGTTGTGGGCTCGGGAGCAAGCCAGATGTGAGCTGTGGGCCTAAAAGGCAAGCCAGAATCATACTATAGGCTTAGGGATAATGTGCTGCAAAATTTTGGATCCATTACATGTTGTTATTATGTGTGTTATTTGTTATGTATTGGTCTTTTGGGGGAACTCACTAATCTCCGGGCTTACAGTTTTGGATTTTATTTCAGGTACTTCGGAAGATCGTAGGAAGGTGAAGGCTTGATCGTGCACCTCCTCGCATTTTATGATTTTGATTTCTGGGATACTCTGATATGAAACTATTTTGAAAATATTTTGTAATTAAATGGTGTTTTTGAATGTTTGAAAAAGTTGTTAATTTTCATGAATTTTATGGATGTTACAGTGCCGAGTTTGAGGACTCACCCAACATGGTAATTACTTAAATCAGGAAAAAAAAACTCCTCGAAATCAGAGAAGGTTAATTGAAACCAATATTAATTGTTCTAAAAGTAGAACAAACATGTAGCAATTGATCAAGAAAAAATACTATGAAGTTACTATTCATGATTTTACTATTTACAGTGTGAACACTATTCACGATTGAGGCAAAAGAAAAAACAAAATCAATCTGATGTTTCAATTAACAGAACTAATCACCAAATAAATGATGATATAGGAATTTACTTCAATCGATCACCACTTTAATCGAAAACGTGAATACAATGATCGATCAAACTACCAAATCAAATCAGAATCGATCCACAGTAAAACTGGAAACTTGGATTGATCGATTAGTGATTGGTCAAACTTGAATTCTCTTGAATTGATTTCAATTTCTCAACTGATCAAGATTGATGATGAAATCAGAATACGATCAGAAACCAAAAATAGTTTATGCAGAAAACGATACAATTTTTGTCGATAGAAATCAAGTGACTATCGACAGAAATCTTATGACTCCTTGTTGTTATTGAATGAAGAATTTCACCTGATGATACATATGCTCTAATACCAATTCAAGTCCAGAAAGTATAAAAAAGCAATTAATTAAACTATCTCTTTGATTAAATGAGAAAATAACTCAAAACTTAATTTTGTGAATACAATCTCTTTTGCCCTACACGGATAAACAAGATGAATACATAAAGATTCTAATTTACCAACATGTAAATAGAATTGTATTAGGACTCTATAACCAACTTGTCAAAGTCCCAAGTTTACTTGGTCTCCAAGTCCAACTTGACTTAGGATTCCAACAGATGACATTGAGACAACCTTCTTCCAATTGCTCTTTATGTTGTCAAGTAATCCAACCTTGCATGAATGGCAGTTGAAACAGAGGGTGTTTGGATCGTTGTCCCAAGCATTACAGTCAGGGTTGTCGGATCTTCCTTTCATTCTTCAGATTCCTGAATTCGTCAGTGATTTTCAGGAGGTCTATTTCAGAGTAGCACTCTATCTGCAACTGCTCTAATAACTTTTCCCATGACATCCTTATCGCTTGTCCTTTTGGCATAGTCCTAGCAAACATCTTCCACCAACTCAACACTCTAGTCTTCAGTTTTCTAATTCTGAAAATGATCTTTTGTCTGTGATTACAGTCATGACTCTCAAACACCATCTCTATTTTAGAGATCCAATCCATAATAGTCATTGTTCTTAGATTCCTAGAAAGACTTGGTGGCTTGGAGGCCATGAATTCCTTGTACATACATCCATTCCTATCAATCCCTCCATTTGGGTTGTTCCTTATAACCCTTCGTGACTCTTCTTGATCAACGATCATACTATAGTTTCCTTTTTCGGACTGATCTGCATTCATATCTGTTTCATCAATTGGGGTAGTGGGTTCTCTTCTATTCACATGATAGGGAAGATTTTATTAATGTTAGACGCATAAGTCCTCCTTATCATTCTGAAAAGTTCCATGTCAGGTCTAATACACTAATTATATGTTTTGAACAATGAATACATAAAATTTCCTTTTTATAAATTTGCAATGGACCTTAAATCTCTTTAAGTAATAATAGTCTATGTAAGCAACTTGTAACAATTGGTAAAAATAGGAACGATTGTACGATACCATGTTTTGATTATTAAGCTAAATGAATATTTTATCAAAAATGGTTGACGGAATTTAACATGTTTTATTTTGATAAGTTCTTGTGAAAAATAAAACATGTGACCAATGATAAATTTTGTTACGACGTATAACTACGTACCAATAGTGGTTTGTGAAAGTTAGCGCATCACGTCATTTGAACACAAAATTTAATTACCATATCGACATGTCTCCAGTTGATGAGTAAATTAAATTCTATATAAAACTTGTGCCTAATAGTTGTGAAGAATCGAAATTTGATAGTATACAAACCGAAGTGACGGAACGTGGTTAACGATATTTTTAACCGGTTAAATGTCACGTAATTATACATTGGTCAATAAATTTTATATTTAATTGATAAAAATATAAAATGGATTATTATAAGGCATAATTAAAATGTATCTAAATGTGTGTAAATAAAAGAATCAAACATAAACATTTAAGTTCAAATACATAAAAACTACATTGTTATTTTGTACCAAGAATACATGTATGTATATATACATATGTATTATTATCTAGGAGATGACTAGTTATGGGTTCATGACTTCAAGTGATTTCATGTAAGGAATATTGTGTCTAACCCAAATAAGATAAGAGAAATGGTTGAGTGAAGTGCCAAGTTAACTAGTAAGTACTTAATCACTTAAGAAAACTAAAAAATCATCTTAATTCTTCTTCATATTTTCAAGGTTTACATTTTCCCTCTCCAAAACTAGAACATTCAACTAATAACTAACTAGTAACTAGTTAGTTAACTAAGTTCTATCTTTAACTAACTAAGAAAGCAAGTGCCTATGTAAGATCAAATCTAATCATCTTAACATCCTATCAAATCTATCTTAGGAGATTGCTTCTTATCTTCTTCCCACTTCTCCTATAAATTTCAAACTCATCTCTCTCTCTCTCTCTCTCTCTCTCTCTTCTTCTTCTTCTTCTTCTTCTTCTTCCATTTTCCAGCAAACTCTCTCAAAATTTGTCATATTTCAGCCACATAAACTTCCTTACTAACCCATCAAAACCGTGAGCAAGAAGAGGTTGTTGTCCCTTGGTTTTTCAGCCAGCATTTCACCAATTTTCACCTTCTTTTTTCTTGATATTTTCACCTCTAAATACCCCTAGAAGTTAGTTGTTATGCTACACTAAAATTACGACTCAAAACAGTGGCTAAACCACTATTTTCTTACCCTTTTTGTTGGGAATTTTCATGACAGCAACAAATCCAAAACAGTGGCTCTTTTTGAGCATCAAACCAACACCCAAAAGTTTTCCATTTTTCTACCCATTTTCGATATTCATATTAGCCCAAATGTTGCTACTTTCAAGCACTTAAAACCCCAGAGAAATTTTTATTTCATCTCTCAAAAAGCTTGTACTTTTCACCACCTTTTGACAACATACTTTAGATCCAAGTAAAAGTTAGGTATACTTTCTCCTATTATCATAAAGTTTACTGGTTTTAAGTGATTTAAGACATGATAAAAATCAAATATATTAAGACATCCAAAAGAATACTCAAATCACCAACTTGAGTGGAACTGAAAATTATAGTAGTGCTGAATATGATTGCATGTGCGGAATAAGAAAAGATCTAGTGTCTCATCATGTAAACTCAAGAACACAACAAGTAAATAAATTTTTTTAAGCTCATATTAGATCTAGTAAAAATATACAAAGTGGGTCTTGTACAAATTCTCTCTCTAGTCTAACACTCCAAAATGGTTCCTTACATAAATGAATGTCACTCACTTCCTATTTATAGGAAAGACAACTCATTACACAATGCAAGAGGGAAAGCCTAACACTCCACATCCAAGCGTGACTTTGCACCCTAACATTCTCCCCCTCAAAGTTAGGATTGGATGTCCTGGATTCAATATCCAACGATCTCCCGCGATCAAGACCAAACTCCACCTCGAAGTCTCACCAATCTTCAAATCCGCAAATGAATACCCGAAAAACTCGCTTCAAATACCCATCATTCTCCCTTTTTCTAATTAAAAATTATTATAAAACCTATTAAGGGTGAGAAGCGCCTGAGGAATGGACTTCATAATACTCCCCCTTGATGTGTACCAAAATTAAAACCTTGAAAATCTTGCACAGAAAAACAATCACGAAAAAGCCTCGGAAAAATTTCCAATTTGTGAAATTTTTTGACTTTTGGGTTAAAGTTGCAAGATTTTCCAAAGTTCAGGTAAAAGTTGTCACATTCTGAATTCTGTAGGGACCTGTTGTGCCAAAAATAGTTAAAGATGTGAAACACTCCCCCATATGCGAAACTGTGCATAAAGTGTAAGTTCGCACCAACTACAGGGACTAAACATGAAACTTCTGCATTCTTCACAATTTTTGCTCAATATTCGAAACTGGACTAATTCTACCAAGTCTTCGACATTTCAGGGGTAAGTTTCAAAACATTTGTGTTTTCTTTGTCAATTATTGCTGCAAATTCGAAACTGGACCATTTATGTCATATCTTCGAAACTTTAGGGACCAATTTTGAAACTTTTGGTTTCTTCCCCAATTTGTGATACAAGTAACGAAGCATGAAGGGTATAGTTGACTAAGAAAATTCAAAATCAAATCAGATTATTCGCTTTTTATCACTTACAGGTCTTCGCTACTCGACATCAAAGCCAAGAATTCTCGACTCGACATCAAGTCGTTACCTCCCCTTCGCAACCTGACAGCAAGTTGACCATCAACCTCCAAGTCACTTGCATAAACGAACCCTTATGAATCGTTGAATATCATTTAGACCATTCAATCGCTTAATGGGTTTCCAGTACATCACCCATTTCCCAAATCAAGTTCAATTCCAAATACAGGAACCTTCGCTTTTTCTACCTTTGACCTCTTCCAAGTAGAACTTTTCAAAAAACTTCGTTATCAACAATCAAAATCATCAGCCCTAGCTTTGCATCAACCAATGAATATCGATTCTTGACTATCGATCTGTGTTACTCGAAATCACATCAACCATATGTTCGTCATCCTTTCTTTCGAAACCTTCATTCCCAGATCATCTTGTTTCAGTCAATAGCATCGTCCAAAATCAACATCGCAACTTCCAAATCATCAATCGAAAATACCAAACCAAACTATCGATTCCAAGCACTTCGAAATCAAAATCAATTAACCCTTCAAAATCAATCCTTCCTGTAAATTTGAAATCAATAGAACACATTTTGACACCAAAAAGTCAACTCAAATCAATTTTCTCAATACATTTCCAAATGTGAATTAAATAACAACATCAATTGATCTAACTTTGCTCTAAACACCACGAAATCAACTTCCCAACACCAAATCGAACTAAATATTGATTCGAACAACTGCTTCAACCAAGAACATCAGTCGAAATTGATTTCGACCCTACATAACCATAGTTATTACTAATTCGAATTCAAGACTTCAAAATCTAAAGTTGTTCGACTTCAACACCATGTTCTAACCGATGTCGAACATAAACCCAATCATCAACAACAATTTTTATTTTCAATTTCAAACAGCATCAGTTGAACTCACACAAGTCAAAGCCAATTTCGATTTCAATAACAGCCAATACACTATGAATCCAAAATCTAAAGAACTTGATTTTGATTCCAACACAGTTTTCGACATGAACTCAATCACCAAACACCATTGAGATCAAGTTCGATTTGTCCAGCTGTGATTTTCTACGATGCAAATGATACCCTGACTCAATGAATAATGAAAGATCAAAAGATTTTTTGGCTCAACTGTTTCCGAATTGATGTCGAACAGTGATTGGTCAAAATGGATTTGGGCTAAAAGCATATGAACAATAACAGATTTAGTGTTTGGGCTCAAATTCGATGAATCATTGTAGAATTTAAAATTCAGAATTTGGGCCACAATGATGAACAATAATTGAATTTAGAAAATGATTTTGATTTTGTAGTTTAATCTAAAAAAAGTAATTGGATCAATCAAAGGGGTTGAAACAGATTTGATCTAACGAAACAAACCGATCAAAAATGAAAAACACAAAGTATAAATCGAAATCATGGTCGCTTTGGAATCTATTTGAGAATTTGAGATACCTTTTTGATGAATCGAGTTCCATTTTCAACGAACAAATCAAATTTAAAAGATCTTGATTCTTTTGTTGGAACGAGAAAATCTCCAATTTCACAGATTTTGACTTCACAACATTTGACGGTTTTTATGACTAAACCCGCTTGTTTTTGCATTTAATCTTCTTCTTCTTTTTCTTTCTCATCTTTTTGCATCTTGAAGACTTGATTTCATGAACAAACCCACTTTCCACAACATCAACATTGTGAATTTGAATCAAATCTTTTGGAGTTTGATACTTGTGAATTTCTTGGATCACCGGCTTCCGATAAGGAATCATTCCTTCAAACGAATCACAAGAACACAAAATATCATCAGTTTGAATTCCAATCGAGCAAAAAGCTTTTTCATCTTCATGAGAATCAACTTGAGTCTTCTTTTCATGAACTTCAAGAACATCAAGAACACAATGATCATCATCAAGAAGATGTTCTTGAGCTTCACGCTAATTTGCATAAAGTTCATGTTTATTGCTTCCATATTTACATTCACCAAGAGGAATTCCTTTTATTACTTCACCTTCTTTCCTATTTATTCATCTCTTTTGATACATTGTATCCAGTCGATCAAAAAAATCTTTGGTTTGATGAATTGGACAACTAATTAATTCTCCAACTTCATTCGTTTCTCCATTTAAAATGAGTTCATCTTCACTTTTCAATCCAATAGTCAAGCAACAAAGAAGAGATTTAAAAGTGTATTCCCCTAGAAAAGTTTCATTTTGTATCAACTATTTCTCCATAATTGCTTCTTTCCTTTCGAATCAAACAATATGAAGTTAGTTTTCCTAGAGAGAGAAAGTGATAATCACTTGAATTCTAGTGAAGAAAATCGAATTATGAATAGAATCAAAGATGAATTCGATTTCTAGAATCCAAAAACTCTCTAAAACACAAAGATCAAAGATCAATCCCCAAATCTAGATTGCCACCATGGATCAATTCTTGATCAAATCAAAAACACCCGCTCTGATACCAATTGTAGTGGTGTTAATTCTGATGGCATGTGCAGAATAAGAAAAGATCTAGTGAATCATCATGTAAACTCAAGAACACATCAATTAAATAAATCTTTTTAAGCATATATTAGATCTAGAAAGAATATACAAAGTGGGTCTTATACAAATTCTCTCTCTAGTCTAACACTCCAAAATGGTTCCTTACATAAATGAGTGTCACTCACTTCCTAATTATAGGAAAGAAAACTTATTACATAATATAATGGGGAAAGTCTAACACTCCACATCCAAGTGTGACTTTGCACCCTAACAGAAACCACACGAATCGTTCTCAAACTGAATAACTTTACGCAAAAAAAAAGTGAGTTTTCTACAGCACCTATTTTATGTTTTACAAGTTTTGAGGGAGAATACATGCTAAATGATTTATATTTGGATGAATTAAAGGCTTGATTAACTGAAAATACAAGTTATTTCTCTAAACATTTCTAAGCTCTTTATAGAAAAATTGTGGTCTGTTCAAGACCTATTTTGCCCTTCTTAAACCTTATGGTTTTCAAAACTATACAATATGAAATAGTTCCAGTCGATACATTTTCAAGGACTACTCGCACGTATTCATACGATTTTTCTAGAATTTAGGATGATTTTTATAAAACTAGCATATCATTTATGTACCTTTCGAACCAGTTTGTAAAAACGGACATTTTCACCCTGGTTACGATCCACATAAAGTAAGGTAAAAAAAATCATGGACAAAGTAGACTCAATTTCTAAGCTTTGAGATTTCACGGATCCTAATTCCGATGCATGTTGATTTTTCTATAATTTTTATAAAAACAGGGACAAAATTGATATTTTTTTATTAACCTTGCTGTTTAGTCTTTCAAATACATGCACAAAGACTTATTGTAGATAAGGGAAACACAACTTATTGTATTGTTTAATTCACACACTTTAGGGTCACAAAAGTGTTAATTATAACAAGTGTTTCTAACATGACCATGTTGAAAGCCTTATGGCATAAATGATTTGAAATATGTTTGTATTGGTCGCTCACAGCCGGAGTGTTGTATAAACTTTATTTTGGTCATTCACAACTGGAGTGTTGTATAAACTTTGTTATGGTCACTTATAGCTGGAGTGTTGTCAGAACTTTGTTATGGTCACTTACAATCGGAGTGTTATCTAAACTTGTACATGTTCACTCAAAGCCGACGTGCAGTTTAAACTCATATAGGGATACATATGATAGTTGTCATGTTAAAACTTTGGTAGCTTTACATTATTAAGTGTTACAACCAAAAGTTTTCGAACACAAACAATTGGGGATTATAACAAAATCTCGGATACTAAAACATTAATACAAACTAGGATGAGATTGTATGTGGTTTAAATATTGTTTGTAGATTATTAAACCAATTGGTAGTGTTTATTTATATAAACACTTAATATTTTACTTCACAAAAAGATGTTAATATTTACTTTTATCATAAGTATATTTACATGGATACACGTATCGGATTTCAAGTATTGGGTTTCACACGAAGCATATCGGTAACATTGTTGACCATGTTTTTGCATAACTTACTTACATTTTATAAGGATCTCTTTTTATAGAACTCAAGGAGTCAAAACTTGTGGAACTCACCAACAATTTTTGTTGACGTATATTAAAAATGTGTATTCTTAGGTAACTAAGAAGCCGGAGGTAGGACATCGGTTCTAAGGAAATTATAATTCCTTTCTTTTGGAATAAACTTGACTTGTTTTAATTTACCGTTGTTTGTTTACATTCTGAGGATGTAATTTCCATTCCAAAACTTAAAAGTTTGTAATATATTTATTTAAATATGTTAAGTGTTCGATATATGTGGTTGACTATGGTCTAATAGTAAAACGTCGAAACCTTGGCATTTTCCGTCGTCGGTCGGGGTGTGACACAACCTAAGGCATGCTATAACATAAATCATTTACCTATGAAAACAAGGAACCATTTGGGTTTTATTTAATTTAAAAAGGTTATTTATAAGTTTGTTGCCATCAAAATGACCATTTATTAATTGAATGTCTAATAATAATAACGACAACGACAACGACAACGACGAGGATGATGATTATGATGATGATAGATAGATAGAAAGGTCTAAGAGGGTATTATTGTAACACCCATAAAATTTAAGCCAAATTTAAACTTTTCAAAAACACTTTAAATCAACAGTTATTACAACTTTGTTTCCAAAATAATCTATATCAGAGTTTTCCCAGAAACCATAACAAAAGATGAGGAGCTATACGATCACGCATTTGCCTTGCCGCGATCCCCCGATGCACCTGAAACAATAAACTGAAATTGAAGGCTCGGAAGCTTAGTGAGTCCCCCAAAATACCAGCCATACATAACCATAATCATATCACATATCCAACACAAATATAGAAAACAACATGCATAACGAGCCATCAGTCTAACTAGACTGAATCCTAGTCCTCGGTCTATCTGGAGCGCTCTTCGAGCCCTCGGCACGTCTGGACCACCCTCCTCGGGGACTTCAACCTATACGGACTGCTCGCTGGGCCTTAGGCCTGACTAGATTTGCCCGGCCTAGGCCTGCAGTCTACCCGGTCCGCCTAGGGTGTCTTGGCCTACTGCACACAGCAGGACCTGCCTCAACCCTTTCCCCCAAACCAAAAAACACGTACACATACATATAAATAATTAATCAAGCAGATCTAACAGGTCACTAATCATGGCAACCATCCTTTACCCAGGAAAACAATCTAACTAATCTCTAACATAACAACCATCCTGACTAACAGGATGTAAATTAATAACATATCATGAAATAAACCCGGATACAAATCCTATAAGGACCGACATTGGTGCCTTAGACCGTGTTGATATAGTGAGGATAACTCACCTCGCACTGTCGACTCGAAGATAAACTCAAGTTCCTGGATTGCTGATACAATTCCACCACCTAAATGCACCATAGAACCATGCTGGTAAATTTCCAATTTTCAAAAATGTCCAAGAAGTCTAAAAGGAAACCCTTGGTCAAGGTCCAAGTCAACTGTCAAAGTCAATAGTCCATGTTGACCTCAACTCATCGAGTGCAACCAGTCACTCGCTGAGTTCCTTGCATGCTCACCAACTCGCCGAGTCACTTGAGTGACTCGTCGAGTTCCTAGTATCAGTGGTCGTAACTCCTCGGCTAACTCGGTGAGTTTTCCCCTTACAACTCGCCGCATTCATATGTGACCAAAGGTTGGGAAAACCCTAGCCGACTCGTCGGGTCATTCGACTGACTCGTCGAGCCCAATGCAATCTTCATTTGACTCGCCGAGTCGATCATCCGACTCGCCGAGTCTAATCAGTCCTTCATCCATAAAGAGGCTTTTTAAGCCATGCTGAGGTTCCATATTGTAGATCCAAGCTCCTAGGGCATGTTTACCACGTAAAGTTGCAAACTTTATATACATGCAAGATGATAATGACCCAAACAAGCTAAAGAAGAGATTATAGGAAAAAGAGCTTCAACAACATGCTAGGGACTGAGACTTTATGATGATAAGAGTCAAGATGAGCCTAGATCTAAAGTTCTAACTTTAGATCTTGGTTCATCACTCGGAATGCAACACCAAATGGCCTAAATGGACACAAAACGCAACTATAGAAGGGGGTCTAACTAGAAGAAGCTCAATGTCATGACTTGATACCTCCAAATGGATATAAACTGAGGTAGACTTCAGATCCTCAGTTGTTCCTTGCTCAAAACTTCTTGATCTTCAAACTTCCTCACCAAAATTCCTCTTTCAAGTTAAGAAGCACACCAATATAGAGAACAAACACAATTAGGGTTTTTGAATTCAAGGGGAGCAGTAAGAGAGGCTAAGGGGAATAAGTGGTCCTTAAATAGGGTGTAAAACCCTGGAAATTTAGGGTTTCATCCTCCATCTCCTACTCGTCGAGTCCCTTCTTGGACTCAGCGAGTAGGTTACTAAAACACGCGGACCAACCCACTGCTACTCAACGAGTAGGGCAGCCAGCTCATCGAGTAGGCCTTGAAATCAATACAATTCTCAAAAAACCAGTACATGAAGATTCGAGGTGTTACAATTCTCCCCCTCTTGAACTAGACTTCGTCCTCGAAGTCTGCTGTGCGAACAGTTCAGGATAGTGATCCCGCATTTCTGCCTATGGCTCCCATGTCCACTCGGATCTCCTCCAATGCTTCCACTACACCTTCACCAAGGGTATTTCCTTATTCCGCAGAACTTTCATCTTCCTCTCCAGAATGGCTACATGCCTCTCCACATAATTCAGGAGCTCATCGACCTGAATATCACCCAACGACACTACAACCTCTTGATCAATAATGCACTTTCGCAACTGCGAAACGTGGAAAGTGTTGTGAATTCGGCTAAGCTCCTCCGGTAGCTCTAGCCTATAAGCTACCTTGCCGACCCTTGCAAGGATCCTGAATGGACCAATGAAACGGGGACCCAATTTTCCCCTCTTCTTGAAGCAGGTCACACCCTTCCAAGGTGAAACCTTCGGGAGTACCATGTCACCCACCTGAAACTCTAACTCTGATAGGCACCTGTCGGCATAAATCTTCTGCCGACTCTGAACAGTCTGCAATCGTTGTCTAATCTGCTCAATTTTCTCGGTAGTCTACAGAACTACCTTCGTCTGTCCCATTACCCCATGCCCAACCTCACCCTAACAAATCGGGGTGCGACATTTTCGCCCATACAACAGCTCGAAAGGCGGGGCGCCAGCGCTGGAATGATAGTTGTTTTTATAGACGAACTCTGTAAGTGGTAGGTGGGAATCCTAACTTCCACCAAAATTAATGACACACGCCCTCAACATATCCTCGAGGGTATGAATGGTTCGCTCGCTCTGACCACCGGTCTGAGGATGAAACGTTGTACTAAAATGAAATCGTGTGCCCAGTTCCTCGTGGAACTTCTGCCAGAAGCAAGAAGTAAATCTAACATCCTGGTCAGAAACAATGGAGACCGAAACCCCATGGCGAGTGACAATCTTGCGAACATACACGTCGACCAACTTCTCGGTTGAGGAACTCTCCCGTATAGCCAAGAAATGGGCACTCTTGGTCAATCGATCTACGATGGCCCATATAGCATCAAGCCCCTTTGCCATCCTCAGCAGTTTGGTAATGAAATCCATCGTGATCTGCTCCCATTTCCACATGGGAATCTCTTAAGGCTACAGCATACAATGCGGCCTCTGATGCTCGGCCTTGACCATCCTGCAAGTCAAGCACCTCTTAACATACCAAGCGATTTCTCGCTTCATACATAGTCACCAATAACTCAAACTCAGGTCTCGGTACATTTTGGTGGCCCCAGGTGAATAGAGAAGTGAGACTTATGAGCCTCCTCCATGACCGTTTGTCTGACCCCACCAGACATTGGAACCCAAACCCAACCGCATCGGGTCAGTAACCCCCGGCTATCCTGCACAAACTGGGTGTTCTCACCCTTGATCCTTTCCAACTTCCAGTTCTCCGATCGCATGCCCTCAACCTGGGCATCCCTGATCAAACTCATAAGCGGAGAATCCACCGTTATCCTTATACACACTGTTGGGGTGGAAGACCCAACTGCCTTGCAGCTCAAAGCATCCGCCACCACGTTCGCTTTACCGGGATGGTAAAGGATCTCGATTCTCGCAGTCGTAGTCCTTAACTACATCCAGCCATCTGCGCTGCCTCATGTTTAGGTTCAGCTGGTCCATGATGTGTCTCAAAGTCTTGTAATCCATGTATGTGGTACAACGGACCCCATAAAGGTAATGTCTCTATATCTTGAGAGTGAACACCACCGCTCCCAGCTCTAAATCATGCCTAAGGTACCTCGTCTCATGCGGCTTCAACTGCCACGATGCGTAGGATATCACCTGTCTTCTCTACATGAGGATTACCCCCAAACGTGTGATGGATGCATCACAGAATACTAAAAAATCCTCCACACCCTCTAGAAGTGTCAAAACTGGGGAATTACACAACCGCTGACGGAGGGTCTCAAACGCCCTCTACTGCTCAGGGCTCCACTAGAAATCCACCCCCTTCCTTGTCAGACGAGTGAGGGGTACTGCAATTTTGGAGAAATCTCGAATTAATCTCCGATAGTACTCTGTCAATCCAAGAAAACTCCTAATGTCCGAGGGAGATTCCAGCGCCTCCCACTGCATGACTGCCTCGATCTTGGCCGGGTCAACCAAAATCCCCTCCTGGTTCACGGGATGTCCAAGGAACTGGACCTCTCGTAACCAAAACTCGCTCTTCGAGAACTTGGCATACAACCGTTCGCGTCTCAGAACTCCTAACAACGACCTGAGGTGATCCTCGTGTGTAACGCCCGGGTTTTCAGGGCTAAGCATTTTTGTCAATGTAATAGTCTAGGTCAACTATTGTAACTCTTTTTGAAGTAATAAATATGAAATATTTGAGTATTATGTGAATTATGTGTGTTTATGTGTTTATTATTTAATTATAAATGTATAATTAATAAAGAATAAAAATGAGCGTCAAAATTAAAGTGTGAGATAATCCCGATATATCTACATAAAGTTGTAGAATATGTCTCAAGGTTTCCGTACATATAAAGAATGCCGAAATCTGAGCTATAACGAAGAAGTTATGACCCGCCGAAGTTTTACGGCAAAACCGGCACGGCACCGGAAGACGTAAATAGTGAATTTACGATAGAAGACTTTTTAGCCTTAGAAATCTAAACAAAAGTCGTAGAATATGTTAAACTAAGAACATCGATAAAAAGAACGCCCAAATCTGACTTCGTATGAAGAAGTTATGATTTTTCTAAGATTCGGCTTAGCAGTGCACGGCCCGAAACTCGAATTTTAGTTCGAGCGGTTTTTGGCTTACGCAACGTAAATGAGAGTTGAAGATCTCATTAATAGGAAATCAACGGTAAAAAGACAGACAAAAACAGAGTCCGTATGTAGAAGTTATTAATTTTACGCAGACGTTTAACAGTATAATCTCCTTGTACTGTTAAATTTAAGATCGGTCGAGAATTAGCCGACGGAGTCAAAATGAAAGTTGTAGATCTTGTTATTACCTACGTGTGGATATAAAGAACGTCAAAAACAGAGGTCATATGTGAAAGTTACGGATTTTAGAAGTCGGAAGTGTGCTGTGCGAAAATGGGTGATGTGGCACAATCTTGGCCATTGCTTTCTCCCCAAGGTTTGCCACCAGATGGTGACATGTGGCACCAAGTTCAGCCACATTTCACCCTATAAATACCACCTCTCCCACCCTCATTTTCTTCACACCTTTCCCATTCTTTCTTCTCTTTACTCTCTCTCTCTCTCTAGAACCTCTCTCTAGCTCCGAAATCCCCCGAAAAGCCTAGGGAACCTCCCTAGCACGAGGCGGAAGCTCCGGTGTGCTCGACGGCTCCGAGAAGAAGAGCTTTTCGACTCGGAAATGCTGCTCCAAGCAAATCCTGGTTTTCTATAAAACCCGCTGTAAGTGAGCTACGCCTACGCTATTTTTAATATAGCTTTTATTTAATTATAGTAACGTTATTAGGAACTTATAATAAATACTTTGGCTATTATTATGGGTTATATAAGTATTTTTTTGACGCTTATATAATAATAATAATAGCTAGACTATTAATTAGTCTCGACGAATAATAAACTAAACTCTAGTGGTAATAATACTAGGTTTCGTCGAAGAAAATTCTTTTTAAGAAGCGAAGCGCTGTCTGAGTTCGGAATCACCACCTTTTCAGGTGAGTGCATAGTTACTTTCAGCTTACACATAGATATGAAGTATTTAATATAAATTACGTGGTATGTGTGAATATTATCTGAATACTTGCTATCTATGCTGGATGAACGTTTTATACATGTTTTCAAAGATTTAAACTGTATATGTATTTTATATCTACAAAATGTGTTGGGTAAAACATGGGTAGATGTAATAGTTGCTGTGTGACAAAATAAAATAATGAGAGGCCTCGTTATAGATGTTATTGATGATCCAATCATCTAGCGGAGTATAGATGACGACCACGGACTATTCTAGACAGTCCAGTGGAACACTAGCAGGCTCGCAACCTGTAGGTGTTTATTTGAACTGTGTGCTCACCAGATGTACTCCATCCCCCACATGGTTGCCTATTAGGACATTTATTGCTGAGGAATCCCCTTAGCAGTAGTGTCTGTCCCGATGATGATCCTTAGGCTAGGTCCCTTATGATAGGTGTTTAGGGACGTAAAGTGAGGATAACGGGAACGGGTAATCGGGTTATTGTTGATTGATGAAATTAATAAACTTATTTATTGTGGGTTGAAAACCCTATGTGCTCACCAGGCTCCCAAGCCTGACCCACTCAGTTTTATGTATTACAGGTAGTGGCGCTTGAGCATATATATGATGTTTGGACGAGGGATTACGGATATAGGCCTGTAGATATGAAATAATGTAGTAAGGCTTGTATTGTACTGTTTATGATTTTGATCTGTACGAACATGACATCCCGAGTCTTTTAATGAAATACATTTCTATGGAAATGCTTTTGATAAATCTTTATCATGTTATTGTTTTGGGACAAATTCCGCAACACTTTTATTTAAAATGTTACTCTAATTTTTAAACAAAGCATAAACAAACCGGTCTTTTCTGGCCGTGATTTTGGGGATGTCACATCGTGCTGCTCTCGGGTCCTGGAATACACCAAGATATCATCTATGAACACTGTGACCGAGCGATTAAGCATCGGTCTGCAGACCCGATTCATTAGGTCCATGAACATTGTCGGCATGTTGGTGAGCCCAAACGGCATCACCATGAACTCGTAGTGACCATAACGAGTCCAAAACATGTTCTTCTCCACGTCTTCCTCTCTAACTCGGACCTGATGATACCCCGACCTCAAATCAATCTTGGAGAACCAAGATGCACCCTGTAACTGATCAAAGAGATCATCTATCCTCGGGAGTGGATAACGGTTCTTCACCGTTAACTTGTTCAACTCCCTATAGTCAATGCACATCCGGTGTGATCCGTCCTTCTTCCTGACGAAGAGGATCGGTGCTCCCCATGTAGAAATGCTAGGTAGAATGAACTGCTTGCCCAGCAGTTCCTGCAGCTGTAACGACAGCTCTTGCATCTTTGGCGGTGCCAACCGGTACGGCGCCTTGGCGATAGGGGTCGTACCCGACACTAGGTCGATCCAGAACTCGACCTGCCTCTCCGGAGGTATCTCTGGCAACTCCTCCGGGAACACGTTGCAAATTCCCTAACCACTGGAACCTCTAAAACTGAAATCTGATCCCCGACTTGTATATCCACCACATACCCTAGGTAACCCGCACATCCGTGTTGAATATACTATCGACCCTAGCGGCAGAACAAAATCTTGATCCCATTGTGGTGCCCTCTCCATAAACAATCAGTTCTCCCCCACTTGGGGTTCGAACTACCACTCTATGACATCCCCATTTTCACGGCCAGAAAAGACCGATTTTCTTATGCTTTATAAAAATCAGAGTATCTCTTTTAAAAAAAACGTTGCGGAATTTGTTCCCAAAAAAGCATGATAATTTCATTATCAAAGCATTTCTGAAGAAATGTATTTTTATTCATTTTAAAACATTTGGGATGTCATCGTCAATACAGAAATATAAGCATAAACAGAACTTATATTCATTTACACTAGTGATCTATATCTCCTTAATCTCTCAGTCTAATGTAACTCCACCTCATCACCTGCGATACAAGTAAACGGAGTGGGTCAGGTTGGGAAACCTGGCGAGTAAATAGGGTTTTCAAGCCACAATAATATAATTATTATGTTTAATCATCAAACAATTAACCCAATTACTCATCCCCATTATCTTCTGTATTCCTAAGTACCTTCCCTAAGGATTTATCCTAAGGATCGCCTCCTACATCATATTTACCTCTCATCTCCTTACATTGCATTTCCTTATATGTTTGTTCCTAAGGACTCTCCGTAAGAATCATCGCCTACATCACATAGACAGTATTGATTCAGGGATTACTCCCTCAATACGTGCCCAACAAGGGTTAGGGCATCATCACATGAATAAGTAGTTACAACATCGCATGAACTCATAATTCATAGTAAAGGGTTAGACTATCATCGCATGAATATGTAGTTACAACATCGCCTGAACTCATAATTCATCACCTACAGGTTATGGGCCTGCTGGTGTTTCCTCGGGGTTGCCTAGAATAGTCCGTGGTCGCCATCTATACTCTAGTAGATGACTACATCGCCACATTGCCGATTAAGGTTATTGTATCTCCTTTCATCCTACATCACCTATTCATCATCATCTATTTACCTAATTATCATCACCTTTCTATCATCACCTATCTCTCATCATTTTATTTCATCACACACCAACTATTTCATCTACCCATGTTTCATCCGCAACATATTTGTAGATATAAAATAAATATATATACCGTTTAAATCTTTTAAAACATGTATAAAATCGTTCATCCAACATAGACAGCAAGTATTCAAATAATATGCACACATAGCACATAATTTATATAAAATACTTCATATCTATGTGTAAGATGAAAGTAACTATGCACTCACTTGGAAAGGTGGTGATTCCGAACTCAGACAGCGCTTCGCTACTTAAAAATAGTTTCCTTCGACGAAACCTAGTATTATTACCACTAGAGTTTAGTCTATTATTCGCTGAGATTAATTAATAGTCTAGATATTATTACTATTATATAAGCATTAAACAATACTTATATAACCCATAATAATATCCCAAGTACTTATTATAAGTTCCTAA
The DNA here is from genome assembly GCF_052625555.1 of Lactuca saligna. NCBI lineage: Eukaryota > Viridiplantae > Streptophyta > Magnoliopsida > Asterales > Asteraceae > Lactuca > Lactuca saligna. Next base: position 105,938,798 of record NC_136424.1, read on the forward strand.
TAACGTTACTATAATTAAATAAAAGCTATATTAAAAATAGCGTAGGCGTAGCTCACTTACAGCGGGTTTTATAGAAAACTGGGGTTTGCTTGGAGCGTCATTCCCGAGCTGAAAAGCTCTTCTTCTTAAAGCCGTCGAGCACTCCGGGGCTTCCGCCTCGTTGTAGGGAAGTTCCTTAGGCTTTTCGGGGGGTTTCGGTGCTAGAGAGAGGTTTTATAGAGAGAGTAAAGAGAAGAAAGAATGGGAAAGGTGTGGAGAAAATGAGGGTGGGAGAGGTTCTATTTATAGGGTGAAATATGGCTGAACTTGGTGCCATATGTCACCATCTGGTGGCAAGACTTTGGGAGAAAGCAATGGCCAAGATTGTGTCACGTCACCCATTTTCGCACAGCACACTTCCGACTTCTAAAATACGTAACTTTCACATACGAGCTCCGTTTTTGACGTTCTTTATATCCACGTGTAGTTAAAAATAAGATCTACACTTTCATTTTGACTCCATCGGCTAATTCTCGACCGATCTTAAATTTAACAATACGAGAAGATTAGACTGTTAAATGACTGCGAAAAAGTTGTAACTCCTTCATACAGACTCCGTTTTCGTATGTCTTTTTACCATTGAGTTCCTATTAATGAGATCTTCAACTCTCATTTAGGTCGCGTAAGCCAAAAACCACTCGAACTAAAATTCGAGTTTCGGGTCGTGCACTGCTAAACCAAATCTTAGAAAAATCATAAATTCCTCATATGAAGTCGGATTTGGGCGTTCCATTTATGGACGCTCTCAGGTTAACATATTCTATGACTTTCATTTAGATCATTAAGGATAAAATTCACTCTATCATAAATACACTATTTACATCTCCCCGGTGCAGTGTCAGTTCCGTCACAAAACTTCAACGGGTCATAACTTCTTCGTTATAACTCGGATTTCAGCGCTATTTATATGTATGAAACCCTTGAGACATATTCTAAAACTTGGTTAAGATTATTTGTTCTATATAATCTTTTATCTAAAAGGCATTTTCGACCTCTATTATCTCTAAATTGATTAGCCCGGATCTACGGGAGTTACACACTTACTGGCCCTTGCAATCTATCATAGCACCAAATCGACTAAGCCAGTCCATCCCCACAATCATGCATACTTACCCCATGGGAATCGGAATCAAATCAATCGGAAAGGACACTCCAAAGATTTCCAACTCGCATCCTCGATAAACCGAAGAAGCAGAAACTCCATGTTCGTTGGCGATAGAGACTCGAAACGGACACTCTAGTTCACCTACTAGCACACTAAAATCCCTACCAAATGTATGAGATACAAAAGACTGAATTGCCCCCGAGTCAAATAAAACCAATGTAGGCACGGAGTTCACTAAAAACGTACCTAATCATAGGTACAACAGATAAGCAACAAACAGATATAATAAATGAGATAAAGGATAGAAACATACCAGGAACCACATCTAGTGCTGCCTTGGCCTCCTTGGTCGTGAGCTGAAAAGCACGCCCCTGAGCCCTGTGGGGCTCAGATCTACCCTGCCTCCCATCGGTAATCTGCAATGTAGTCGGCTCTGGAGCCTGCGTCGGCCTAGCAGCGAGCAATGGACAGTTGGTCTTCACGTGACCAACCTAATGACAGTGGTAACAGATCCTCATATCCTGAATCGAGGAAGTCTGGCGGCAATCCCTCATGAAGTGACCCTCCTGGAAACATTTGCGGCATGCACTACCTGACCTACAAAACCCTGAATGACCCTTCCCGCACTTGCCACAAGTGCGGCCCTGTTGTCCCCTGCTCTTGAATCAGCGGTCTTAGGCCGCTTTGGCGCCGGCTGAGACTGTGTCGGGGCCCGTTGCTGCTCCCTCAACTGCAGCTCAATCTCCAACTCCCACTGCATGGCGGCCTCCTGTAGCTCTAACAGGATATCATATCACTGAGTAGCAACAAACTGGCGAATGTCAGTCTTGATCATGCTCAGATATCGCGTCATCTGAGCCTATTCAAAGGCAAACTCTAGGCAAAACATTACCCTCTCAGTGAAAAAATGTGTGATCTCCGTCACCGACTCTCCCTCCTGCCTCAAGTCCAAGAAATCTTGTACCAATCGCTCGCGCTCAACACGTGGAATGTAGCGTGCGCGGAACATATCCCTAAACTGCTCCCAAGTCACAGCTGCTCTCTGGTCATCCGTATATGACCCTGTCACCAGCCTCCACCAATCCTTTGCCCCAGTCCACAACAAGTTCAGGGCACATCTGACCTTCTGATCAGCAGGACATGAACATATGAAGAAACACCCTTCCACATCAGACAACCACCTCATAGCCTTGATGGGGTCGTGGATCCCATCAAAAGTAAGGGGCTTTGTGTTATCGAAGTCCCGGTACTGGCAGCCCCTTCTAGCTCCTCCCCCTGCCACGGATACAGTTGATGCAGCTACTGTGCGGCAGCCGTCTCTGGAAGGGCTGCATAGCGCTCATCAAAGTACTCAACCATGGCGGTCTTAATCGACCCAAACATCTCCACTAGTTGTGCCCGGAACATAGCAGCAACCTCATCATGCAGGATCTCTCGGATCCTGGCATCCAACTCGCCTGTACCCATATGCACCATAGGCTCAAGTGTAGTTCCCCCCTCCTGGCCTCCGTCTCCCGATCCTGAGCTTGATCCTGACCTTGTCGTAAAGTGTCTCCTAACCACCATACTGAAAATATAATAGGAAGATGTCAGGTATCCATAAAAAAATAGGGAACCAACTCCCCAACCAACCCTAGGGGTTGTGACCTCCTTGCTACGCGTATGGGTCTTGTGCTTTCAATAGTACGGGCCCATACTACCTTCCACACCTACCCATATTCGTCTCAAGTATCATCACAACGCCCTAACAATACGCATAATTATAATGAGCGATCAGCCCTCACTCCTAGAGGAATGCTAAATATCACATAATTGGCCTTCCGGCCTCACACAACCCACCCATCCATGAAACTTTCACCAACCCTGCAGCACTAGTGTATGCTAGCCATACATAACGCTGGACCCCATAGACTTTCAAATATCCAATACTACCCTAGGCTCCCAATCAAACAAGAATAGAACATAAGGCCAAATCAAACATTCTCAGGGTACAAGATCTTAATTATGTATAACCGTGATGCATACATTAAGCAACTACAGTAATGATGTCAATTTCATATAAGGAAATCCTTAGGCTATCAAGCATCATATAATCAGACAATTCTATCATGCAATTCCCGAAGATCCCTAGCCTAATACTAGCATGTTGTTCTCAGTATATCATGATATCAAATAACTGTATGGTATTTTGGGGTCTGCTTACTGGCTCCAACTGATCGTACACCCTGCATCCTCCTTTACTTATTTTGAAAACCATTTTAGAAATCATTTTGAAAACCTTTCCTAGATTTGAGACTGGATTCACACGAATGTTCCTCCAATTCACTCAAACCAAGGCTCTGATACCAACTTGTAACACCGATAAAATTTAAGCCAAATTTAAACTTTTCAAAAACCCTTTAAATCAACTGTTATTACAACTTTGTTTCCAAAATAGTCTATATCAGAGTTTTTCCCAGAAACCATAACAAAAGATAAGGAGTTGTACGATCACGCCTTTGCCTTGCCGCGATCCCCCAATGTACCTGAAACAATAAACTGACACTGTAAGCCCGAAACCTTAGTGAGTTCACCCAAAACACCATCCATACATAACCAAGATCATATCACATATCCAACACAAATATAGAAAACAACATGCATAACGAGCCATCAGTCTGACTGGACCGAATCCCAATCCTCAATCTATCTGGACCACTCTTCGAGCCCTAGGCACGTCTGGACTGCCCTCCTCGGGGACTTCATCCTATCCGAACTGCTCGCTGGGCCTTCGGTCTGACTAGATTTTCCTGGCCTGGGCCTGCAGTCTACCCGGTCCGCCTAGGGTGTCTTGGCCTACTGCACACAATAGGACCTGCCTCAACCCTTTCCCCCAAACCAAAAAACACGTACACATACATATAAATAATTAAGCAAACAGATCTAACATATCACTAATCATGGCAACCATCCTTAACCCAGGATAACAATCTAACTAATCTTTAACATAACAACCATCCTAACTACCAGGATGTAAATTAATAACATATCATGAAATAAACCCGGATACAAATCCGATAAGGGTCGGCATTGGTGCCTTAGACCCTGTTGATATAGTGAGGATAACTCACCTCGCACTGTCGACTCGAAGATAAACTCAAGCTCTTGGATTGTCAATACAATTCCACCACCTAAATGCACCATAGAACCATGCCGGTAAATTTCCAATTTTCCAAAATGTCCAAGAAGTCTAAAAGGCAACCCTTGGTCAAGGTTCAAGTCAATTGTCAAAGTCAACAGTCCATTTTGACCTCAACTCGTCGAGTACAACCAGTCACTCGCCGAGTCCCTTGCATGCTCACCAACTTGCCGAGTCACTTGAGTGACTCGTCGAGTTCCTAGTATCAGTGGCCGTATGTCACACCCCCAAACCAGAACGGCAGAATTGTTCGAGGACAGATGACTTCATGTAGTATCGTAACAGTTGAATACATAGTAAAGAAAGTAAAACAACCATCATATATACAATTTAAATTTTACATTGTTGAATGATATTAGTTTCAAAACAAATTACAATATGATTACAAAATGAGTTTTAAACTTACGTCTTAGCGTCACTTCTCCAAAAGCTGAAGTTTACCTGTATTACTGAATCTCTGAGAAATACAAGTAGTTTTGAAAGAGTGTCAAAAATTAAGTTGGTGAGTTCATAAGCGTTTATGTATAAAATTTGTAAGTTTGGTATAAAATCACTGAGTTTGCTTTTGAAAAATCCAATATTTTTCCATGAGTGTGTGGTAGTTTAAAAGTTCTAAAACTGTAATGCATTAGTAGTTTTCATGCCTAGAATAATAGATTTATGTATGTATAAAATCACTAATACATTTGATAACCCCGTAAATCATCTTGTTTGTAATACTCCATGTGAGTTTTATAACCATGCTATTGACCTAGACTGCCTATAACAATGTTCTTCAAGCGTTGGAATGTTATGACGTTTGTCACCTCAGACCTGCCGGTCTAACTGTAGCTAATAGTTTAGGTGCGGGATTGTCAATCCCGTATAGATCTATACATAAGTATCACGCTCTCCCTACAAGAGAATATGGTATATAATACAGGACTTTAACTGCATGCTTGAAAGTACGTGAAGTTGAATGTCTCACAAAACTTAGTATCAAATAAATTTACGTATGAAAAGTCCATTTGTTCTTGTATATAAAAGTATTTCCTTGATATAGTACTTATAGTATGTAAAATCTCATGATTTCCTTGTAAACTATACCTATTATAGTTTTTCCAAAAGTGTATTTTGTTGTATGGTAAACCCTAGTGTAGTGTCGACTTTGTATGTAAAGTATAACATTTGTAATAAAATTATTGAACATTTAAACTCAAAATATAAATAAAGTGTTTGATATTTATATAACATGTTTCATTTCAAAAGGACAAAGTGTTATCCTGATATGTTGCATGAGAGCATTTTCGTATGATAGTTATAAATCACATATGATTGATTATATAACAAAGAGTATAGCAAAAGATTGATGTTTTTCACACAAGAATAATTGTGTGAAAAGTGTATGAAGTATTTACAAATCATTTGAAAACGTAGTTGTAGGGGTATGAACTCACGTGATAGATTGAAGAAGGTGAGATGAAAACCGAGCAGAACTCCGACCAGAGAAAGTTGATTTCTCGGGATTATCAGGAATCTCGGGAATATAAGACCTTCCTTCGGAACTTTGATGTGAAGACCGAGGCTTCGGGATGGCTTTGGGGGTTAAAATGCAGAGCTTTGGCACGTTGTGAGCATGGGTGGCTCACGTTGTGAGCATGGGTGGCTCACGTTGTGAGCTCTGCCTGGTCTCCTCCCATAGACTTGACAACTCGTTGATAGGCTCTGGAACCCATCAGTCACACGCTCACGTCGTGAGCTGCCTGACAGTCTCGAATTTTGTGTCTCGAACTTGTAAAATCCGTAAATTCTGCGTACGAGCTCCGTTTTCAACATTGTTTATATCCACGCGTAGGTGAGTTTATGCTCTACAACTCTCGTTTAGACTCCGTTGGCTAATTTTGATTATTTTTATATTATATTTTTAACAGGACGGGACAGGAAAACTTCGTTAAAAATCCATAACTTCTTCATCCGGTGTCCATTTTCGTCAGACTTTTTATCGCTGCGCTACTATTGTTGAGATCTTCGATTCTCATTTAGGTTGTTTTGGCCAAAAATCTCTCGATCTCTATTTCGAGTTTTTAGTTGTCTATCGCTATCCCAAAACTTAGAAAAATCATAACTTCCTCATACGAAGTCGGATTTTGACATTCTTTTTACGCACGTACGCGGTTTAGTATAATCTACGACTTTCATTTAGATACCTAAGGCTAAAAAGTATTTTATTGAAATTTCTCTTTTTATGTTTGTTAGTGTTTTACCGGTTTTGACGCGAATTTTTGATTGGTCATAACTTCTTCGTTATAACTCGGATTTTAGTGTTCTTTATATTTCTGAAAATCTTGACACGATAACTATCATTTTAAGCAACCCAATAGAGACTTTTGAACATTTTATTTTTCATGCTAATATCATTATATCAAAAGAGATTACAATTCTTGATTTTTTAGGTCATTACATTGATTCGAAATATCGAGTTGTCACACCGTAACTCCTCGGCCAACTCAGCGAGTTTTCCCCTTACAACTCACCGTGTTCATACGTGACCAAAGGTTGGGAAAACCCTAGCCGACTTGCCGACTCATTCGGCTGATTCGCCGAGCCCAAGGCAATCTTCATTTGACTCGTCGAGTCGTTCATCTGACTCGCTGAGTCTACGACTATCTTCATCGGACTCGCCGAGTCTAATCAGTCCTTCATTCATACAGAGGCTTTTTAAGCCATGCTGAGGTTCCATATTGTAGATCCAAGCTCCTAAGGCATGTTTACCACGTAAAGTTGCAAACTTTACGTGCATGCAAGATGATAATGACCAAAACAATCTAAAGAAGAGATTCTAGGCAAAAGAGCTTCACCAACATGCTAGGGACTGAGACTTTATGATGATAAGAGTCAAGATGAGCCTAGATCTAAAGTTGCAACTACAGATCTTGGTTCATCACTCGGAATGCAACACCAAATGCCCTAAATGGACCCAAAACTCAACTATAGAGGGGGGTCTAACTAGAAGAAGCTCAAGGTGATGACTTGATACCTCCAAATGGATATAAACTAAGGTAGACTTCAGATCCTCATCTATTCCTTGCTCAGAACTTCTTGATCTTCAAACTTCCTCACCAAAATTCCTCTTTCAAGTTAAGAAGCACACCAATATAGAGAACAAACAAAATTAGGGTTTTTGAATTCGATGGGAGCAGTAAGAGAGGCTAAGGGGAATAAGTGGTCCTTAAATAGGGTGTAAAACCCTGGATATTTAGAGCTTCATCCTCCAGCTCCTACTCATCGAGTCCCTCTTGGACTCGCCGAGTAGGATACTAAAACACGCAGATCAACCCGCCGCTACTCAACGAGTAGGGCAGCCAGCTCGTAGAGTAGGCCTTGAAAATTCTCACAAAACCAATACTTGGAGAATGGGGGTGTTACAATTATGTTATTTTCATAAACTTGTTTTGTTGAAGTAACCAAGCATGGGTTAGATCTGTCAAAGTTCCAAACTTAAGGGATTGTTCCTGCCGATTTTAGAAACTCGTGTTCCCTTTCCCCTGCATCACCACAACGGGAGGAGGGGAAGAACTCCATCACATTTTCTTGGTATTTGCAGCATATTCTATATTTAATCATCCCAAACCCTAATTAATGGGTATGAGTTTGTGTTGTGTGGCTAGTGAGTAAGGGAAAGAGATTTATGATCAAGAGAGGAGGAGAAAAAAAAGGATGAGGTTGCCACCACCGGAGCTGCTTTGGACCAGATTTCTTCTTCGGGAGACATCGGATAAGGGAGAGTAAGGGATGATTTGTTGCTACTTCTTGAAGCTATGAGTGTGTCAGAGAAGCCAAGAGAAAGATAACAGATAGAGAGAGAGGGTCGGTATTTCTTTGGGATGACTTGGATAAAATCAAGATTTTTGGTTCACTTCATTCAATTGAGTGATAAATATGGATAAATTTCAGAGATCCTACGGAGAGGCAAGAAGAACATAATTGGTGTTTGTCACACCCCCGGCCGAGGCGGCGGAATACGCCGGGCTGCGCGACTTAGTTCATGGATCCCAAGCAAATTGAATATACATCACAAGTTACAACAATAACAACATAGCAGTTACATTCAAGTTTGAAGTTCGAATACAAGGTTCATACATATATTAATAGGTTCATAAATTCGCCTTAACAAGTAGACCGACATAGCAAAAACTAAATGAGACTAGATTGCTTGAAAATCCATGAACAAATCTTCTGTCAAAGGCTGGTTCACTGATCTCCTGAGAATACATGTGATTTGAGGGTCAACACAAGGTTGGTGAGAGTTACAGGTTTTCTGCTAACCGCAGTAATGATACTTTATGAGTCTAGAAAGTATTTCTTGTGTGGTTAAAACCATGTTTGATAAAGAGTTAAATCAGAAATATATCTATACTTGAAATATTTGTTAAAGATATAAATCATAAGTATACCCATACTTTAAATGCTTGATAAATAGATAAACCATAGGTAAATCCATACTTGAGATGCTTGGTAAAGAGTTAAACCATAAGTAAATTCATACGTAAAATGCTTGATAAAGAGTTAAACCATAAGTAAAACCATGCTTAAAATGCTTGATAAAGAGTTAAACCATAAGTAAACCCATACTTAAAATGCTTGATAAAGAGTTAAACCATAAGTAAATCCATACTTAAAATGCTTGATAAAGAGTTATACCATAAGTAAGTCCATACTTAAAATGCTTGATACACAGAGAAACCGAATCCGTGGTTTCTAGTTAAAGAGTCTAGTTAATGCCTATAGTGAGTCCTATAACCGAGCTATGTGACCAGTTATAATCCCTGCACGACGCTTCATTAGACGTCGTAGTTATACTAAAGATAAATATGCACCTGCTTCGATTGATCAGTCGAGGTTGTAGCTAGCAACCGCAGCTGGGGGTGTCAACCCGTATAGATCTATACATACGTATCTCGCTCCGAGGATTAACGGTTATAGTTAAATGGGAATACTAAGTGTTTAAACTTAGGTAATGAATACTGTCTCACTATAGAGGCCATTAACTAGGTTATACGGTAAAGTTTCACTATAAAAGCTGAATAAAATCGATAAATCCGTAAAAATGTATGTCACTCGCTTAAATAGATAAAATGCTTCTTCACATGCATGAATTATTTCTAAGATATAATTGTTATAAATTGTACATATATAATTGACAAATATGTTTGTACATGCTCGATGTAAGTGAAATAAATTATGCACATGACTAATAATATTTTTAAACGCATGTACATCGTAAAGAAATCGGTTTATAATATATTATTTTGACAATATTAAATATTAAAACTAGATATATGTTTTATATGTGTATTCCATAGCCGATATATATATTCAGCATGATTATAAACACATTTCATAACCGAAAAATATATTTATATATATTTCACATGTATTCCCCCCCAAAATATTAAAACATAAAAAGGGGCCGTAACACTCACCCTTGAAGCATGAACGAATCTCGAAGGTGAAATTTGTTGCGAATGTCGTTTTGTGATGTTCCGTGCTTTTAAAACGAATCATCGGTTCTATTAAATTTTACCTAATAACCAAAAGGGTAGTTTTGATATTAATTATTAGGTATGGAGTGGTTTTTATTAAAACAATTAAATTCTAGGGTTTAATCTTGCTAAAAGTTTTCAACAAGGGACTGATCTCGTATATTATTTCAAAAACAGGGGCTGAAAGTGCATATTCTCAGCCTAAGTTACAGTTTTGTACCCATCTTGCTAAAAAAATTTCGAGGAAAGGGGCTGTTCCTGATTATTTTAATGATAGTTTAGGAGTTTGGAGTCAGTTTGTAAGGAAATTACATGGGAGGGGCCATTCTGTTTATTTTGAATTCAAGTTTGGAAGACGGGGATCTGATTGGTAACTTGATACATCTTCAGGGTCTATTTTAAACGAGCTGAATAAAAGTTTACACAGTGTCGTCTTCTTTCTCTCGCTACAGGTACATGAACTGGAACGAGACCCGTTCTTTGGGTCTCGTAGTTCTCGGCTGTATGCTCGACAGTGGGTCATCGGAACGAAATGGAGAGGATGGAGATAACTTACCGTAGGCATCCCAGCGGAGATGGCGTCGGAGAATGGCGACGGTGGTCAGTGAGCGGGGATGTAGGTGAGTGGCAGAGCTCCGATGGCCTCTTCCCGCCTGGTTTTAGGTTGGGTTCTGGTCCAAATCAGCGGAGAAAACAAATGGGAGTGGTGTTTGGTGGTGATTTTCAATTGAGAGGAGGGGGTATAAGGTGGTGGTCGATTTATTCATAGTGGTGGAATGTGATTTCTGATCGGAGTTTTCATGGTTGCAGCAACCCCAAAGGAAGGATGTCAGGGAGTGGTGTTAGGTGGCACACAGCGGAAGCTCCCATGCTCTGCCCCTCGGTTTTGTCCGGCGAGATTAACGAGAGAGGGGCGAAGAAGATGGCAGATGGTCGGAGGGGTGGAATTCCGACAGCAGCAACAACGTTGAGTGATGAAGTGGGCGTCAGCGATGGGTGGCAGTCGATTGTAGTCGACGATTTTGCCCGTTTTCTCCTTTGTTTCGAGCGGATTCCGGCGAGAGGGAGAGGTTGTAAGGGGCGGACTGTTGGTTCAGGCCCTGTTTCACACAACAAAAACAGAGTAAAAGAGTGAGAGAAGATGCAGGGCAATTTTTCTGTGTTTTATTCCTTTACAATGATCAATCGATTACAAGGATATTTATATAAGATACTTGCAACTAATTATCCTAGAAATACTGCTTACTAACTTTCTGGAGCCAAACGTGGTTATTTACTTGGTCATACCCAATTACTCCTAACAAAAAGACTGAATTGCCCCTGAATAAAATACATGGCTTTGACTTGGTTTGGATTAACACCAACACGGACTACAATGGGGTGGTGTTGGGATGATTTCTGATGAAGAGGAGGTTGCCCAAGAGTAGTGGCAGTAGGCGGCTCACGGTGGTGCAATGCTGTTTTTATGGTGGGGATATGGTGGAACTTCAAATCGGGGTTCCTATCTCACCAACGATTTGAGCTTTTAAGATAAAGAATGGAAAGAGATTTAAAAGGGATACATTTGAAGGGTAAGACAAATTGGCTTTCTAAGATTCGTTTGTACATCAGTTATCAACAGAGGAAAAATGATTAAGTCATATGCAGACTGCATAATGCAGTCATGCAGTGAGGAAAAAGACCCAATCTTCCCAGTTTCGACATAAATGGTCCTTCTAATTTGGACTCTAACCAATCCCTTCTAATCTCATATATTGTCACCAAATTAGTTTCAGGAAATTATATATATATATATGCTCCTAGACTAATATGCTTTGGTGAAATAAATTTATTGAAATTACAAATCTGCCCCTAAACTAATATGCTTTCAAGAAATAAATTTCTTTAAACATGCGTATTATTACTTTTATTTTATTTATTCATGGTTTTTTTTATGTTTATTTAAGTATTATTTTTTTATTGTTCTTTTAGATAAATTAAAGGGTACTTGACGAATAATAGTTTGAAGTTCAAAGGCTCTCAAACTCGAACAATTTTTTTTTTTCGAGTTTGTAAATATTTTGTTAAAAATATTTTAACTATAGCATTGTATATATTAGACTTTAGTATGAGTCCAAACACGGAATTTTCATCTAATGTGCGCAAATGCCTCAACTGATTAATACAGTTTATAAAATAAGATAAAGTCAGTGTTATATTGGTTTGGTTTTTTTTTTCCTTAAACGGTCATATATTTTGCATACAAACCCTATTTTCGACGTTCTTTATATATCCGCGATCAGGGAAACAAGTACTACGAGTCTAGAATATTTTCTTTGTTTAAAGACGCTTAATAACAAAATTTCAGTTTTTCAGTCATTAACTAATGTTACAATTTGCGCTTCGAAATTTGTTCGACATTTTCCATAATTGGAGATAAGATACAATTTCATATCTTATTGTATTTAAAATGACATTATATTTCTACTAAAATATGCATTAATATTCAATCGGTCGAGGTACAAAAGGTTCGCAACAATTTGACTGTCTATAGATTCAGACCTAAATTCTGGGAGGTCACAGTGTTGCCGAAGGAAGAAAGCACCCTCGGAGTTGGGGCGTCGTCGGAGACATGCTGCCGGAAAATGCCTGGAATGTGTTGTTGTTATACGATGCTGATGAAGTAAGGTACCCCTTTGACCTAATTTGACTATCTCATCTAAATGGTTTAGATGTTGGGTTATGTAATCAATCCTAGCGAGCTTTGTTTTAAGTTTAATGAAATTAGCCCATGGTGATTATTGTGTTGTTCCATTTTAGCTGCATGCTACAATTCATTTTTAGAGAAATAGATATATATCATGTTGATGCTATGATCTACATTTTAGAGAAATAAATATATTTCGACTAAATGAATTTATTTAGTCATTTAGTTTATGGAATTGGCTTACGGACGTATTTTATAAATAATAATTGACCATAAGTGTATTAAGGTACATTATTAAGTGATAGTAAAGTAAAGATTATTTATATGGTTCTAGGAGTTCAGAGAACTGGAAATCTATCTCAGCCACTTCAGTGGTTTTTATTCTGTGATTACGATTGTTGCTTCAGAAATGTTTTCTCATTATATTTGTTTGTGTGGTGGTATATGCATGTTGACCGGTTGGGTCTTATTTGTTGCTTGTTGATATATATATATATATATGAATCAAATTGTTGATAACTTATGGATTCATGTGAGTCCATGAGACAACTGATAGTCTCTAATGTTGTTGATAACACATGAGGTGTGTTGTTAATCCACAGGGCGTGTTGTTAGGCTACTGGGATCGCTGAAAGCACCTAGAGTTGCTGATAACTTACAGTTGTTTATTTTGTTGTGTTGTGTGTGACATTTTGGGGAACTTACTAAGCTTGTGTGCTTAAAGATGTGGATGAAATATTTTGTAGGTACTTATCAGATTGCGAATGCAAGACTGTACACACATATCAACGACTTTATGATTCAAGATTCCGCATTGTTTTCTTATAACTATGATTTCTGAATAATGGTTTATGAACAAATAGTAGAACCTAATTGTAACTTTATTAAAAATGGGTGTTTATTCTATTTTAAGAATGAAAAACTCGTTCTAAAATTTGGGACGTTACAAGTTGGTATCAGAGCTCTGGTTTGATGGATTTGGATGAACATTCATGGGGTTCCAAACTCAAACTATGGAAGTGATAGTTTACTAAACATTTTTTGAAAAGATTCATTTAAAGAGAAGAAAAAATAAGATGCAAGGTGTACAGTCAGCCGAAGCTCGTAGAGTAATTTCCCAAAATATTCATACTTGGTTTATATGTTATATTTGACTTGATGTTATATGTGTTGTAGTATGATGTGCATGCTATAAGTTAGGCTAAGGATCTACTTAAGGATTGCATGCTGGAGTGTCTGCTTAGGAGAGATGTCTTTTATGTGATATATGAGTTATTAGAGATGCAGAATAGTGTATAGGCTAAGGATCCTCAGGAATCGCGTGTTAGAATTGTCTAATCCTATGATTCTTGTTGCTTATTGATTTTTTTGATCGAATGTTGCTTGTTTTGAGCTATGTAAAACTTATATTGATGTTAGTTAGCTATTAAACAAATTGTATGCCACAATTTTTCTTATATGTCTAATTTTGATTTTTAAGTTGTTCAATTTATTTATTAAAAAACTTTTTGCATATAAATAAACAGAAGAGTAAAAATATTCAACCCTAATTTTACTTGTTTATTTTATATTTCATATGGGACAAAATTGCAAAAATGGTCCATGTGGTTGATAATTTTATGTGTTTTTTGTCCAAAATGAAATGTTGGTTTATCACTGGTCCAAAATTGGATATTTCTATTGTTTTTGTCCCTATCTACTTAAAAAGACCATTATGCCCTTATAATTTGTTTTTCAACTTTTTATTATCTATTTTATTAAAAGTAAAAGATAAAACCCACCACCATCCCGTTCACTCTTTCTTACACAGACACACACATCTCTCTCTTTCCTTCTCTCTCTCTCTAACTAAATCTTCATCTGGGTTCTTTAACTTTGTCTTCTTAAACACACACACACACAAAATTATAAAGATACATACTCAAGAATAACACACATTAGAGGAGGAGTTTTATATATCTGCATTAGGAGTTTTCCTAGTCTTTCCGAGTGTTACCACTGTCCACCATCACCACTTTCAAGCACCTCCATCTCCACCTAGAAATCATCGGACGCCACCTAGTGATATTGTTTTAAACCAGAGGAGTTTTCTAGATCTGCACTTGGGTTAAGGTTATTCAGATGGTGGCGATGGCAGCGTTGACATCTAAAAAATGAAGATATCGACTCCATCATCAGTTGCTTATTCCTAATCACATAACTTCACATGAACATCACCATTTTTTCTGGTTTCATCAATTTCAGATTATCAATTCCACTGAAAGTAATATTGATTTTTATTGAAAGTAAGATCGAATTTTGGAAAACTCATGTAAATTTGATAGAGAAGAAATTGATGATTTCTGGTAAAAAAAACTTATCATAAGAGTGACATCAACACATGGAGCTTAATGAAATTAGGGCTCATAAGCCTTGTCTCTTGTTTTAATCGGGATAAAGAGGGGACAAACAAAGCAGTTTGAAAAGAACATGAGGGCTCGTTGTGTTCATTGTGATGAATAAGGGAAACAAGGCAGAGGTCCTTCCGTCGAGAGGGATGAAGCATTTCTTCGAGACTGGTGACCCTTCATGGGGTTTTCTTCCTCGTCTTCGGCAGCGATCTGAGAGACACAAAGCAGCAGAATCGCCGAACTTGGGTCGCTCGAAGAAACAAGAACGGAGGCAGCATCCAACGATGAAACTCGAAGGAAGGTAGACAGAAGAATGGTCTGGTGGAACAAGGCAATAAGGTGGGGGTTCGGTGGAGTTTGCTCGATGGGAGAAGAGAAGTGCGAGAGATGAGGTTGTTGTCTTGGTGGCTTACCGATGCACCACCACAGCCCATGGTTCACGGCAGATGAAGATTTAGATAGAGAGATAGAGAGGGAGGGAGAGAGGGAGAGAGAGAGAGAGAGAGAGAGAGAGAGAGAGAGAGAGAAAGAGAGAGTGAGTGGTGGGTTTATTTTGTTTTTGTTTTTCATTTTATTATAAGAATAAGAAAATAAATAAAAGAAAATAAAATATAATTATTTAAGGGGCATATTAATCATTTTAGGTGGGATGTGGACCAAAAACACAAGAAATTACAACCATAAGGACCAAAACCACACAAGGTATCTAAAATTGGACCAGTGGTGTACCAACATTTTGTTTTGGACCAAAATTACAGAATTTTGCCAACCACAGAGACCATTTTTGCAATTTAGTCTTCATATGGTGTCAACCACATATATATTTCACTAGGCGAATGTCCGCGCGTTGTGTGGGATATAAAAAAATATATTATATTAAAAATAATTAAATCATTGTTATTAACAATTAAATAATAATTTCAGAAAAAATATAAAAAATGAGTTTTAGTATTGTTATTCTGTTGAACTATATTATAAGAGATAAGGTTGGAACTTGAAGTTGTTTTGCATATATAAAGTTATATGATTAAAATAGAAAAAAAATTAAAAATAAATAAATCGCTATTGTTATCTATGAAATAATAATTTCATATTAAATTAAAACCTTTATATTAAATATTATCATTATGTAGAAAATACGATAATAGAGACATCTTTTTATCTATCTTAAATTTTATCATTGTGTACAACATATGATAATAGAGACAACGTTTTATCTTAAATAGTAAAAAAAATGTTTTGTATCATAAATATTACAATAATTATGTAGAACATATGATAATAGTGACGTCTTTTATAAGGTTAAAACTTTAAATTGTATTACATACATGTTTGTAAAACTTGGCTAACACAACCAAATACCCGACATGTTACTTAAATTAGACCTCTAATGGAAGCGAGTTTTCCTAACTCAGCCAGAAGACACTCGGATCCTTATTAAACTTGATCCAAATTTAAAAGATACGGTCCAAAATCATTTTCGAAATTCTGAAATTTAATTGGTCACTTATCGACAAACACAATCTCACCAAAGAATACACTCAACATCCTACAAAGTTAGATGCAAGGAAGATCTCATGGCTTAGTCCCTTTAAAATATTTCACAACCTTTCCTATTTATAGAGGAGAATATATTCTCTTGTTTACTATCACAATCAATGTGGGATGAAGACATTTTAATTAAACTTATTTCTTTATTTGCCAATAATTTCATTTTGTTAAATAAAATATTAAATAATAAAAATAAAACATTATCCAAAAAAATATTGTTCAATAGTTATATTTTTCAGTAATCTCGTAAGTTGTTATAAAAAATTAAGTTTTTATTAAATATCTTTTTGTTAAATCCTAAAATTATAAATCCAGTTAGTTACTTAATATAGAAAGTTTGTTTATATGTATTTTCATGATTAAAATTTCATTATAAAATGAATTCATTTATAAAATATAATCGAGTATATATTTCGTGCTTTTGAATCAAAGTGAGTTTCCAAACAATTATAATTTTATGTTTAAGTATATTTTTTTATATTTATATAACATTATGTAACTTATAATATTATTATAAACAATTTGAATAATCATGGGAGTTTCAAATGTATGTGGTGAAAGGAAAATGCTTCATTTATCGGTCCAAATTGATCAAACTCGGAACGATTCAGCTTAATATACCAAACTACATAACGTTTTTTCTATTGAAACCCGATTTGTATATATTTTGTGTTTTTGAATCAAATTTATTTTTCAAACAATTATAATTTTATGTTTAGGTAACTTATTTATAATATTATTAGAAATTATTTGAAAAATCACGGGAGTTTCAAATGTATGTGCTGAAAGGAAAATGCTTCCTTTATCGGACCAAATTGATCAAACTCGGATCGATTCAACTCGATATATCAAACTACATAACAGTTTTTCAACTGAAACTCTGTTTGAACCTGAAAAAATATTGTTCAAAACCATTTTCGGGATTCTAAAACTTAAATCGACAGTTGCCAATAAAAAAAATCTTACCAAAGAATACCCCCAACATCCTAAAAAGGTAGGTATAAGGAAGTTCTCATAGTTTGCTCTCTTTGAAACATTTCACAACCTTTCCTATTTATAGAAGAGGAAACGTTCTCTTGTTTACTCTCACTATCGATGTGGGATGAAGACATTGTAATAAAACACACTTTCTTATTAATAAAACATTATTCAACTTATTTAGTAAAACATCTTTCTCTTGTTTACTCTTTTTTTATTGTTCAATAGTTCTATTTTTCTATAACCTCGTAAGTTGCTATAAAAAAAATAAGTTTTATTGAATAACTTTTTGTTCAATTCTAAAATCATAAATTCAGTTAGGTACTTAATATATAAAGTTTGTTTATATGTATTTTGAAGATTCAAAAGTTCATTATAAAAAGAATTCATTTATAAAATATAATCTGTGTATATATTTCGTGCTTTTGATCAAATCGAATTTTCAAACAATTATAATTTTATGTTTAGGTAGATGTTTTTTTTATATTTATAGAACATTATTAACTTTTTTTTAAATATCATTGGAAACAATTTGAAAAATCATGGAAGTTTCAAATGTATGTAGTGAAAGGAATCTGCATCTTTTATGGTCCAAATAGATCAAATTCGGACCGATTCAACTAAATATACCAAACTACATATTTTTTTCTAGTGAAACCCGGTTTGTATATATTTCGTGCTTTTGAATCAAAGTGATTTTTCAAACAGTTATAATTTTAAGTTTAGGTAGATGTTTTTTTATATTTATATAATTTGTAACTTATTTATAATATTATTAGAAATAATTTGAAAAACCATGGGAGTTTCAAATGTTTGTTGTGAAAGGAAAATGATTCATTTATCGGCCCAAATTAATCCAGCTCCGGTTCAACTCAATATATCCAACTATATAAATTTTTTTATAACTAAAACACGGTTTAAACCTGAAAAAATTCGGTTCAAAACCATTTTGGAATTCTAAAAGTTAACTGGACACTTGTCAATATAAACAATCTCACCAAATAATATCTTCAAAATCCTATAAAGGTAGGCATGGAAAAGTTCTCATGGTTTGATCCCTTTGAAACATTCCACAACCTTCTCTATTTATAGAAGAGGAAATATTCTCTTGTTTACTCTCACCATCGATTCTCTTGTTTACTCTCACCATCGATATGGAATGAAGACATTGTAATAAAAGTATAAAACACTATTTTTTGTTTATAAAACATTATTTAACTTATTTATAATATTATTGTAAAAAAAATTGAAAAATCATGGAAACTTCAATGTGGTGAAAGAAAATTAAAAAAAGGATTTCAAATACATGAAATTAAAAAAAAAAAAGTGATAGCTTTATAAGTAAGAATGATATCGTAGGTTACCGTAAGCTTGATGTATTTTAACTTTGAGTGTAGACTAAGGCCAAAGAAAATATCAAACTAGAAGACCATTTTTGCAATTTTCTAAAAGAAAACTAATAATAAAAAATAAGTGTTGACCCTTTCGTTTTACACCTGTAACTCACATGCTAATAAGTTCATCCATAATCAATGATATAGTCATTACTCAAAAAAAAGCACTAAACCAGACACACACCAACCATGTGGCCAACCGATAAATATGAGACGATTTAATTACGTATTAAACAAACATTCTAATTATCTAATTCACACGAATAAAAACCAAAAAACCAAATTCAAAATCAACACCAAAAGTAAACCAAATTATTCAAAATAAATCTCAATAAACGTTTCCAGACACATCATATTTACACCTAAAAGCGGTGGTCGTCTCTCAAACCCAAAATGTAACAATCGCAGAGCAACAGTCAACGCCCATCGCCATTGATCTAACCATTATATAGCTTTCAAGAAACAATACTAAACAAATAGGTAAAAACGATTATACTAAAGTATAAAGAAAGACACAACCCAGTAATTTCCACCCAAAATCACTCTAAGGGTAGCGCTTCCATGAATTATCCTCACGGTTGTTCCTGAATGCACAGCAACCAATCGAGTAAACGATAATGAGGAACACGAGGAAGATGACGTTGAGTACAGCAACCTTCTTCCAATCGCTCTTTATGTTGTCGAGCAATCCAGCCTTGCATGATTGGCAGTTGAAACAGAGGGTGTCTGGATCGTTGTCCCAAGCATTACAGTCAGGGTTGCCGGAGGTCGTCGTAGTTTTGGTCCAGTTGGTCGGAGTTACGTATGTGAAACCGCAGTCGTTCGAGGGTTTGCAGCATCCAGACTACAACACGGTTCAAACAATTAAAATCAATTAAAAAAACGATTCTACAGCTCCAATAATTATCAATTCCACAAAATCATGTTACTGTAAACCAATCTCAGATCTAAAAGATGAAGAAATTTTGAAAGGATATGATTGGATTCTATTGATTGATACCTGAATAGAAGAGAGATGTCTGGTGTAGAAAACGTCAACTGGAGTATTGTCAGATCCATCATCAATCAAGCTCTTGCAAACCATGCTATCCTGTAAACAACTCTTGATTTTATTCCAGTTTTTGGAACTGTTAACCCGCTTCTGTAACCAACTCGAATAATCTCCTAAACGGTACTCCTTGTAACCTCTACCGGATACCGTGTTTCCGGCGCCCTTGTTGGTGACGACGAACGCGAAGATCGTGAAGCAGAAAAGAAGGACGATGAGTAGAAACATGACGAGTAGGTAAACCCATAAGAGCCAGGACACGCGACAACACGCGCCGATGAGTCCGGCGAGTGAGACGATCATGAGGAAGACGCCGAGTGCGATGACTGGTCTATCGAGGAATCGTTCGCATTCGGAGGTTCCTTGACGTGAAAGCCAAATACCGCTGGCCAAGATGGGAATTGAGAGGAGGAATGTTACGAAATTGAGGATGCCGACTAAGTTGTTGCTTATACGCACCATGGTTGCTTGATTTTTCTATTGATCTTTTGAAAAGTGTATAGACTTTTGGGGGATTTTGGTTTGATGAACTGATGAAAAGATGAAGAAAAGGTTAAATTTCGAAAGCGAAAAGGGGGATTCTGATGAGAATATTTTAGAGATAGAAAATCGAGGATAGAAAGGAACGCAACGGCGTTTGCTGATAAAAAGGCTAGCTGGGCTGGGGTTTTGTACTCTCGGTGTAAGGGATAATTTTACAAACGCACCCCTGGATATCAGTACTATGCAAAATAATCCCTTATAGTTAGGGTTTTTATAGGTTCAAATATAATCTAATATTTTCGATAACCTCAATGAAATTTATACATAAGTTGGATATCGACCCATTTAATTTGGTTAATAAGATCAATTGGATTTAATAAAATATTAAATAAGATCAATTTTAAATGTTGAATATTTTCAACTGCTTATCTAATATATTGGATTTTTGATTGATTTGTTATAATAATAATATATTTAATTTTTTAAAAGATAGTGACCTCATCTTATTAATCGTGTCGTTAAATTTTATTAAGGTCGTATTTCATTCTTTCCGTATATGATTCAAATGCAATTATGCAAATAACCTTTTTGTAACCTAAGCTCACATATAATATGTTGTTTATACGTGAGTGGAAGCATGTACCGACGAATATGATTCATTAGGATGATGTGTCGAGAATGACTTTAGTGGTTGGTTAGATCGAAGGATAGCCACAAGATTTTTATATAACTAGAGTATCCTACTAATTTTGAAGGGATATAATTGCAATAAGAACATGTTTTTGTGTAGATTAGAATGTTCGCTCATTGATATGGAGAATGAGAAGAGTATAGGAATCGCAAAATTAAAGATGTTACTATAGTCTCATGGTAGAACATTGTTTAATATGATATCGAACATGATGCTCAATAAAAGTTCTTGGAAGTAGCATCGATTATTGAAGATTTTAGGAAAAATGATTGTAGTGGTACATACATGTCCAGAAGAGGCAATTGATGTTAGACATGCACACAAAAACCAGATTGGGGGTCTAAGATCTAATCTCACCCAAAATCTAAATTACCTCAAGCATGTTTAGACTAATATGATCCCATAGATAAAAGTTGAATTGTCTGTTAGTAGGCCTCGTTGAATTTGTCCTAGGATCACCAAAAATTAGATCGGGTGTCTTCAAGGTAAGAAACACCTTTTAAATTTTGAAGGTTTTTGATTGCTAGTGACTGTTGGAATTAGAAATTTAAGTATTTTGGATAAATTTACCACTCTTAATTTGATATAAATATATTATGTATCATACATGTCATGGTTTGATTACACTCAACAAAATACTCTAATATGTTTTGTGTTTTCAGTATCTCATATGTATTTAATATATAGTGAGTATCATGCTTAAAGCATGATGCAAACATTATGGTAACTATTTAGTCCCTCACTCAAATTTCACTGTGAAACACAATGCCAATTATATATATATATATATATATATATATATATATATATATATATATATCCAACAAGAGTCCAAGATAACAATAATTAAATGATAAGATGTTTAAGAGTAGTTTGTGTTCGGTATTTTTTATGTTTATAATCATAATCGATATTAACCTAACCGCTTTACAAATTCTGTTCAACAAATTCATCAATTGAAAGGGCAAGTAAAGTCGCTCATAACGAGATGTATTTAAAATTGAAACCAAATTTTGAATTGCATAACGTTTAAGAGTACTTTTACTCACCATTTGGTATTTTGTTGATAACATTGCTTTGTTAAGACAACTATCAATTGATAAAGTTTCTTCAACAAGACATCAAACCAAATACAAAAGAATAAGTAAAACTACTATCTAACATGGTGCATATACATTGTAGAAAATTTTCTAATGCATCTTTAAAAATGATAGTGCTAATCACTCTTTTTTGTATTTTGGTTGGAAGCATTAGTAATTGAAATTTGAAAACAGTTCATTCGATGTCTTAAAATAGTTTTTATTATATATATATATATATATATATATATATATATATATATATATATATATATATATATATATATTTTGTATTTATAGTCAAATATAATATATATTTTCCTGGAATGAGTATTCATTTGTTTCATTTTTCATTGAAATTTGCTTGATTGAATTTTTTTTGGTCCAACTAATCAAAGGGGAAATATATTTATAAATTATAGCTATCCTAAACTTATCATAACTTCTTTTGTAGAAAACAAAACATTAGTTTGATGATGAAAATGGATAAACATAAGGATGTATTTTATCATATTGAAAGTTAAGAGGGTGGATTTCGCTATATGGGTAAAAGTTAGGGGTTTTTTGATGATATATGGATTGATAGAAGAAGATTTTTTGTGCAGACGGTGGTAGATAGAGATAGATGGATGGGTTACGTCACGCGCTTACGCGTAGAATGAATGCGGGTATCTGTTTGGAAGCTTCGCGTTTCAAACTCCACATGTATAAGTCGTAGGTATTTCGAAAACGCCATTTTTCTCAACCCCGAAGACCTTTTCTTTTTTGCTTTGTAGACCATGTTTATATTATCTTATATATATATATTCAACCAATAGAAAATTAATAAATGTAGTTAAATAGAGGACAATATAAAAATATAAAATAATAAAATATTACAAATTTGTGGTGATAAATTGTTGAAAGATTATAATCTATGAATTAATGAAATAAAAAACACCGTGATCTTTTGCAAAAGTTTGTTATAATCGATATAGGATGTGAGAATACAGAATAATCTAAAATGATAAAAAAAAAAAAAAAAATTAGAATAATCTAAATGATAAAAAGATTAGAAGTTTGTTATGGTTTTATGTTTAAAGATTATAATGAAAGAATAAATAGAATAATCCAAATATGATAATAGTATAAAATAAAAAAGTATTAGTTTAAAATGTTAAAATTAAAATACTAAGATCTTTCGTGTGTGAATTGTGTTATACCATAGTAATTAAATTATATTTTTCCTTTTTAATACATTTTTAAATTATATTTTTCCTTTTTAATACATTTTGGGCAAACGTAACTCTATTATTTTTAAGTTAGGAACTATTGTTTCATAGAATCGGAAAGCTTAACTTAAGCTAAAAATGAAAGTTAAATACTTTAAATAGATTATTTTGAAATTTTTATATTTCTTTGGAAAAAAAAGTTGGATATCTTAAAAGAAATATCGATTTTCTAGTTTCATGGAATCTTAAAGGCAGTTTGTTTTTTTAACAAAACATTTTCAAATCATTTTTTGTTGCGCGGCACAGTACCCGCGTAACATTTTTCTTCTCGCAGCAGTTTATTTTTTGGAAGACTTCAGACTATAAAACTTTTGCGCGTGTATTGTGTGGCGCAACACTTGACTTGCATCTTCAAACCTCTTCGACTTTCATTTTTTACAAGTGTTTTTTTTTTTAATTTTGGTATAACTTTTTTTTTTTAAAGTTTGATTTTTTTTAACTTTATTTACAGATTTGATATAATTTCTTTTTATAGTTTCCACAATTTTTTAACTTGATTTAAAAAAAAAAAAAAAAAAAAAAAAAAAAAAAAAAACTTTGATTTTTTTTAATTTTTTACCGTTTCTGTTAATAATATTTTCAGTTTCAGTTACATCTTTTTTAACGTGTGTAATTTTTTACGAATTTTATAGACATCGTTTGCAATACTTTCTTAATTTTTTTATTTTCTTTTTTATGTTTTTTACAATTAGTTTTTTCTAGAATAAAACTATTAGTTTCTTTTATATTTTTAAAATTTTTTTTAAAGTTTTATATTTTTGTTTTTTTACATGTTTTTTTTAGTATTATTTCAATGTTTTAAGACTAAAATTATTAAAATTTCGGTATTGATGATTATTTTCAGTTTATAAAATTAATTTATTTAAATTTCAGTTTACTACAGCAGTCTGCAGATGTTAAAAAACAAACGTGTTTCTTATTATACGTTGCAACCGTTTGTTTCACATTTTCTGTTACAGAGGATTACAGAGGTGATCTGCAAGCTTCATGAATGTTCTCTTCAAAAAAAAACAAACAGTGCCTTAGTTTAATCTGATTCTCAAATGAAATAAATAATAGAATAAAAAAATAATAGAATTTAGTTTCATATAGCTTTCCAACCAAGTAATAATAAAATAAAAATCTAGATTTTAATTATGTATTCTAACAAATGTTACAAAACCAAAAAATTACAACCAAAGGCATAAGAAGATAATCCAAAATAGTAGCCTAGCAAGGTTTGAATACTAGCTCGACTCTTTACAAACACATATGGATTTAAGGATCAAGTTATAGCAAGGTTTGAATTCTCGATCCACTCTTTACAAACACATATGAATTCAAGGCAATCTTTACAAACGCATATGAATTCAAGGATAAGTTCAGTGAAGGTGATTTATATTTAAAAATACTAGTCGCCTATCCGCACAAAGCGGCGGGCGACGAATAATTTGATCTCTTTAGAGTTAAAACCATTTTGCGTTCACTTCGAGAAATGAATATTAAATGACATGTATTTTTCAAAAGCATTACCATGCCATATTAAGGGGGTGTTTGGCTAAGCTTTTTTAAAACAACTTATTAGGTTCCACATCACTATAACTTAAAAATGTGTTTGGATTAAAATATCTTATTCCGGTGGGGAACCTCTAATACGTTATTTTTTCATAAGTTACCCTACACTTACTTATTAATTTATAAGCTAATAAACTAATAAGCAATAAGTTTTTTTGCCGAACACCCCCTAAATGGTTATTACTTCCATTTATACATCCCCAAACCACTTGTACTGTTTATCGTCATCTTTTTTTCGTTTTCCTTAATTCATTTATTAATTTAATGTCCTACTAAGTAAAATGCTAAAATATATAAATAATATTTTATAAAAATAAACTTTTAGAATATCAGGTGTTGTGATTCAAAAGTCGATAAATAGTCCTTTGAGAAGGTCAAAATACTCAGGTGTCAACTTGTTCATTGTGATTTTAAACCAAGTTTGGTCACAAATTAAAAACATTTTCAACGATGGTATGTAATTCAAGGATTCATATTGATTTAGGTTCTCGAAACCTTAAAATATTGAACAAAATCTATATAGAACCTTATAATAAGGACAATAATCACCGTAATCAGGAAGTCTATGTGATGAAACTTGATATTATAAGGACCAATGATGAAAAAGGTTTCATTTTTAGACTAAACAAGATGAAAAATATACAAACTACCTTAATCATGTCAAATCTTATGTTTAACCGTTCTTTATTGCAAAAGTAAGATGCCAAAATATACAAACTAATGATAATACAATGCTCTAACTGGCCCTCTTGGTTGAGTTCTTTGAACTTGCAAAGCCAACACATTAAAGAAACATAGTAAAAACCTTTTTAGGAACAAACCTGATATAATAAAGCCTTCACCCAATATATTTATAAGATAAAAATAAAAAAACTTAAAAATGATGAAATCAATTACAAGTAAGGATTAAAATAAAAACATGTTAAGAAAGAGCCATCTGCAGGAAGGATATTTGAATCAACATGTATTTTCTGATGGTTTCAAATTTTGAATTATCCGAAATTCAGGGAATGAGATAGAATTTGTTGAGAAATATAACGATTCAAAACACAGGTTAAAATTTAATATTATTTTATTGATAACTACTTGTACTATTAGCTTAATGATTTGAACGTCTTAAAAAAAATAATATTATTATATTCAATATATTTTTAGAAATAGTGAGATTTTTTTTATAAGATAGTAAAGATATATATATTTTATTGTAACCAATTATATATACTTATTTTAATCATCAAATGCCATCAACCTTTTTCTACACACAAACTTTACAAAACTTTCTTTTTTATATATATTTCTTAAATTAGATGTTCTCTTATTTATTCCTTAAAACTAGATCGAACAAAATCCAAATCGAAAAGTGAATCGCCGCAAACTGAAACCGAACATAAACCGTCAGTTTTAAGTTTAGATTTTTCAAATTTTTAAAAATTCGGTTTAAATTCTATTTGCACATTAAAAAACGACATCTTGAAAACAAACCAACTAATACTTTTAAAACTAATAGAAACCAAACCAAATCTATAGGTTTTAACCCAAAGACTGCTAGGTGAGGGCAACACCCACTCCTCTTATTATGACATGGCACCCAAAAAATACGTGATAACAACTGAAACATTGCCACAACCTTGTGTTATTAGATGTGGTAACTGGAATGAGAAATAATATCCACAAATTATTATTTTCTTTTTTTTTTCTCTATATATTTCTCATCTTAACACCATGTCATAACATATAATAACATTGGAACACCACCCTCACTTCATGTTATAACATGTAATAATATGAAAACACTATGCCCACACCTAATGGTTTAAATCCATCAGCTAGTTTTAACTTTTAATCTTTTTTTAAATTTTTTTAAACGGGTGGCTTGTAATATTAGTTCTTAGTTTCTATAAATTAGTTAGATTGGTTGTTTTTGTTTTGTATTAAATTTGGTTGAATTTGTTTCGTTATATTTAAAATTGCTAGAAAATGAGTTAAAAGGGAAAACCCATAGGTTTAAACCCAAAACTCATTCGTGAAATCAAGAAACCAATCCAAGAAACCAAAAACCGAACAAATACAAAAACCGAACCCAATAGGTTTCAAAACCTAAAAAGCGAATTTATTAGTTTAGGTTCGACTTTACTCAAAATCCATTCAAATCGCTTCATGTTAAGGCCTACTTAAAATATTATGCGTATCCTCAAAAGTTTTACTATATAAAGAACAAAACATTTATTGTATATAGACTTTTGATTGAAAAATAAGTTTCTTTTTAAAGAGAACATCTATTTAAAAAGAGTACTTATTAGTTATTTGAACGAAAAAAAAAACTTTATTTTTAGAGAACCTTTATTTAAAAGACATATTAGTTATTTGTAGAACTAAGTTTATAATGTCTACTTCGATTAAAATTATACTTTATTTTGTCTTGAAATATTTGCAAAGTAAATAATTATTAAATTATGGGAAAAATACAAATCTAACATTTTTTTTAATTATTTATTAAAAAATAGCCAAAAAATATCACTTAGCTAAAAATATCCCACAAAACCGTAATCAACTTATGATTGGTTGTGGTCAACATCGTTGACTATTGTTTTAGGGTGAAAACTATTGTTTTGTGCAAATGTGTTACTGTTTCACGGGCTCGTTTATTTTTTCGTGGCCCATTAGCCCAATCTATATAATGAAATTTTTTTTTTTCAGATTATGTCACTTTGCCTATTGTTTTCTTTGGTTTGGCTACTTTTTTTCTCTCAATGGAGCATCCGAAGAACAACCAGGTTTGTCTACTTTTCATCAAAATTTTACCGAAGAACAACCGTAGCTTTTTTCCAAAAACTGTAGACTACGGTTTGGGAAACCGTAGGCTTTCGAGAGAAAACCGTAGGTTTTATAATACCTACGGTTTTGTATGGAAAAAATGATTTTTTTTCTAGAAAACGCAAAACAGTAGACGAAATAGCGAAACAGTAGGCAAATCTCGAAACCTACGGTTTCGTGGGCTATTTTTGGCCATTTATTAATTTTTGGCTAAAAATTGCTAATTACCCCCTTAATTTGGCTAGATTAGTAATTACCCCTTAAATTATATATTACACTAAATAATCGAGATTTATGAGACAAATGAAATATAATAGTAGTTTAATCATTAGTTTTCAAATTTTCTTGACTAAATATTTTATACTTTGTTAGTTGCTTTTTATAGAAACAGTAAAATTATATTAAAATAAACCCCAACTAGTAAGAAACTAGAAGGGAGCAAGAATAGGAAGAAAGAAAAAAAAAAAAGACATACAAATAGGAATTGTAAATAAAGAAAATTACAGAGGCAAACTAGGAAAAGTGGAAAGGAGATGATGACCACATGTTCCAATCACTTAAATTGCATTTTGCTCTGCATTTAATCTAGAGATACACCAAGGATTTTATCACCGTAGCTCCGCAAAAGGTACTGATGAATTTCAGATTAGAAGTCCGGTAATTTCTATATTTCCATAGGCTCCGTATAAGCCCATAGCATATCATCATGAGCCTTTTTTTTTCTTTTTTGAACACCGACCCCAGCTTGTAGCAAAACATATTCAATCCCTAACATTGTGAAATGTTTGGTGCTTGATACCACACCGGTCAAATATTATGTCTCTTATTGCACTCGCATACATGCATGTTACTAGAATGTGATCGACACATTCGTCACCAGCAAAGCAAGCACCACAACATGTCAAGTCGAGCTCTACTCCCCGTGATCTTAGTGCCATCATAGAAGGGATTTTATTTTGTAGTGCTCTCCGAAAAAAGAAATTCACCTTGATTGGTGCATCCCTATGCCCTAGCATAGGTGGTAGTATCTAACTTGGACTAGATTTTTTATCGATTAACCACCGTAGTGCCCCAACCGTATAGCGACCATCTACATCAAGTCTACTTTTCCATTGATCACACCTGCTCGCCAAATTTATCGTGGACAATTCATTCGTTAGGTTGTCCAAATCCTCGAATAGTCCATATTCAACAGGACAAGAATTCCAATGACCTACAAAACATCCGTCAATGATTATGTCCGCCACTTTGCATCTTTTCCTTGTCTCCAGGTTGAACAGGTCGGGGTATTGGTTCTTCAATTGGTCTTCGTCAGTCCATTTTTCATACTAGAACTAGGTGTTGTCACCGGATCTGATTTGTAGTTCGAACACATCCCCTATTTATAGGTCATGCCTTTTGAGATCCTTCTTTATGGTTGCAATGTTATACCAGACGCCATTGATGTACCTTCTAGAAAAATAATCATGAGGTTTATTGTAAAAGTTGCGTACACCTTTTATTGTGTGCCCCCATATTGAGTCCCCCTCTTTTTTCATACGCCACCACCATTTGACTATTAGGCATGCGTATTGATCCTACGCCAAGCCCATCATCAGATTTCGAAGCTATTACTTTATCCAATGTCACCCAGTGTATTTTTTGTTTGTCTTCATCTCCGCCCCAAAGGAATTTGTCTAAGTTGTTCCAGAGTCTTAGTGACCGTCATCGGTGCTGTGAATAATGAGAAGTAGTAAGTGGGAAGAATGCCTAGAACTGAGGTGATCAATGTCAGTCGACCACCAAAGGAGATGGATTTCGATTTCCATGAAGATAGTTTGAATTGAAACTTGTCGATTATTGGTTTCCAGTTTTTTATAAGATTCATGTTGGCACCAACAGGAACACTGAGATATTTGAAGGGAAAAGATCCTGCTTCACATCTTAAAATACTAGCCCAATTTGTAATTTCTCCTTCCGTCGCCCCAATTCCAAACACTCTAGATTTGTGAAAGCTTACTTTTAGATTGGATGATACGTGAAAGCATCTAAGAATCCGTGCTAGATTTTTTAGATTGGATCTTGACCATTCACCTACAAATAAAGTGTCGTCTGCATAGAACAAATGTGAAAGAATAGAGCCACCATTTGGGATTTAAACTCATTTGAATAATCCTTTATCTTTGGCAACCTTTATTGCTACGTTGAGACCTTCCATGGCTATAATGAAAGGAAATGGTGAGAGTGGGTCACCTTGACACACACCTTTGGAAATTTTGAATTCATTCGTTGGATACCTGTTTACAATGACAGAGGTGTGAGAGGAGTTCAGACAACCCCTAATCTAAAGACGCCATTTAGATCCAAAGAACATATGTGTAAGTATGGAATCAATATATTCCCAATTGAGTAAATTACTGAAATAGTCCCTATGGTTTGGTCAAAGTTGCACGTTTGGTCCCTAACTTTTTTTTTGCACTCGGATCGTCCTTGTGGTTTGATTTTCTTGCGTTTTTCGTCCATGTGGTTTGATTTTGTTGCATTTTTTATCCCTTACATACATAAAGTTAGGGACCAAACATGCAACTTTTACCAAACCATAGGGACGAAAAACGCAACAAAAGCAAACCACATGGATAATCCGAGTGCAAAAAAAAGTTAGGGACCAAACGTGCAATTTTGACCAAACCACAGGGACGATTTCAGTAATTTATTCTTCCCAATTTATTGAGTCAAATACTTTATCAAAGTCTACTTTGAATGGTAGGGTCCTCTTTTGTATCTTCTTCGCCCACAAGTAAAGTTCATTTATCACTAATGGTCCATCTAGAATGTTCTTGCCTTCTATGTAAGTTGATTGACATCTCCAATGACTCCACCAATAACTATTTTGAGCATTAATGCAAGCACCTTTGAAATGATCTTGTACATGCATCCGATTAGGCTGATAGGTTGATAATTGGACAGTTAAGATGAGTCTTTTACCTTAGGCACAAGGGTGATGAAAGATGAGTGAGATCCCTGTGGTAAGGTACCGAATTTGTCGAAGTAAAGGATGAAGTTCATCATGTTAGTTTTGATGATATCCCATGTAACATCCCGACTCCCAGGTGTAGTATTTATATATTTATTTATGAGAATGACTGAGAAACTCGATGAGTTGGATGCCTCAACTCGTCGAGTAGAGACGAATTGGCAACGTAGGTTTTACAACCAACTCGGCGAGTCGGAGAGACCAACTCAGCGAGTTGGTGTTGTGATTGGAAACCCTAAATCTCCGGGGTTGGGTCCTATTTAAAGGACCTTAAGCCCTCATCCGCCCCACCAACCACCTTACTCCACTGAGTGAAACCCTAA
Source organism: Lactuca saligna (assembly GCF_052625555.1). Taxonomy (NCBI): domain Eukaryota; kingdom Viridiplantae; phylum Streptophyta; class Magnoliopsida; order Asterales; family Asteraceae; genus Lactuca; species Lactuca saligna. The sequence goes on from NC_136424.1 coordinate 105,969,917, forward strand.
CCGTCTAGAGTGAGCTAAGAGAGAAAAGATAGTTAATATTGGGCATTTTTGTGATCTTTTGGAATAGAAGAGAGAATAATCTCAGCAGGGAACAAGAAGGGACTGTTGGATCTGGTGTATTTTCATCCATAGCTTATGTTAAAGGTAAAAAGTCTCCACCTTGCTCATTATTTTGATTAGATCTCATTTCTATGGAGTTTTAGAGCTTTTTCCATATTCCATTGAGAATTTGAGTGTGTTGAGCTTATCAAGAGACTGAGACTTCAAATATGTACCATGTGAGGTCCCTAGAGTCCAGAGGTCCCAACTTTATTCATCTATAGAAAAGCCTTTATGCTTAAAACCCTAAATAGGATTTGGTTTGGCATTTCAAGCCCTAAGTACCATGCATGGACGTAAAGATTGTGGCTTTACTTGGTATCTCAGCCTTGGGAGGCTAGATCTAGAGTTTGAGGTTGTAGATCTGCCTTAAAACGTCTGAATGAGAACATAGACTGAATGGACTCGCCAAGTCGATGAGCTGACTCAACGAGTCAGCTAGGGTTTTCCCCGACGAGTCTAGACATGAGTAACTCGGCGAATTGATGAGACAACTCGATGAGTTAAGTTGGATTTTCAGGACACTTATGAGGAAACAAGGGGACTCGACGAGTCACATAGATGCACTCGACGAGTCAGGTCAACATGGAGTGTTGACTTTAGGGTTTGGTCAAGACAGGGATTATGGGGACCATGGAGGGGTAAAATGGACTTTCACCCATCCCAAGAGTTAGAGTGTAAGGTCGAACCTTATAATATGATGATGTTTGAGACTGATCACTCAGCGTCAGCATCAGCGTATTAATTACTCAGTGTATAGTTTCATATTCATAATTTTTGTAACAGATTTGGTACTTATCTAGTTTCCATAATTTTTGTCTATTAGTTAGTTGGTATATCCCTGATTTGTAGGGATTGCCTAGATTAGTTCTATATAGTCTTTTGTACAAGTTTGTAAAAGGGCATCTTTCACAAACCCTAATAGCCACTTTGTGCCTTCGATAATCTCTTTGTGAGATTATCATTCTTAGTGAAAGCCTATCTTTTTGAATCCTCGTTGTTCTTGTTTATAGTCATTGTTTGATAATTTGTTTGATCTTTGGAACTTTCAATTGGTATCAGAGCAGTGTTCTCTTATCAAACAAATGGCTTCATCGTCTTCTTCTTTAAATTCATCAAATCATTCTTCTGCTAAAATTCCTCCATTTGATGAAACCAATTTTGCTATGTGGAAAATCAAAGCTCTCAATGCATTGGAATCTGTAGATGAAGACATGTTGGACATCGTCAATGATGGTCCATATGTTCCGATGTATCAGCCCTTGAAAAACAATGCTCCTGAGGGTGACATGAAGAAGACACCTAGGGAGAAATCAAGAACATATGATAAAAGAAAGAATGGTCTATATGTACGTGCTCGGGCTTCAATCAGCTATGCTTTGCCATATAATGTCTTTGGGCTTGTTCATAACTGCATCTCAGCAAAAGAAATGATGGACACGCTGACTGTGTCTTTTGAAGGCACTGAGGAAGTCAAGGCCACTCAGATAAATGATCTAAACAGAAGGTATGAACATTTCTTTGCAAAGAAAGGTGAAACCCTGACTCAAACCTTCAACATGTTTAATACTCTTGTTAATGATTTGCAGAGACTAGATCAGTTGAAGCATCGAACTGTTCTAGTGCAGAAGTTTTTGGATTCTCTGGGTGCAGGTTGGGAGAATCATGTTGATGTGCTGAAGAATAGTGAGAAGATTAGCACAATGGATTTACAAAGTATTTATGGAAACCTTCGATACTATGAGGAATCCAAGCTCCAGAGAAAGGAGCTGATGAAGGATGCTCAGCGTGAGTCATCAGTGGCATTATTTTCAAACGAAAAGCAAGTGTCAGAGTCAAACACTGAAAACCATTCAGACACTGATTCTTCTAAAGGTGAGACTGATGATATGGAAAAGGTAGTTGTAGTGCTGCTTTCATTGTGAAGACTTTTGAGAAATTAGGCCGTAATTTCTCAAAGTTTCAGAAGATGATGGATGGGAAATCTTCTAAAAGGTTAGATGCCATCAAGAAACATGTTACCGAAAAGAAAGGCAAAGCTCAGTGCTTTAACTGTGGTAGCACTGATCATTTTGCAAAAGAATGCAAGCAAAGAAGAACCCAAAGCTCGGAGGAATACTGGAAGCAGAAGTACAACAAGTTGGTTGAGAAGCTAAAAGCAGAGAACTTGGAACATAAAGTTCTTGTCGCTGAAGAAGAAAAATGGAAGACTGATGAGGAGTCATCGGATGATGAAGTTAAATGTTTGATGGCTAAGATAGAAGATATTGATGAATGTGAAGTCAACAACAGTTCGTTTGATGCTGATATGTCTGATGCAGTTGAAAACTCCAAGAAGCACAACACTGATTCCCCTTCAATGTATCAGCTTCAAAATTTTGTTTCCTATTCAATGAATGAAAAAATCAAAATGTTTGAGTATTTGGGTGTTCTTAGTTCTAAGAAGAATCAAATCATAAGAGATATGCAGAATCAAATTGATCTTCTTAAAACTGAACTATCCTTGAAAAATAACATTATTGACACTACTCAGGAAAATCTAAGAGTTACTAGCTTATCAAATTCCTCGCTATCTACTAAAATCGATAAAGTTAAAGACCTCTTGAACAAAGAACAAACTGTGCTAAAACTTTGGGCTCAATCTCACAAAAATGCTAATTATGTCATTTCTGCTCAAATACCTCATTCATGTGAGAAAATCCTTGTGGGAAATTTTGCTGGAGCTGAAAAAGTTTTTAAATCTCAAGAAAAAGAATCTGAATTTTATTCCATGAATGAATTGAAAGATAGTTTCAAAAACAAATTTATCAGCAACACTTTTGTTAATCAGAGTCTCATTGATGAATACTGTGTTACTGATTCTAATGGTGTTACTGAGTGTAATATTGAAATTACCGGAATTGATCCTACTTCTTACCCTGCACATCTTGAGAGACCAACTCCTCTCACTGAAAATATTATCGCATTTCCTATCTCAAATGGAGTGTTTCATGCTGTTCATGAACAACTTAAACATTATCCTGATTGCAGTGTTGCAGTGCATAAGTCTAAATCTGATATTGATGTCAGCTCCTTATCCATCACTGATCAGAGTTCTTCTGACACTAAATTCAATTGTAATTCAATGTCAAATAAAAGGACTCAAAGTTCACTTGGTGAATCTTTCAAATCCGAATGGGTTAAATCTAGAAATCTGCTCACCAAGAAAAACTTTGGTACTAGAGTTTGTTACAAATGTGGTGACACCTCTCACAAGATTAGTGAATGCAAGTTTGATAAAACATCGTTAAGAGTTGACAACATCAAAGTTAGAAATGAAAGATGGACTCTTAAATCAAATTCTTTGAACTGTCTTCCTAAAGAGTGCTATAATATATTGTCAAATAACTTTGTGAATGACCCATCTTAAAATGGGTCAGTGTGTTCAAACTAGTTTCTCAGCACTGCAGGGTCAAGAGCATCTTTGGTACTTAGACAACGGTTTCTCAAGACATATGACAGGATCCAAGTCTCTCCTGGAAGACTATGTCAAGAAAACTGGTCCTGCAGTAACATACAGAGACAATGGAAAGGGGTTTACTAATGGATATGGGAACATCAAGTGCAATAATGTGGTGTTTCAGAATGTTTCATATGTAAAGGGTCTCAAACACAATCTTATCTCAATCAGCCAATTATGTGATGCTGATTATGAAGTTCATTTTACAAAGAAGGAAGGAAGAGTCATCAACACTGACAAGAACATTGTACTCTCAACAAGTAGAAAAGATTATATATATGTTCTTGACATGTTCTCAAGTGACAAGGCACTGATGCAATGTTTCTTTACCAAGTCTCAAACCAATCTCAACTAGATTTGGCACAAAAGGTTCTCTCACTTGAACTTCAAGAATCTATCTAAAATATCCAATCAAGATCTAGTTAGAGGTCTCCCAAAATTCAGCTTTGTCAAAGACAAGATGTGCTCAGCATGTGAACAAGGAAAGCAAACCAAGTCATCATTCAAACCCAGGTCATGTTCTAGCATATCTGTTCCTCTTCATTTACTACACATGGACTTGTTTGGACCTATTCCTGTTCGTTCCCAAGGAGGAAATAAGTATACGCTGGTGGTTGTGGATGAGTTTACCCAATTTACGTGGGTGGCTTTCTTGAAGAAGAAAGGTCAAGCTGCACAGAAAATTATCTCACTGATTCGACAAAACGAGACGCTGACTGGTCTCAAAGTTAAGCAGCTAAGGAGTGATCATGGAACTGAGTTCCAGAATTCGACTCTTGAAGACTTTTGTGATTTTAAAGGTATTGGGTAGAACTTTTCAGCTCCTCGCACGCCTCAACAAAATGGAGTTGCTGAACGAAGAAATCGAACACTGATTGAAGCAGGAAGGACCTTAATGATTCATGCTGGTCTTCCTATGTCGTTTTGGGCTGAAGCTGTTAATACAACATGTTATACTCAGAATCGCTCTCTAATTCACAGGGCTCACAAGAAGACACCATATGAGATGCTGAAAGGTCGAAAGCCGGACGTATCCTTCTTTCACATGTTTGGATGCATTTGTTATATTCTTAATCAGCGCGACCCCAGATCAAAATTTGAGCCTAAGGCTGACAAAGGTATTTTTGTTGGATATTCATCTATTTCAAAGGCTTTTCGTGTTTTTCATGTGAACAGGAAATGCATTGAGGAATCCATTCATGTAAAGTTTGATGAAGAATCCTTCACTGATGAAAAAGTAGCTCATTCCCCTTCTATTTTTCAAGAGCTTCTCTCCTATCCATCTGATGAAGTCTCACATACTGAAGAAGAAGCTGTCATTCCTGATCCCATCATTCCAGACCCAAGTCCTGTCAATCAAGGCACTACAATCAGCACGACAACTTTTTTGTCAGATGCTGATGAAACCCTTGAATCTGAAAACTCTCCTGTAACTGATGTTCCTTTCATTGATAACTCTTCAGCGTCAAACTCATTTGAATCAGCTCCAGAACATCGAGATCACCCTGTTGATCAAATTATTGGAAATCTTCATGATGGTGTCCAAACCAAATCTCGTGTATCTAATAATTTTTGCATGTATGTTAACTTTGTTTCAATGATCTTACCTGACATGATACACTCATCACTTCAACACGCTGATTGGATTAAAGCCATGCAAGACGAGCTGAATGAGTTCAAAAGGCACAAGGTTTGGAGACCATCAGGAAAGACCATCACAGGAACACGCTGGATCTATCGAAACAAGGTTGATAAAGATGGTGTTATTACTCGCAACAAAGCAAGACTTGTTGCTCAAGGGTTCACTCAAATTGAATCTATTGATTACGGGGAGACTTTTGCTCTAATTGCCCGCATTGAAGCAATCAAACTGTTCCTTGCATATGCTTCATACATCAACTTCATTGTCTAACAGATGGATGTCAAAACAGCATTTCTTCATGGTGTGTTAGAAGAAGAAGTGTTTCTCAAACAACCCCCAGGCTTTGAAGACAAAGAGCACCCTGACTATGTGTACAGACTGGATAAAGCTGTATATGGACTGAAGCAAGCTCCCAGGGCCTGGTATGAGACACTGACATCATATCTTCTTGAAAATGGCTACAGAAGAGGAGCAATTGATAATACACTCTTCATCAAAAACAAAGGCTCAGACATGATTCTTGTTCAAATCTATGTCGATGATATCATCTTTGGCTCTCCAAATGAGAAGCTGAGCAAGGAATTCGCTGAGATCATGTCTCAAAGGTTCGAGATGAGCATGATGGGGAAGATGACCTTTTTCTTAGGTCTTGAGGTTCAGCAACAAAAATCAGGTATCTCAATTTGTCAAAGTAAATATATTGCTGACATGCTTGTTAAGTACTCCCTCAGCGACTGCAAACCGATCTCTACTCTGGTGTCCAAGACTGATAAGCTTCACGCTAATCCCACCAGCATTGATGTTGATCACTCTCTTTATCGAGGAATGATTGGATCTCTTCTCTACCTCACTGCAAGTCACCCTGATATCATGTTTGGAACCATTCTCTATGCTAGATTTCAAGCTAATCCCAAAGAGTCTCATCTCATTGTAGTTAAACGCATTTTTCGATACTTAAAGGGCACTCAGAACTTGGCATTGTGGTACCCTCATGACTCAGCACTTGAACTCTTTGGATACACTGATTCCGACTATGTAGGATGCAACTTAGACTAGAAGAGCTCATCAGGTGGATGCCATTTCCTTGGAAATCGACTAATCAGCTAGTCTAGCAAGAACCAAACCTCAGTAGCTATCTCCACTGCAGAAGCTGAGTATGTTGCAGCTAGGAGATGTTGTGCTCAGCTCTTATGGATTCAAAATCAGCTTTTAGACTATGGGCTTAAATTCACAAAGACTCCTATATACTGTGATAACACTAGTTCCATTCAGATCACACAGAATCTTGTTCAGCACTCAAAGACAAAGCATATCGAGATCAGACATCACTTCATCAGAGACAATGTTGAGAAGGGCAAGGTTGTTCTAGAACATGTCAAGACTTCAGATCAACTAGCTGATATTTTCACCAAGGCCCTGGATACTCAAACTACTGTTCACATTATTGGAGAACTTGGAATGATCACTCTGGACTAAAAAAAAATTGTTTTACTAATGTTTGCTATTGTCTTATAAACTGATGTATTTTTTTGCTGATGATGATGTGCTAATGATGTTTTCCATGTTGAGTACCTTGTATGATCTCTTATCTCTATCTCTTCTACAAATCTTCTAATCTAAAGTTGAATGATTCACTGTATTAAACCATACACTGATAACAACTTGAAACTCTTTGCCGATGGTTAGACAAAACACCAAGATCTATCACACGCAACTATCCATTCTTACCAATCTCACACTGATTCTGTGATTTAGTGGGATAAAACACATGCTGATGAGAGTCTAACAGTCTTTGCCGATGGTTAGACCAAAACACCAAGGTTTATCACACGCAACAATCCTCTCTTCACCTTCTTCTCACTCAGTGTCTAATGATTCAGTAAGAACCACCACTCATTGATAAAGACTCAACACTCTGTGCCTGATTAGATAATTAAACCAGTATCTATCACACGCACCAACCACCTTGCTAACCCTAAACAAGCAAGTTGTACCTTGAATTGACGACATATTATCTTTCAGCATGTAACTTTTAGTGTCACTGATCTCAGCGCTTACGCAGACACTGATTGTCGTTTCCTCTTTATTTCAACGGCTATTTTTTCGGATTTGACAATTTGTTAAGATACACAGTTATTTTCGAAAAAGATAATCATTACCGTTTTAAAAAACCGTTTAATCCTATATTTAAATCTCATTCACCACCTCTCTCCCAAATTTTCCTCCCACAATTCAATTTTCCTTCTCTTTTCTTCAAAACCCTAAAATCCAAACTCTCTTCAATAGCGGCATCACTGTTTACTTTCTACTCCACCTCAAGAAGAGTCATCCCAGCTCCAAACTCTCCTCCTCTTCCCATATACATCAAAGCCACAAATGTCATCTTCAACCCTGATATACCAGATGTTCATCACGGTCTTGGAATTGATGATTTTGTCAATTTTCTAGTATCTTGCAGACTTCGATATGCTATCAGTGAGGTTCCATCGGAGGTCTTTCCCGAACAAGTCTGTGAGTTCTATTACACCGCAACATTCAATAATGAAAACAACATCATCTCCGGCACTATTGGGCATGGCCGTCGCTCAGTTTTCATCAACGCTGATCTCCTCCGTACTGCACTCGGGTTACCAATTTTTGAACCATTCTCTGAACTTCCAACTATTGAATGCTGTCGAAACTTCTTTGACCAACTGGGCTATGATCACTCCAAGGCTGGTGCTTGACCAGCTCTCATTCTACGTCAATGTATAACTCCTGGATCGAAGTTCTTCACCGGGGCACTTTGTAAGTGTGTAGGTCACAAATCTTGCAGTGGTGATCAACTGAGTGCTTTTGAGCAACAAGTGGTATGTTCACTTCTCCTCAACAAACATGTTGATTATGGGGCTTTCTTCTTCGATAAGCTTGTCCAACTTCTTCGGGCCAATGTAAGAGCTGATCATGTTCCATTTCCACGCTGGATTGCTCTTGTCCTGGATAAATTTCATGCTGAAGCCTATTACTTAGACGCTGGAACCCCCATCCAATGCCCACGCATGTCAGTACGAATGTATCAGGATGATCCACTGGCCAATGACATCGACATCTCTGATCGGATGCGAGAATGGATCGTGAATCCATATACCGTTCCTTCAGTAAACGCTGACACTGACAAAGGAGCTGCTGATAACGACAAAATTCGTGCTAAAATACAAGCTGAAATACAAGACGGTGGTCGTATCTCCTCTCAACTTTCTCATCATACTATTTCTGTCACTGAAAGGGTTCATTCAGCTCATGGGGAGCCATATGCTCAGGGGGAGCAACCATCTTAGGGGGAGCAACCAGCTCAGGGGGAGCAACCTTCTCAAGGGGAGCAGCATCGATCATAAGAAATTCCAGGTACTCAGCTCATTCAAATTCCGGCCTCAGCGTTTAATGAGCTTCTTACACTGACTCGAGATATGAGTCTGCGTCTTCTACGTATTGAGGCTGATGTCAACCAACTGAAGGGAGTTATTCTGTCAACTCCTTCCCCTAGCCCAAATGATGATGATGGTCAAAAGGGGGGAGAAACTGATTCACCACAGCCTGAGCACGAGTCTGAGAGACTAGCAGAAACTGAAAAGCCTACTGAAGAATGTGAACATGATGATGAAGATGAACATGATGATGAGTTTCAGATGCTGGACATGAACTTCATAGATCCCACTGTGCCAGTTCAAGGTGAAAACTCAAATGTAGTTAGTGAGGATCTTGTTCCTTTATCTCGAAAGCAAAAGGCAGCAGATACTGAATCATCTGATTCACATGCTGATACTTCTCCTCCTAGCAAGAAACATAAGTCCATTGTTAGCATATCAAATTTGGTAGCTGAATGGAATATGACCCCTGATCAAGTTAATCAAATCCTTGATGAAGCCAATAAAGCTCAGCTTCTAAAGAATATTGCTCAAGCTGATGAATCTCTCATTCAGCACAAACTTCAGGTAGTGGGATCCTTTGAAGCTCAAATGCAAAGGTTTCTAGAATATCAGTCCAAAACTAAATCTTCACAACCTCCTTCCAGTAGCAATAAGTCAAGGATTGATAGTGTTCTTGATAGGATCTATCGCAAAAGGTTTCAAGATGTTTTCAAACAAAGAATAAGCAATGACAAGATCATCAAAGTTAAAACCTCAAAACCTCGCGATGAGAAAATCATTACTTTGCTGATCACTCGTCAAGGTCCTCAACATCCGTACACTAAAGTTATAAAGAGAGACGAGATGATTAGATACGGATACTCTGAATGGATGTAATTGCTCGAGTTGGCATCCAAGCAAACTTCAGCTCTTTCTTCAGAACTGACCTGTGCTCTTCACTTACTGATCAAGAAAGTTCAGCATCTTGATCTTGTTCCTACAGAGCATCCTCATCAGCAAGGCACAAGTTCCTCAGTTCCAAGAATCAGAAGAACTAGATTTCAAGTTGATGGTGAAGATGTATTGGTTCTAAATTTTGGTGCTAAAGAAATAAAGAACTCTCTTCCTATTGGTGTTGATCCGGTTCAACATAATTTCATCTCTGTTCCTGAACATGGAATGTTTTATCTTGATAAGAACAGGAAAATGTGTTTTCAACGTACTACAGAAATTCCAAGGGCTCCAACAAAACATATTGTTGGTTTAAGACAAATGTGCATGAGTCATCAAGATCTCTCTGGAGAGTTTCATATACTGATTGCTATGGAGTTACTGAATAGAAGACATGAGCTGCTAGATAGTCCTTACTGGACAGTGAAAGTAGAAGCTGAAGCTGAGTATGAAGAATTTTTGTCCAGGGGTGTTCTAGTCTAGCTAGTTTTGAACATCATCATATTGGGGGAGATTGTAAGGTCGAACCTTATAATATGATGGTGTTTGAGACTGATCACTCAGTGTCAGCGTATGACTCAGCGTCAGTGTCAGCGTATTAATTACTCAGTGTATAGTTTCATATTCAGAATTTTTGTAACAGATTTGGTACTTATCTAGTTTCCATAGTTTTCGTCTATTAGTTAGTTGGTATATCCCTAATTTGTAGGGATTGCCTAGATTAGTTATATATGGTCTTTAGTACAAGTTTGTAAAAGGGCATCTTTCACAAACCCTAATAGTCGCTTTGTGCCTTCGATAATCTCTTTGTGAGATTATCATTCTTAGTGAAAGTCTATCTTTGTGAATCCTCGTTGTTCTTGTTTATAGTCATTGTTTGATAATTTGTTTGATCTTAGGAACTTTCATAGAGAGAGAAAATAGCAGTTGGTTTATTTAGATTTTTTATATAAGTGTTAATTAGTGATAATTATCATATGTCTTAGGCGGAGGCTAGATCGGTGACTCGTGTACAAGGTTTATTTGCTTGTTTGCTTACGAGGTGAGTCTTCTCACCATACTTACCTAGAGTGGTAATCTTTGTGTGGCCGAAGGGTCTTATGTGCTTATATTTAGTATTGTGATATCCTGCATTATGTCTTCGTGATTTATATTGTGTATTATTCTAAGCTTATTGAGTTAGGACCGGAGGTTCCACCCGAGTTGTGGGACCGGAGGGTTCCATTGAGACACATTGACCGGAGGGTCCTATTCGAGTATAGCCATGAGAGGGTAATGAGATATGTGTGGTATTTTGGGGAACTCACTAAGCTTCCTACTTACCATGTTATGTGTTATGTGTTATGTGTTTCAGGTACTTCTCAGGATCACGAGAAGGCGTCGACTTGATTGTACATACGAGGCTGAGGTATGTTTGGAGGATCCTGGATTTTACTATTATGGACATGTGTTTTGATAATTTGATATTTATGGGGATTTTTTTGCTGTGTTAATGAGATTAATGTGATTTTTTTTCAATGAAAATTTTGTTTGAAAATTTACGGTGTTACAAGTTGGTATCAGAGCCTTGGTTTGAGGTATTCGGATGTACTCTCGGGTATATCTGGACTCAATCTGAGGATTTGAAAAAAAAAGAAATAATTTTTCTAAAATGAGAAAGAGTTTTAAGAGGAAAATGAGTTGGAGCAGTGTGTACAATCAGCTAGAGCCCGAACGGTGATTTCCCAAAATACCCTTACTTATTTGAGTTATGAGATATTTATGAGATGTTAGGGATGCATGCTAAAGGATAGGCTAGGTATTTAGGGCTAGAGTTACCTGATTTGTGATGCCTTAGCCTAGGAGTTGTTGCTATCTGTTACTTGCCTTGAGTATATGCTGAGTATGAGTATCTAGCAGGAATCACTTAGAAAGAGTTATGAGTCAAGGGATAATCTAGGAGAGGTACCTGGATGATCATATGAAAGGTCTACTGAGAGAGTAGTCTATTATTCGTGAGAGATAGAGTACTTGTGAATTGGGATCCTAGGAATAGGACTTGGGGTGACTACAGGTTGGTGTGGAAGGTAGTATTGGGCCCGTACTACTGAAAGCATTGGATCTGTATGCAACCCAAGTAAGAATCCTTAGGATGCTACGGAGCATGTAGGAATGGAGAATTGAGTATGAGTATGCTCAAACGAGTCTCTAATGATTTTTTTGTTGTGTTTCAGAGACATCATTGTGGGTACAATCCACAACCCCAAGAGCAGTGGGACCAGTGATGAGGAGTTCCGCAGGATGATTCATGAGGAGGTGGCCGCAACCATTCGAGAGGCGATACCAGAGATGTTTGGGTCTATTAATACCACCCTGATTGAGACATTTGACGAGCGAGATGTTGTTATTACTGAGGCAGTTGTTGTTGCTGCCACCGTAGTTGTCGATGTTGCTAGGCCATAGAGAGGTGACTCGTTGTTGTTCCATGTAACGCTCGTGTTTCTGGGCTAAAAACATTAATAACGTTGTAATAGTCTAGGTCAACCTTTGTAACTCATTTTGAATTAATAAAGAGGAATTATGTGAATATCATGTGAATTATATGCTTATTTGCTTAATTATTATGATTTAATTAATTAATGAAAATAAGCATTGAAAATAAATATTAGAAAAAGCCTATATCTTTTAAGAAAGTTGTAGTGGCCGAAACAAGGATTCTGGAGATATAAAGAACACCGAAATCCGAGTTATAACGAAAACGTTATGACTTGTCGAAGTTTCGCGACGGAACCGGCATGGCACCGGGAAGCGTAAAAAGTGAATTTACGATAAAGTGCTTTTTAGCCTTAACAATCTAAACAAAAGTCATAGTATTCGTTAACCTGAGAAATTTGATAAAAATAACGTCCAAATCTGACTTCGTATGAGGAAGTTATGATTTTTCTAAATTTTAGCGGAGCAGTAGACAGCTAAAAACTTGAATTTAAAATCGAGCGATATTTAGCCGACATAACCTAAATGAGAATCGAAGGTCTCGTTAATAGTAGTACAATGGTAAAAAGACTGACGAAAACGGACGTCGGATGAAGAAGTTATGAATTTTTAACGAATTTTCCTGTCCCGTTTTGTTAAAAATAATAATATTAAAATTAACTTCAAAATTAGCCGATGAAGTCTAAACGAAAGTTGTAGAATATATTCCCGCCTACGCCTGCATATAAAGAACATCAAAAACGGAGCTCGTATGCGAAAGTAATGAATTTTAGAAGTTTTGGGTGCAATTTTCGAATAATTCGCATGGATAGGAGTCGGCCACGTCACCCTCGCCCCGTGTCCGAAGCAGCAGCATCATCTGATTGTGGCACGTCTGAGGAGAAATGCATGTCGCATCCTTCTAAGTCCGAGCTCCGGTCCAATCATCTGAAGACGCGTGTGACCTCGGTAACAAGCCCTCGCATGCGAGACGTGTCCGAACCCCCTATTGCTGCGTGTTCGCTTCTCAGCCTCCATGTCCGAGCCCCGCAACCTGCTACGTGGAGCCTCCTTAGCCAATCAGTCCCCAGTCTCGCACCCTATAAATAGGGGGGTTGCGAGATTTGTCGACTAGGATTAGAAATTTTCCATTTTTGCCCCCTCTCTCTCTCTCTCTCTCTCTCCATATTTTGACTATTTTGACTTCCCCCGAAGCCCCGCTATCATTTTTAAAGCCCGGAATACGTCCCGAAGTGCCCGAAGACCCGGAAAATTTTATCTTTTTGGTTTTGAAGCTCCAACCCTTGCAGAGCCTGATTTCTCAATAAAACTCCCGGTTTTATCAGAAACAATCATTTTAGGGAACGAATTGCTGCCCGATTATCATCAAATCAAGTGAGTGTATAGTCACTTTCATCTTACACATAGATATGAAGTATTTTCTATAAAATACGTGTTATGTGTAATTATATTGATTGTTTATTTGAGATGACTGTTGAATAAATGTTTTATACAAGTTATAAACTGTATATGTATTTTTATCTACAAATATGTTGGGTAAAACATGGGTAGACGAAATAGTTGATGTGTGTTAAAATGATGAGAGGCCTCGATGTTGTTGTTTTTCCATTCATCTAGCGGAGTATGGATGATGACCAAAGACTCTTCTAGACAGTCTAGTGGAACGCTAGCAAGCTCGCAACCTGTAGGTGTTTGTGGGCTTGATGTTCACCGGTGTACTCCATCCCCCTCATGGTTGCCTTACGGACATATATGGCTAAGGAATCCCCTTAGTAGTAAAGTCCATCCCGATGATAAAATCCTTAGACTAGGTCCCTTGTATAGGTGTTTAGGGACGTAACGTGAGGATAACGGGAATGGGTAATCAGGTTTATTGTTGGTTTGATAAAATTAATAAATTTATTGTTGATCGATGAAATTAATAAATTTATTATTATTTGTGGGTTGAAAACCCTATATGCTCACCAGGCTCCCAAGCATGACCCACTCAGCTTTCTGTTTTACAGGTAGTGGACCCAGAGCATAATTTGGATGATGATGAGGGATTTTTGGATTATAGGCCGGTAGTTGTAAATAATTGTTGTAAGGCTTATAATGTACTATTTATGCTTTTGATCTATATCGAACATGACATCCCGAGTCTTTTTAGTGAAATACATTTCTACGGAAATGCTTTGATAAATATTTTGTTGGATTAGTGTCTAAGTCCATAACTATTTTGGTATGTACTTGACCCGATGGTGCATGGTCCTTTTGGATTGCCTTCACCAAAGCAACTTGATAGGATGATTTATGGAGAGTAAGGATTAAATATGATTTATTAATATATTATGGGAATAATATATTAAAGGAGAAATCATATTGTTTAATTAATATTAGTCAATAATTAATTGGTAATTAGTTTTGTGACTAAAAGAGATTAATTAAACTTAAGGGACTGGAATTGTAATTATAAGATAATTGCAATTTGGGCCATGGATTGCCTTGTATTAAGGGATGGACGAATTCTAATGGGAAACCCATAAGGAAATCGTCCATGGGCTTAATTAAAGGAGTCTATGGGTTGCTTAGGGCTTAAGCATCCAAATTAGGGTTTCCTTGTTAGATAACCCTAATAGCCCAACTATATAAAGACCCCTTAAGGCTCAAAAACGGGGCTAAGCTTCTGGTAAGGGTTTACACACGTTTTTGGCAGCCTCCATCCTCTCTCCTCTTCATCCTCTTGCTTATGGTGTTTGTGAACCATTAGAGGAGTGACACTTGTGACTCTAAGCCTTCCAAAGTCAATCCAAGGTGGAATTGGGATTGTTATTGCTACATAACAATCAAGGTATGATCTTAAACCTAATTACATATTAATATGATTACTTGTATGCTAGAATTAGGGTTTATAGTCTTGGATTCAAAGCATGTACAATAGAGAAACCTAGATCCAAGCATTAGGGTTTGTATGAGCACATAGGATGTCTTATGACCAAAACCCATCAGTGGTATCAGAGCCTAGCTTGGTTTCAATTGTATTGATGCATTGTATAACTGAAAAATTCGATTTTTTGGATTGTGGAGACTGGACTCGCCGAGTCCATGCCTGACTCGACGAGTCAACGCATCAGATAATGCTTATCTCGGGATTTCTTGCTGTTTTTGCATTAGGAAAGTTACCTTATCATGTTAGATCAATATAAATCCGATTTTATGATATATATGACTATATCCTTGATCTAATTAAAGATAATTATCAATTAATAAAATATTTGTTTCCTTATATAATAATTGATTGATTATTTTGATTAAATTGATAAATTGTTTTGCAAGAAATCATTAAATAAATCAAATATAGATAATTATGTGATTAAATGTTAATTTAAATTATTTGTTATTTGATCCTTGTTGTTATGAAAGGTTTCATATTTTCCCCTTTAGGTTTTATAGTTTAAATTTGAACCCAAAAGTTTTGAAGTTTTGAAATTTAAATAGTTAAAACCCTAATGTTTTGAAAAAGGTTTCAAAACTTGCCCTCAAGTTTTGGAATTTAAATTTTGATTGAATAGTTTAATTTTGATGCATATTTAAATTCTAAACCCTTATGGTTTGAAAGGTTTCAAAAACTTGCCCTCAAGTTTTGGAATTTAAAGGTTGATTAAAAGGTTAATTAGAAATGTTAAATTCTAAAACTCTAGTAATGTTTTGAAAAGTTCAAATCACCCCTTTATGGTTTTATTAATTAATTAAGGAGTATAATTAAAAGAGGTTTAATAAATCCATAAAAGTTTAGGTTAACGATTTAATTGAATTAAAAGTGTAATTATTAAAGTTAACCACATAGTATTTTAAAAGTATAAAATACACCCTATACTATATATAAGATTAAAAGTCTAACATTATATATATGTATGAGTAAAAGTCAGTCTTACCGTTAGTAAGCCTCATTCACGAAGCTGGTCTATAAGGGGTGTTTAAGGAAATTGCCTATAAAATGGCGATTGAATGGGTATCCACTCTTACCCACCGCACTCTTGACTAGTGGAGGGTCGTTAGCCGAACGGGTAGGATAGGACGAAACCTTTCATTATAAGTATAATGAAATACCAAGTAACTAATTGTTTTTTAAATTCCCAATCTTAGTTACTTAGGCAAAGTGAATTGATACAATTCCATGAAATTACACTTTGTGCCCTTGCGAAGACGTTAGTGGAGCGTGTGTGGTTTACCGGCACACTAAATGGTTCTAAGCAAAGGTAGCAAAGGGTGACTCAATGTTTGTCATAGTTCGGTGGAGCGTGTGTGGTTTACCGGCACATCGAATAGGTGATTGTAACATGTGAGGGCACCATGTAGTTTGCATGGTTATTCACACCCGCTTTGTGATCCTCGGCATCCCAGTCACAAACAAGAGGGGCATATCGAGATTTAAACATGCCATTGAAATGTTCAATGAATCTCAAAGGATCTAGGAGTTTTCATAGATTTAAAACTTAAGTTTCTTTTTCGTTTTTTCATGGTGGAAACTAGTGAATCGTCATTCACTTACCTTTAAATGTTCTGCAATTTGGGTTACGGCATCCTTCTCCCGAGTTGCAGGATATTGTGTTGGGTCCTAGCCTTGGAATTTCATTTGGGTGATTTACCAAGGACTCAATCAATCAACTAACTTGAATTCGTTTTTCTCCCGATGTCAAAGTTCGACAACTATGGTCTTCTCAAATCCCGTGGAACAAGCATTCCACATGAAGATGATATTCCACGATTCGATCGAGGAACAAGAAATCATGCTTCACTTCCTCCTCCTCCTCCTCCAATTATTCTCCCTAACCCAAAAGTTCAAAGGCTTGAAAAGTTCAAGATCACTCAAACCCTTTTGGCAAGTGAACATAAAGAAGGAAAGTCAGTGTGTGCACACGTCCTAGGGATGAAGTCACACTGTTGGGATCCGTTGTCTGTGAGGAAATCGCTGTTGATTGGGTTCTTCAGTCACTTCCTAACTCATGTAGTGAGTTCGCAAGAGAGTACTATATGATAGACCACGACATGACCCTTATAGATCTCACCTACATGCTTATTGCTGCTGAACCAACAATGGTTTGGCGCAATAGAAAAGCAAAGTTGATTGGTGAATCTGCCTTCAAGACCTCTATGGATATAGACAATGGCAATGAAAGACATGCAATGATCGAAAATTTTGATCATAAGAGAAAGGCGATGTCTGAAGTAGTTCCATGTGTTGTTCCAAAAGAGTCAATTTGCTTTTATTGCCAAGAGAAGGGGCATTGGAGATGAAGTTGCCCTATTTACCTAAGAGATCTAAGAGATGGGAGAGTCAAAAGTATGACTACGCTTTAGGTAAGAATCCACTATCTAACTCCATTAAGTTCCTATTCATTGATTCTTAATACATGATGTGATAAGATTGCATTTAAATGTTTTGAAGGATCGGTGAAAAGAAAGGAAGCTTGATAAGAGAGCAAGATGAATCTAATCACAAAAGATGGATCTCGATCTCATGGACTTGAAGATTGGATTTTGAGCTTAGATAGTTATGATAGAGTCGTTAGAAATTTTCTTTTACATAGTTTTCAATAGATTTTCCATTGTAAGGACAAATGTTTTTCCGCTGCTTTTATAAATAAAATAAATTTTGTTTGACTTATTTATTTGTTTACTTCCTTGCAATGAAATTGTTATGAAAATTGATGTTTGCATATTTCTACAACGAATGGATATGATTCTTAGTTACGTTATTTATGGAAGTGTCAAGAATTTACCAAATAGGGAGAGTTTCTCATCGCCCAAGTTTCAATTGGACAGAAACTTGGAATCATGCAACGTGGATGCACGATGAATGAGAAATTTCGTATTTGGAAATTAGACTAATTCATTGACAAAGTGTCAAGTGAAGGATTAGGAGATCGAGTACACAAAGTTGTGTGTTGATCAAGTTCACCATAAGAGTAACAAATATATTCGTCATGATTTACTAAAGGCTTAGTAAATATGATTACACTTACAAGATTAAGTGTAATTTTGAGTTGATTAAAGGGTTTAGATCAATTGCAAAACGAATAAGAAGAATCAAGTAGGCAGAAAGATAAGAGTTTCTTCATTCTAAGAAGAAGGGAGAGTAGCTTTTATGCTTTATGATAGGTCTTAATGATTAAGAACCATATCTCAATTGATCCTCTAATGAGTCTTGGTACAATTGTATGTCCAAGAAGAGGAATCAAAGATTGAAGAAATGGTCAAATCAAGAAGTCAATCATACTTCGTTCCAAAACAAGTCTTAAAGTCAAGATTGTGACATTGAGTGAATAGTATTAAGAAGGTTTATAACATTCATCAATTGTGGAAAGTTGTGATGTCTTGGATAAGACAAAGACCAACTAAGACCAAAATTATGAAGTGTTTTGATATAAGCTACACTAACTCTTGAATATTTGTTTATCAAAAAATGTTTTGATAAGAGAATCGTATATGTCAAGGAGTTAGTGGGAGTCTTAATAGTTTTGAAAAGTTTCAAGAACAAATCAAATAAGCCTTATCGATCATCACTAGCACACGAGTTGAGGTTTACAACCTATCATGAAGACATTATTTTGTTTTTGTGCCAATCCAATCGAGTTAATTATGCATGTGAGTCCTATGAGTTCTCATTTGAATGCATAAAAGGCAAGGACCTTGATCAATGGAAAGTACATTGATAGGAAAAGGTGCGCTGCTTAACTACTTGGAAGACGTGGTGGGCAGCTGTGCTACCATAAGGCAAGAAATCAAGATTAAGGAAGTTCGATCCATATGAGTTTGAATTTGTTGTAAACTTTGGTTTTAACAAATTCACATGGATAGGAACACATACACCGTTTAAATCTAAGTGTCATAAGATTTCCTCCTTCATGAAAATGATTGTGAGAAAATGCTTTCACTAAGAAAGATTTTAAAAGATAGTGATTGTAAAATTGCATTCTCGAATTCGATCATGGTTACGGCATCCCTTTCCATAATTTGAATTGTGAGGTTTGGCAATTAGTCTTAATTGTTAAGACACGCATATGAACTATCTAAGGCAAAAGTGTATAAGTTCAAGAAACCTTGATAAAAGATTATCAAAGCACTAAGTATTAGAAACATGAACTTAAGAAATTCAATAAGTATTGTTTTTCTGAAAGTTAAGATGTTTATGAATACATGTCGAAGCTAGTGGGAGCATAAGTGTTATGTTTTATAATAATCATCATGATAGTGGGAGCATAAATGTTATGATTGTATGATTATTAAGGCACGTATTGCAAAGTTGGCAATATTAATTATAGAAAACAAGAGTCATTATGATTGTTGAAAGGTTGTTTTGCTATAATTAAGGGAGAGAATATTATGCTTCATTTCAAATCTAAAGGATTAGGTTGTGAAATGTTAATAAACTTAGTCAAGGGTACATAGTGTGTTCTTAAAATTTCGATTATGATTACGGCATTCCTCTTCACAATTCGAATTTTGAGAACATAGAAAATAAAACATTGTGCGTCGTGTCCCATACGCTTCGGGTATAGGATGGATTGCAAATGCTTTAATGTTTGACCATTCTAAAATTTTCCAAATGTCTAGTGCATTTAGAGGGAAAAAGGGACTAGAATTGGTTTTGACTAAAATAATTAAACAACTATCAAAGGACAATCCAAAGTTCGACGAGGATTGGTCGCTTGTGAGTAGTTGGAAGTATAGTATTGGAAATTATGGAAATGTTTCCATATTGGATGGACAATATCGACATCATTACGAATAGATAAGATTCTATTAAGAAATTAGTTGTTATATGGAAAATATGGAAGCGTGTTCATATTGGGAAGTAAATATTGAAAATCTATGTCTAGATTAGAAACCTTTATGCAAAAGGATGTTCAAAGGAATGTACTTTGAGTGAGAGACATCGTATCTAAGGAATTGTCTTGTAACAATCTCTGATAGAGGACTTTGTAATATCATTGGCAATAGTCTTTGTGACTTTGGTGCAGTGACATTACGAAAGGATCGTTGCATAAAGTGTTAGAATCTAGCATATTCTATAAGTAGCGAGAATTTGATATTCTTACACTTAAGAAAATGGATTTGGAGTTGTAAAATGAGAAGGATTGGAAACGTGTTCAATTTGTCTATTTCACAAAAAATAAGAACTATAGGTAAACATTGTGTGCATGCTAGGAGCATGGGACAAGTGTAATAATTCAATTAAGAAGTTGATTACCCGAAACGACAAATAATGAGTAATCGATATGGTGATAAATAAAACATGTTTTGTTTATACTCAAAGGTTTGAGGCCATATGGGATTAGTATTATTCTTGTGTTTCACTTTGCATGTTTTGACTTCCAGAATAATTGAGTTTATTAAGAATAATCGAATTATTCAAACGGGCCACAGTCGTTCATATGTTGGAAGTAGATATGAATGAATACTGTCGTGAATTGGTGTGTGGATTGTCTAAAAGAGTATTAGACATAAGCAAATGTTTGCTGCAACGTTCATGAGTGCTTATGAATATGATTTGAGCATTGGATTAAACCCACGCTCACTTGGATCACTATCTCGAGTGATTAGTGAGACGATAACATCTTATATTCTTCAAACCGAGATGTGTGAGTTGTATCTTGCTAATCGGTTGCACATTGATAATATGTGAACGCACTAGTAACTTGGTGTTATAAAACATATTGTTGTGTGTAATTCGGTGAGTGAGTGCAAGCGAGCATTGTATCAAAGTTTATCCGTTCCTTTTATCCAAGGTAGGATAGAAGCGATATCTTTGGGCCCCTCGATGGTTTAGTGATGACATACGTAAATGCTCGGCCGGGCTAGGGCTAATTTGATTTGTTCAATTAGTCTGTCGTCATAAATCGGAAATCGAGATATAGTACAAAGAGAATGATTTGAAATCATATCTCATACGATATCTAGAATGGAGGAATATATGATCCCTTATCTAAGGACACGCATATCTGATATGATCAGAGTTGACAGCGGCTTTGGAAAGCTACGATTGCAGATCAGGATCTGAAGTCATACGCAGAATAGTTGTTAGACTTATCCAAGTGGGAGACTGTTGGATTAGTGTCTAAGTCCATAACTATTTTGGTATGTACTTGACCCGATGGTGCATGGTCCTTTTGGGTTGCCTTCACCAAAGCAACTTGATAGGATGATTTATGGAGAGTAAGGATTAAATATGATTTATTAATATATTATGGGAATAATATATTAAAGGAGAAATCATATTGTTTAATTAATATTAGTCAATAATTAATTGGTAATTAGTTTTGTGACTAAAAGAGATTAATTAAACTTAAGGGACTGGAATTGTAATTATAAGATAATTGCAATTTGGGCCATGGATTGCCTTGTATTAAGGGATGGACGAATTCTAATGGGAAACCCATAAGGAAATCGTCCATGGGCTTAATTAAAGGAGTCTATGGGTTGCTTAGGGCTTAAGCATCCAAATTAGGGTTTCCTTGTTAGATAACCCTAATAGCCCAACTATATAAAGACCCCTTAAGGCTCAAAAACGGGGCTAAGCTTTTGGTAAGGGTTTACACACGTTTTTGGCAGCCTCCATCCTCTCTCCTCTTCATCCTCTTGCTTATGGTGTTTGTGAACCATTAGAGGAGTGACACTTGTGACTCTAAGCCTTCCAAAGTCAATCCAAGGTGGAATTGGGATTGTTATTGCTACATAACAATCAAGGTATGATCTTAAACCTAATTACATATTAATATGATTACTTGTATGCTAGAATTAGGGTTTATAGTCTTGGATTCAAAGCATGTACAATAGAGAAACCTAGATCCAAGCATTAGGGTTTGTATGAGCACATAGGATGTCTTATGACCAAAACCCATCATATTTATCATATTTTTATTTTGGGAACAAATTCCGCAACACTTTTATGTAAAATATTACTCTGATTTTCAAACAGGCATAAACAAAATCGGTCTTTTATGGCCGTGAAATTGGGGATGTCACATTTCCGGAGTTCAGCAACACGAATCCACCAGAGTTTGACAGGACACAAGATTCGATTATTACCATGAGATGGATCTATGACATTGAGGGATGCTTTTATATGTGCTCATGCCCAGATCATTTGAGAGTTCGGTGTTTGATGAACCAGCTTTGCTTGGGAGTGAATGATTTATGGAAGTCTGTGACTACTAGTTTTACTCCTGCAGACAATGTTGCAGTGACGTGGGATAGGTTCACACAATTGTTTCGAGATGAGCACATTCCCCCGGTGGAGAGGGAACGTTTGGCATGGGAGTTTCTGTCTCTTAAGCAGAAGACAGAGTCAGTGACTGAGATTGCCAGGATGTTCCACGATATGGCGTTATTCTTCCCTGAGCACATGTACATTGAGCAAGCATGTGTGAGTCGGTATTTGAGTATCTTGAGGAGAGACATTTGGGAGTTCGTGGTGAACTCGTCATACCAGACATTGGTTGATCTTCAAACCAATGTTAGGCAGAGAGAGATTGAGCTAGAGTTACAGACCAGAGAGGAGAAGGAGTCCCAGGGTAGGGACCGGAGAACAGTACAGTCGCAGCCAATGACGAAGCGGGCGAATCTCGTTGATACGAGAGTTGGGGGACAAAAGGGTTACACTTGTGGCAAGTGCAGAAAGAGTCACGAGGGATCGTGTTGGGTCAGGATTTGCTACAAATGTAGTAAGGAGGGGAATATGGAGAAGGATTGCCCTAAGGGGTTTGCAGTTTGATTTCACTACAACCAAAACGGCCATCGGAAGGCCGAGTTCCCTCAGCTCATTCAAGGATTAGCTCAGGGTTCCACACCTACTGCTTTACGTGCTACTGAGAGTTGGCCATCGAAGGTCGAGACACCAAGGGCTCGTAGGAGAGCTTTTTAGCTCACAGCGGAGGAGGTCTGCGTAGCACCTGATGTCGTGGCTGGTATGTATTTCCTTATTTATATTATTTTGAGATTTTTTGTGCTTATACTGTGTTGAAATGAAGACGGTTCCCTTTGAACCAATGACATCAGTTATCTCTGGATTGTTGAATAAGTTATAACCCTTGAATCTGAGCTTGTGTCAATATTCTCAATTTTTCATCTTCAAAGTCCGAGGAGACATTTGATTGGACAGTGACTCTGCATGTAGAAAACGGAGCTCCATCTTCGAGTACTGGAACCTTGATGGTTGTCACTTGAACCGGAGTTGAACTTTCCCCCTCAACCGACAAGGTGGAAGTATTGAGTGACAAATCTTCCGACAATGTTGGACCAGATACCTCAACGTGTTGTTGTTGGGCTACTGGAGACACCAAGATTTCAGAGAGATGAGTTGTCTCTACGGGATCAAACAGATCATCATAGTTTATTTCAACTATGTTCAACGGACCTGAAGAGGCTGGGATATCACTTTCTAAGATGAATTTTGTTTTGGTTAATGGAGCAGTGTTGTGAACATAATATTTATCAAATTTGACATCGAAGCTTTCGACTACCCCCCCTCAACCGGAGTTGAACTTTCCTAATTGTCACTTGAACCGGAGTTGAACTTTCACCCTCAACCGGCGAGGTGGAAGTATTGAGTGACAAATCTTCTGACAAGGTTGGACTAGATACCTCAGCATGTTGTTGTTGGGCTACCGAAGACACCAGGATTTCAGAGAAATGATTTGTCTCTGGGGGATCAAATAGATCATCATAGTTTATTTCAACTATGTTCAACGGACCCGAAGAGGCTGGAATATCACTTTCTAGGATGAATTTTGTTTCGATTGATGGAGCAGTGTTGCGGACATAATAGTCATCAAATTTGACATTGAAGCTTTCGACTATCAGTCGTGTACATCTAATGAGAACCCTGTAGGCCACTTTGTTGGTAGAGTAGCCAATAAAAGTGTCTTCATCTAATTTGGGTGCAAATTTTTTAAGGTGGTCCTTGTTGTTGATCACAAAACATCTGCATCCAAAAATGTGGAAGAATCTGACATTTGGTTTATGACTGTTGAGGCCCTTATACGGAGTTTTGTTAAGACGTTTGAAAATGATGCTTCGGTTTTGAACAAAGCATGCAGTTGTCACTGCTTCTACCGTGAAGTAGAGAGGAAGGTTAGCAAATCTCAACATTGATCTAGATGCTTTAACTAATGTGCAATTTCTTCACTCTACTACTCCATTTTTTGCTGTGTGTAGGAAGCTGAAAAGTTGTGACTGATACCCTTGGAAACCAAGAAACTATTCAAGAGTTGATTAGTTAACTCTGTTCCATTGTCACTCCTTATCCTTCTGACTGGTAGTTTGATTTGGATCTCCATTTCTTTTATGAATTTGATCATGATCTGCGATATGTCAAATTTAAGTCTCAAGAAGAAGACCCAAGTGAAGCGCGTATAGTCATTGTAACATACACGTTTTCAAATCATGTTTTGTAATAAATAAAATTATGAAATACTATGAGAAATTGAGTGTTGAGTTCTAACAGATAGTTTTTACTAGAAATGAAGTAAAACTATGTTTAGAATCACTCATAAAATATTGGAAGTCTTATGAGATTCCAATTAAAAGCCAAACAGCGAAAATATAAAATTTGAAATAAGTAAAATTTTATTATTTAAAGTTGTAGATAATCTCGTTAGAAACATTTAGGCAAAAACCTCGTCGAAATCCAAGTTCTAACGTAGAATTTATGACCAATCGAAGATTCACGACAAAACCGGCACGACGCCGAATGATGTAAAAAATGAGTTTTTGATAAACTAATTTTTTAGCCTTAGTTATCTAAATGAAAGTCGTAGTATTCATTAAATCGAAAAGTTCGATAAAAAGAACGCCAAAATCTGACTTCGTATGAGGAAGTTATGATTTTTCTAAGTTTTGTATTAGCAGTAGACAACTAAAAACTCGAATTTTAGATCGAGCGATATTCAGCCGATACAACCTGAACGAGAATTGAAGATCTAGTCATTTGTAGTACAACGGTAAAAAAGTCTGACGAAAACGGACATCGGATGAAGAAGTTATGAATTTTTAACGGACTTTTCCTGTCCCGATCTGTTAAAAATATAATAATAAAAATGAAGTCAAAATTAGCCGATGAAGACTAAACGAAAGTTGTAGAGTATATTCTCACCTACGTGTGCATATAAAGAACGTAAAAAACAGAGTTCATATGTGAAAGATATGAGATTTTGAAGTTATTAAATAAAAATAAATGAAAAATCAAAGTATTATCCGGAGCCGTACGCCCCGCGTACGCGAGAGTTACGCCCAACGTACTTCGCATGTAGATGATCCAGAGTAGGCCACATTTACCTGTCTTCGCATGATCTCCACGTAGAAGCCCGAGATTCGAGTTGCTGCCACGAAACGTACGCCCCGCGTACATGAGGACTACGCCCAACGTAGTCAGCAGCTTCGGACTCCTGTAAATAGGGTGCGAGGCTGCCCGATTTTGTTTGCTCATAGTCACTCTTTTACACCCTCTAGTCCCATTTTTAGCCACTTTTAACCCCCATAAGTCCCGTTATCATCCCCGACATCCGAAGCAAGCCCCGACGCCCCGAAGTTCCCGAGAAAATCTTATTTTCAAGTCGAAACTCTGCCCAAGTGAAGTCCGGTTTTCAACTAAAAACCCTGGTTTCGCACCAGAAAGTCATATTTGGAGCCGAAGTGCTGCCTAAATTATTATTTTAACCCCGGTTATTTCAAGGTGAGTTCAATATGTAGAAACAATTGTATGTTATGTGTTATATGTGCTATGTGCTTTTCAGTGTTATTATTCCAGGTTATTTTCCCGTGTTATTTTATTCGCTATTTTTATAGCAAAAGTAATACCTTTGACCATGTGATCAGTGAAAGGACTTAGATTCACATTGGTACTGGTATGTAGCCTCAGGTCATGTAGAGCATGTCTCCGTAAGAGAATGACTTCTATTCTATGGCATTGGCAAATGGTTAGACATGACTATAAGCCTAAAATCTAACAAGATGTTAATCAGAAATCTTATGTCTTCTGTGCCATTTGGGCCGAAGCCTTGTTGATGTTTATCAAGTATGAAAATTGTTATGTCTCATTGATTGTATATCTTTGAATCAAGTCATTGATTGTTATGAAAAGCTTGTCACATGATTCACATATGCCTTTATTGCTCCTTGATTCTCTTTGCTTCTGCCATATTGAAGTATATATATGACATAACATTATATTGTATCTATTATTGAACTCACTAAGCGTCACCGCTTACCCTATCAATGTTTAACAATTGCAGGTGATAAGTAACCAATATAATCATATATTGTTGAAAGATTTAGAATAGTTTGTAATAATACTTTTGTACTTCAGTTTATGTTTATTTAAATTACAATATCCTGGGTAGTTATGTATTATATAACACTTTGTAATAGTCGGTTTGTATCCAGTAGTTTGTAACATCTCTATCAATGTAATATATTGCTTTTATGAATATGCATGTAGCATGTTTTGGAGTAATACTATTGTGAAGTATGAAAGTTTGAGTCTTTCAATATTATGAAAGAATGGTGTCTTTCAATCATGGTATCAAAGCAGTATTTTAAGCGGACTAAATGCCACAAATTGGTATTTAGACTTAAGCTATTGGAAGTTCAATATATGAACTGAATCATTATAAGTATATGGATACAAACCATATGAAAGACTTAAGTGAAGTATTAGGCTTTAATAAATCCTAATGCTTTAAAATTCTATATTACTCCTAAATTTCAGAACGATGGTTGAACAAGCAAGTAGCCATACCCCTGAGGTCGGTGGAGGTCCTCAACCCGAGGAAGTGAATACTCCAGTATCTCCTCGTGAGGAGCGACTCTTGGGTAAACTTACCGGTGTTATTCGACAGACACTCGAAGAACACAAAAAGAATGGTGATAAAGGAAAAGAGAAAGCCACTGGAGAATCTTCAAGCGGAAAGGTGAAGCGTCCCTTGTTCAAAGATTTCAAGAGTAGTGGTGTTACGGAGTTTTCTGGTGTCCTTAATCCCATAGTTGTTCTAACTTGTATTCAGAACACCGAGAAAGTATTTCGTGTCTCTCATGTGGATAACGAAGACAAGGCTATCTATGCTTCTGCAATGCTCATCGGAGAAGCCTTGGTCTGGTGGGAAGCGACATATGAAGCTCTTAACGGATACGACCAGGAAAATTTATCATGGGAGTTGTTCAAAACTCGTGTGCTAGAGAAGTATTGTCCTCTAGATATGAGGAGAAGATTGGAGAAGGAAGTCCTCGAGTTTAAACAAGGAGGAATGACTGTGAATGAGTATGAAACTTAGTTCAATCAAAAAGCACAGTTTGCTGCAAAGTATATTCCAACTGAAGACGAGAAAATTCAGTTATTCTTAGAAGGACTACGACATGAAATCCATGATTTTGTAGCCAATCGGGATGTTCTGTCATTTGATAAAGCTGTTGAGTATGCTCGAAGGCGTGAGCATGACTTAGAGATACGTGGAGCCACTCTTACTGCTCCGAAGCATCCACGTACTGAAAGAACTAATCCTGTTTACACTATTCCACCAGCTCAATCTGTTCGAATTGATCCTAGCAAGCAAGCACAATCTGAGAGTGCTTTCCATGGTCGCGACAGGTCACAATTGTTTTCTATTCAATCGCCTTCATGTCGTGTTTGTGGTAGGAATCATTCGAGTCAATGCAAAATAGACAAGGAATCCATTGTCTATTATGGGTGTGGAGAAACTGATCATATAAAGCCAGCTTGCCCAAGGAAGGATGTGACTTGCTATGCATGTGGTATTACTAGACACAAGAAGCGTTTTTACCCTACTCTTACCAGCCAAGTGACAGGAAGTCAAGCTTCTGTTCAGCAACCGGTGAGAAGTCAAGTCCCTGTCCAACAACCAAAGAATACTCCAGCTAAAAATGAGGAGGTGCCAAAAGCTAAGGGTCCTGCATTCCAGATTACCACAGAGGAAGCACGCGAGGACCCGAATGTTGTGAGGGGTACATTTCTTGTCAACTCTACACCTGCTCACATCTTATTTGATTCTGGTGCCTCAGATTCTTTTGTATCTTATGAATTTGCGCATTCTTTTCAAACTACTTGCTATGCACTCGTGCAACCATTTCACGTAGATACTGCGGGAAGTATATCGTTACTTGCTGATAAAATCTATAGGGATTGTGTCATAGAATGTTACACCCCCAAACCAAGGATGGCGGAAACGTCCGGGGGTGGAGGACTTCATGTAGAGTATCACAACAATGAGTATAATAATGCTCAAAGTAAAAACAACCAACACCAATATAATTGAAAACGTTACATCAAGGCACATGTTTACATGATTCACATCAATTACATTATAATACAAAATGAACTGTTTGACGATTTATCGTCCCATCCTCAAAACGTTGTTGATTTCCTGTTTTCACTGAATTCCTGAGAATACAAGTAGTTTTGAAAGTGTCAACACAAAGGTTGGTGAGTTCATAAGAGATTTCGTTGGAAAAGTAAATCGTTTTCCTTGTAAAAGTGTTAGAATATGTATCCAGAAAATCCAATATTTTCTTTAAAATCTGCGTAATGTAGTCTTATGACTGAAGACCAAAATGTATAAGTAACCTTTCTTATTAATAGAAAATGTTATGTACTTAAATGGACATGGACGCTTTTGAATTAAATGAAATTTTTGTATGTTCTCATGTTCGTTAATACTTTATATATATGTAGTCCTAAATTAGAGGACCGAGAAATAACAAGTATTGACCATACTTAAAAGTATAAATGTGGTTTCAAATGATGTGTAGTCGTAACTACCAAAACCAAAAGTGTACAGTAATATCTGTACTCATAGAGATAAAAAGTGATTTTAAATCGACATAAAACTCATTTAGGTTTTAAAAATAAAATCCCGTAAACTTATGGATTGTTATATCCCTATGTGAGTCGCTATAATCATACTATGACTATGTGAACCTGCCACGACGTTCTCAGGTGTCGCGAAAAATAAAATGACATTTGTCACCCGTAGACCTGCAGGTCCAACTGTAGCTAGCAGCAAGGTGTGGGGTGTCAAACCCAATATAGATCTATATACAAGTATCACGTTCTCCCTCAAGGAGATTCTGATTATAACTACCAGGAATTATATCCCGCACTCGGACGTACGGGGAGAGAGAGAGTCTCACAACATAGGTTAACAAGTTTACGTGAAATGTGTGTGAATATAAACCTTTCTTGTATGAATGTACCATTTTTGTACGAGTGTGTTGAGTGATGTATCATAAACTATACCTATTATAGTTTATCTAAAATGTATGTAATATGTATGAACTATTTTATAGATATGTATTAGTGTTATGAATTTATCAAACTATACTTTTTATAGTTTAATATACGCGTTCTAAATGAATGAATAATATTTATTATGAATTACTTAGTTTCAATTCATGATGACAAACTAACAAAGAAACACATTCAATAATTAGAACTCATGATTATAAACTTTGCTCAACATAATACAAAGTGTTATGATATTTACATGCTGTTGGCTAGCTTTAGCCATTCTGCCCTGTTTTGGAAAAATCATAAAAAGTCGAAAACTAGATCCGTAAATTCTGAGAGTTCACAAAATGTGTCTAGTTTACTCATAATTTTTATCACGATTTTTAATGACCTCCAACCTGGGTGAATAAGTCCAAAATCACAGACTGGTCCGGATTGTTGTTTGAAATGATAGGCAGTTTTGTAAAAATCACCATAAATTATAGAAAAATCGTATGGAGATGTGCAAGTAGCCATTTTAAAGCTAAGAACTTGAACTATTTGCAACTTGTACAGTTTTTAAAACAAAAATGTTTAAGATGCCCAAAACAGTCCGTGAATGGAGTTGAATTTTTCTGATGAAGGCTGTTAGAAAAATTTAGTTATGTTCTTAGTGTTTTAGCTTGTATTCCCCCCCTGAAAACTTGAGAAAACATGAAAATGTAGGGTTATGAACTCACCTTGAGTGATTTCAGTAGATAAGTGTTGAAGAAGAGAAGTGTTCAACCCAAGAACACTTGAAGAATCACTTGAAGATTCGAAGCTCTAACGCTAATATGATGGAGTTTGTGTAAGATATTCATGATTTGAGTAGAATGAAGTGAAATAATCATAAGGAGAATGGATTATGCTTACCAAACGTGGAAGAACACTTGATAATCAGCCTTGAACCTCGAAATTGGAGTGGGAAAAGTTTGAGAGAAAAGTGGTGTTTGATACTTAGTGAAATGAGGGCAAATGAGAGAAATGAGGAGAGAGGATGTTTGTTCCAGCTCTAAAAACGTGGGAATGAGTGTAAATTGAGTGTGAGGGACATTGAAGTGACCTAGATAAGGTGAGGAGGTGTGGTTAGTCTAAGAGTGGGTGTGGGGTGGTTGCTTGTGACATTGGATAAGGCAAAGTCAACACTCCACCTTTAATAATTCACCCATTTGATTTTTATTATTTAGATAATGATTTTCATCAAAATATGTTTAAATTATGAATATTTAGAGTTTATCATGTTAAAATATAATTTTTGGAGAAAATCCCGCTTTAAAATCACGAAAAACGGGCTTAAAATGTTAAAAATATCAAAAATGGGCTAAAAGTGACAAATTTCCGAATTCTGGCCGAGGTTCGGTCTTCTGATGCTGAACCGAGAGAGAGGGAGGCAGAAACCGAGAGGGAAGAAGAGAGAGGGAAGGAACCGAGAGTGGAGAAGAGAGAGGAGAGGAACCGAGAGGGAAGAAGAGACAGAGAGGCGGAGTAGGGACCGAGAGTAGGGAAGAGACAGAGAGGCGGGTAGAGACAGAGCGAGAAGCGAACAGATGAGGTGAGAAGGAGCAGAGAGTGCGAGAAGCGAACAGAGGCAGAGGCTCGGTCCTTGCGTGCCACAGCCAACAAAGGCTCGGTCCTCGCGCGTCTTAGCCAACAGAGGCTCGGTCCTCGCGCGTCTTAGCCAACAGAGGCTCGGTCCTCGCCTGGGGTACTTTCGGCCTTAAGGAGCTTCGGCTCCTTAAGAGGGGTTTCGGTTCCTAAGGCCTATTTTTCTCGTTTTCGCCCCGTTTTAAGCCGTTTTTGACCCGGTTAAGGGCCGGAATGACCCGAATGATTCCAAAAAGTTACGGGAAACTTTTGAGAGAGATTTGGGAGAGATTTCTCATACTTGGAGAGATTTGGGAGAGATTTGACATTCTTGGAGAGATTTCTCATACAAAGAGATATTTGAGAGAGGTTTCACATACTTGGAGAGATTTGGGAGAGATTTGACATTCTTGGAGAGATTTCTCATACAGAGAGAGATTTGGGAGAGATTTCTCATACTTGGAGAGATTTGGGAGAGATTTGACATTCTTGGAGAGATTTCTCATACAAAGAGATATTTGAGAGAGGTTTCACATACTTGGAGAGATTTGGGAGAGATTTGACATTCTTGGAGAGATTTCTCATACAAAGAGATATTTGAGAGAGGTTTCACATACTTGGAGAGATTTGGGAGAGATTTGACATTCTTGGGAGATTTCTCATACATAGAGATATTTGAGAGAGATTTGGGAGAGATTTGACATAGAGAGAGATAGAGTGAAAACGGTTGAGAGAGGTTCCATGTGAGTCAATTGTGAGTGTCCGGCATCGCAATGCATGGTTTGTAAACCCTGTTAAGCCTTGTTCAAGGATCTTACACACTCCCGATGAGTATGCAACATTGTTATATCGGTTTGGGTCGCCACGTACTACAACTTTAGGTTAAGGAGATCTAGATGTTCGCACTTTTTGCTTTATGATTTCTCATTAGAATAGAAGTTATGTAGAAGTTTCATAGTGTGAATTTTAGTACTCATGGGCAAATTGAGTCAAACGGTTTGACTTGCTGACTTTAGTTGACTTTGACTTGACCGAAATTTGACGGTTGTCACATAGAAATTGAAGGATATAATTTTCTTGCTAACCTAATCCCTATCTCCTTGCCGAACTTCGATATTATTCTCGGCATGGATTGGTTGTCAAAGAACCACGTAGAGCTCTTGTGTTACGAAAAGATGGTACACATTCCTATTGAAGGGGAAGATCCTATTTATGTGTACAGTGAACAAAGGGTCTTAAAAATAATTTCTTTCCTCAAAGCTCGTAAATTTGTATCGAAGCGTTGCCCTATCTATCTAGCGTATACAGTTGACATCTCAAGAAAGGAGAATAAAACTGTAAATCATGTTCCCATTGTTAACGAATATCCTGATCTTTTCCCAGATGATCTGCCCGGACTTCCTCCGGACAGGCAAGTAGAATTCCGAATTGACCTTGTATCGGGTGCTGCTCCTATTGCAAAGACTCCTTATCGTCTTGCGCCAGCCGAGATGAAAGCAATGATGATCCAACTGTAGGAATTACTTGACAAAGGCTTTATTCGACCGAGTACCTCTCCCTGGGGTGCTCCAGTATTGTTTGTCAAGAAGAAGGACGGATCGATGCGAATGTGCATTGATTATCGTGAGCTGAATAAGGTGACTATCAAGAACAAGTACCCGCTACCTCACATCGACGATTTGTGTGATCAACTTCAGGGTGTTAGCTATTTCTCAAAGATTGATTTGAGATCTGGCTATCATCAATTGAAAGCACAAGAGCAAGATGTACCGAAGACTGCTTTCCATACTCGTTATGGGCATTTCGAATTCCTTGTCATGCCATTCGGTTTGACAAATGCTCCTGATGTATTCATGGATATGATCAATCGAGTATGCTGTCTAATGCTCAATAAGTCTGTCATCGTATTCATTGACGATATTCTAATCTATTCCAAGTCTGAAGTTGATCATGCCATTCATATTCGTGAAATCTTAGAACTTCTTCGAAAGGAAAAACTTTATGCTAAATTCTCAAAATGTGAATTTTGGCTTCTCCAAGTTCAATTTCTCGGCCATCTTATTTCTGGTGATGGCGTATCCGTAGATCCTACCAAAATTGAAGCCATTCAAAATTTGGAAGTGCCCCGTAATGCTTCCGAAATTCGTAGTTTCATGGGTCTTGCGGGTTATTACTGAAGATTCATTAAAGAATTTTCTCATATAGCTATACCTCTCAATAGTCTTACTCGAAAGGAAGCAAAGTTTGAATGGGGTGAAGCCCAAAAAAAAGCTTTCTCGACTTTAAAATATCTTTTGACTCATGCTCCCATCTTATCACTTCCAGAAAGTGATGATGATTTCACCGTGTATAGCGATGCTTCAAGATTGGGACTCGGTTGTGTGTTGATGCAACGTGGTAAAGTGATAGCCTATGCCTCAAGACAACTAAAAGATTATGAAAATAATTATTCCACCCATGATCTCGAACTCGTTGCAATGGTATTTGTCCTAAAACTTTGGAGACATTATCGTTTTGGTACGAAATGCCAATTGTTTACCGACCACAAGAGTCTCAAGTATATTAGTCAGCAAACTTTGAATATGAGACAACAACGAGCCATGGAGCTAATCAAAGACTATGACTGTGAAATCCTGTACCATCCTGGAAAGGATAATGTGGTTGCAGATGCACTTAGCAGGAAGGTTTATCGTAATAGTATGTGTTATACTATTACTCACACTATGATGAAGTTCACTATTCTTGATGAACTAGAGAAGTGGCAAGTTGAGGCCTTAAAGCCAGAAAATATGAAGACGGAAGGGATGGTACATTATGCTGATGTTTTACTTGATGATCCATGAGGATTAAAAGTATTTAAGAATCGGCTATGGATTCCAAAGATTGGTGGATTAAGACAGAAGATTTTAGATGAAGCTCATAAGTCTAAGCTGTCAATACATCCTGGTACAAGTAAAATGTACTATGATATAAGAGCTGATTATTGGTGGCCTGGATTAAAGACAGACATTGGAAGATATGTGCCGGAATACTTATTATGCTTACAAGTCAAAATAGAGCACCAAAAGCCTTACGGAACTCCAGAAAGCCTTAGTGTTCCTGTATGGAAGTGGGAAGAGTTGTCCATGGATTTTATTACCAAATTGCCAAAGTCTGCTAGACAGCATGATAGCATTTGGGTAATCATCGACCGCCTGACTAAGAGTGCACATTTTCTCGCCATGCGTGAAACGGCTCCAATGGAGAAATACGCACAAGTATACTTAGATGAGATTGTCGCAAGACATGGTGTGCTAGTAAAGATCATTTCCAATCGTGATACTCGCTTCACTTCTCACTTTTGGGCGAGTATGCAACGTGAGTTAGGATCTCGAGTTGCTCTCAGCACAACTTATCATCCCCAGACAGACGGTCAGACGGAGAGAACAAACCAAATAGTTGAAGATATGCTTTGTACATGTGTCTTGGAATTCGGTGGTAACTGGGATAAATACTTACCTCTTGTCGAATTTTCATATAATAACAGTTACCACACTTCAATCAAAATGCCACCATATGAAGCATTATATGGTCGCAAATGTCGTACACCATTATGTTGGCGTGATGTAGGACAGAAGATCCTTGAAGTTCCTGAAATGATTCAAGACACTACTGACAAGATTCAAATCGTACGAGAAAGAATGAAAGCGACCCAGGATCGACAGAAGTCCTATACAGAAAAGAGAAGACGACCCATAGAATTCCAAGTGGGTGATTTCGTGATGCTGAAGGTATCCCCGTGGAAAGGCCTTATGAGATTTGGGAAGAAAGGAAAGTTGAGTCCTAGATTTGTTGGTCCTTTCAAAATCATCCAGAGAATTGGAAAGCAAGCATACAACTTAGAATTGCCTAAAGATTTGGCACGTATTCATGATGTGTTTCATGTGAGTTATCTGCGCAAATGCTTGAGCATCTACGATGAGACAGTCCCGTTATCCGATGTGAAATTGGATAATAAGTTAAGATATGTTGAAGAGCCTGAAGAGATCGTAAATGAAAGAACAACTAAGATACGTAATAAAGAAGTAGAATTGGTGCTTGTCAAGTGGAAACACCATAGAGGCCCAAACTATGCGTAGGAGAATAAGAATGAGATAAAAACGAAATATCCCCATTTATTTTAATCGATGTAATTTCAGGGACGAAATCCTCAAAATGAGGAGGTATTTGTAGCATACACGTTTTCAAATCATGTTTTGTAATAAATAAAATTATGAAATACTATGAGAAATTGAGTGTTGAGTTCTAACAGATAGTTTTTACTAGAAATGAAGTAAAACTATGTTTAGAATCACTCATAAAATATTGGAAGTCTTATGAGATTCCAATTAAAAGCCAAACAGCGAAAATATAAAATTTGAAATAAGTAAAATTTTATTATTTAAAGTTGTAGATAATCTTGTTAGAAACATTTAGGCGAAAACCTCGTCGAAATCCAAGTTCTAATGAAGAATTTATGACCAATCGAAGATTCACGACAAAACCGGCACGACGCCGAATGATGTAAAAAATGAGTTTTTGATAAACTAGTTTTTTAGCCTTAGTTATCTAAATGAACGTCGTAGTATTCGTTAAATCGAGAAGTTCGATAAAAAGAACGCCAAAATCAGACTTCGTATGAGGAAGTTATGATTTTTCTAAGTTTCGTATTAGCAGTAGACAACTAAAAACTCGAATTTTAGATCGAGCGATATTCAGCCGATACAACCTGAACGAGAATTGAAGATCTAGTCATTTGTAGTACAATGGTAAAAAAGTCTGACAAAAATGGACATCGGATGAAGAAGTTATGAATTTTTAACGGACTTTTTCTGTCCCGATCTGTTAAAAATATAATAATAAAAATGAAGTCAAAATTAGCCGATGAAGACTAAATGAAACTTGTAGAGTATATTCTCACCTACGCGTGCATATAAAGAACGTAAAAAACGGAGTTCATATGTGAAATATATGAAAATTTGAAGTTATTAAATAAAAATAAATGAAAAATCAAAGTATTATCCGGAGTCGTACGCCCCGCGTACGCGAGAGTTACGCCCGGCGTACTTCGCATGTAGATGATCTGGAGTCAGCCACGTTTACCTATCTTCGCATGATCTCTACGTAGAAGCCCGAGATCCGAGCTGCTGCCACAACACGTACGCCCTGCGTACATGAAGACTACGCCCAACGTAGTCAACAACTTCGGACTCTTGTAAATAGGGTGCGAGGCTGCCCGATTTTGTTTGCTCATATTCACTCTTTTACACCCTCTAGTCCCATTTTTAGCCACTTTTAACCCCCATAAGTCCCGTTATCATCCCCGACATCCGAAGCAAGCCCCGACGCCCCGAAGTTCCCGAGAAAATCTTATTTTCAAGTCGAAACTCTGCCCAAGTGAAGTCCAGTTTTCAACTAAAAACCCTGGTTTCGCATCAGAAAGTCATATTTGGAGCCGAAGTGCTGCCCAAATTATTATTTTAACCCCGGTTATTTCAAGGTGAGTTCAATTTATAGGAACAATTGTATGTTATGTGTTATATGTGCTATGTGCTTTTCAGTGTTATTATTCCGGGTTATTTTCCCGTGTTATTTTATTCGCTATTTTTATAGCAAAAGTAATACCTTTGACCATGTGATCAGTGAAAGGACTTAGATTCACATTGGTACTGGTACGTAGCCTCAGGTCATGTAGAGCATGTCTCTGTAAGAGAATGACTTCTATTCTATAGCATTGGAAAATGGTTAGACATGACTATAAGCCTGAAATCTAACAAGATGTTAATCAGAAATCTTATGTCTTCTGTGCCATTTGGGCCGAAGCTTTGTTGATGTTTATCCAGTATGAAAATTGTTATGTCTCATTGATTGTATATCTTTTAATCAAGTCATTGATTGTTATGAAAAGTTTGTCACATGATTCACATATGCCTTTATTGCTCCTTGATTCTCTTTGCTTCTGCCATATTGAAGTATATATATGACATAACATTATATTGTATCTATTATTGAACTCACTAAGCGTCACCGCTTACCCTATCAATGTTTAACAATTGCAGGTGATAAGTAACCAATATAATCATATATTGTTGAAAGAATTAGAATAGTTTGTAATAATACTTTTGTACTTCAGTTTATGTGTATATAAATTACAATATCCTGGGTAGTTATGTATTATATAACACTTTGTAATAGTCGGTTTGTATCCAGTAATTTGTAACGTCTCTATCAATGTAATATATTGCTTTTATGAATATGCATGTAGCATGTTTTGGAGTAATACTATTGTTAAGTATGAAAGTTTGAGTCTTTCAAAATTACGAAAGAATGGGGTCTTTCAGTCATCAACTATAAATAGGATGTATTTCTTGTGAGGGAGACTGGCTATGATAGATAGACAGCAAAGATCAATATGAAGTAGCTCTAAAGGTTCAATGATTGACAAATCAACATTCAGAGGATGACATCCCTTGGTTTGTTTTCCACACTCACAAGCTAGGCACAACATACAGTTACTATACTTTAAGCTTGGGAGACCACAGATGAGTTCTTCGGTGACCAGATTGTTGATGTATCGGAAGTTGAGATGAGCTAGGTTGCGGTGCCACAACCAGCTGACTTCGGATACTGCTTTTGACAGAAAGCACAATTGCGGTTTCCCAATGATCAATGAGACATCCAAAGGATACATTGTTCCTTCGGCCTTGGATTTGATCAAGCAAGTGTTTCTATCACTTGTCATTATGTGACAATATTCACTATCAAATTCAACCTGATGACCGGCTTTGCATAGTTGGCCCACACTTATCAAGTTATTCTTGAGGCCTTCTACGTAAGCCACTATTTGAATGATCAATGAGACATCCAAAGGATACATTGTTCCTTCGGCCTTGGATTTGATCAAGCAAGTGTTTCTATCACTTGTCATTATCTAACATTATTCACTATTAAATTCAACCTGATGACCGGCTTTGCATAGTTGGCCCAAACTTATCAAGTTATTCTTGAGGCCTTCTACGTAAGCCACTATTTGAATGGAGAAATTTCCCATGGTCAATACAATGTAACCTATGATGATTCAATTTGCATTGTTTCCAAAAGTGACGTGTCCATCATTACAGATTGGCCTAAAGTCGCGAAAGTATTCTAACCTTCTGGTCATGTGCAAGGAGCAGACACTGTCAATTAACCATTCCTCTCCTTGTTCCTCCTTGCACATTACCTGGAAATTAATGGGTTAGTTTGGGCACCCAAGAAAGTTTGAAGCCCGGGGACACATGGGAAACTTTCTTACTGGAAGCATGTATGTGGGTCTTAGAATCATATTTCATGGCAGTTTTTAGACCTAGTCATGGGTGTTTCGCAACTTTTGGAATGTTACGAGGTTGGATTGGATGAGACGATTTCAGAAGATATATTTTCAAGGAAAGATTTTTCTCGTTTATCCAGACACCGTACTTGGTCAATGGTCCGGAGGGTGTGGTTGGTGTCTTGTGACTGGTTCGTGGGTGGGTTTTGGCTACACTGCCTTTGGGATTTGAAAACGTTTTGGCACATGAACTACTCCTAGGTTTTAACCTTTTGATAGATTGATGCGATTTTGAAGGTTCACTTGTTGGTAAAATACCTTTCCACTTTGGATCATTTAAGGAATATTTTTGAAAAGACGTGACTTTCTTTTGGAATTTTGCAGGAGTTTTTGAAAAGGTTTTTGTTAATGTACACTCCTTTTTGTTTGATCCTTTGACCACCATATTTTTTGAATTTTTTTTTAACAGTACTGGGGTTTTCAAAGTTCTTTTGATTTGAAACCTTGGTTTGTTTGAGAGTTTTGTTTTTCAAACAAGTATATCGCTTCTTACCTCAGGACCTGAGTTCTTCTTTGAAAGACAATTTTTCTTGGGTCATTTGTGAACTGCAATCATAAATATTTGACTACGGTTTTTTTAATACCTTTGAATGAGTTGAAAAACGAGGACTTGAGTCATTCGAACTAGAGAGTTGAGGAATCTGAGAGCATTGACCAAATTTAAAATTTTCGATTGGTAATTCATGAAGAATAGGTTCAATGGTCACTATGCTTTTGACTGCGGTCTGCGATACAGATGACTGGAATACCGCAGAATATGTCAAGGGTGGGTTTTTGTTTGGACATTTTATGGAAGGTAAAAATGGACAGTTAACAATTAACTCTGGTACTTCCATAACAATTTCTTCATCTACATCCGAAGATGATTGAGAATTGGAATAGGTTGTGTCAATAATGGGTAATTGATCAGAGGATTCAAGAAGAATCTCCTCAAGAACACAATTCTGACTCATTTCATGAAGTCTACCGAAATGACATCTTATGTCTTCAGGGAAGGTTTTTCCATTGACTGGATAATGAAACTCACGATCCGGAGGGACATATGGATGTTCAACATTGAACTGAGGAGTAGAGTTCTCTACAGAAGAGAACCCATTGGACTATCCCCAGTTGTAGATTGTAATGTCCGTAAATCCGGGCTAGTCAATTTAGAGATAATAGGGGTCAAAAATGACTTTTTGACAAAATATTATTTAGAATAAATAATCTTAACCAAGATTTAGAATACGTCTCAAGGGTTTTGTACATATAAAGAACATTGAAATCTGAGTTATAACGAAGAAGTTATGGTCCGTCGAAGTTTTATGATAAAACCGGCACGACACCGGGAGACGTAAATAGTAAATTTACGATGGAGGACTTTTTAGCCTTAGAAATCAAAACAAAAGTTTCATTATATGTTAAACTGAGAACATAAAAAAAAGAATGCTCAAATCTGACTTCGTATGAGGAAGTTATGAATTTTCTAAGATTTGGCTTAACAATGCACAACCTGAAACTCGAATTTCAAATCGATCATTTTTTGGCCTATACGACCTAAATGAGAATTGAAGATCTCATTAATAGGAACTCAACGGTAAAAAGACAGACGAAAACAGAGTCCGTATGTAGAAGTTATGAATATTATGCGGACATTTAACAGTATAATCTCCTCGTACTGTTAAATTTAAGATCGGTTGAGAATTGGCCGACGGAGTCAAAATCAAAGTTGTAGATCTTATTTTTACCTACGCGTGCATATAAAGAACGTCAAAAACGGAGGTTGTATGTGAATGTTACGGATTTTAGAAGTCGGAAGTGTGTTGTACGAAAATTGGTGATGTGAGACAATCTTGGCCATTGCTTTCTCCACAAGTCTTGCCACTAGATGGTGACATGTGGCACCAAGTTCAGCCATTTTTCACCCTATAAATACAACCTCTCACACCCTCTTTTTCTTCACACGTTTCCCATTCTTTCTTCTCTTTACTCTCCTCTAGAACCTCTCTCTAGCCCCCGAAACCCCCCGAAAAGCCTAGGGAACCTCCCTAGCATGAGGCGGAAGCCCCAGAGTGCTCGAAGGCTCCGAGAAGAAGAGCTTTTCGAATCGGGAATTTTGCTCCAAGCAAAGCACGGTTATCTATAAAACCTGCTGTAAGTGAGCTACGCCTATGCTATTTTAATATAGCTTTTATTTAATTATAGTAACGTTATTATGAATTTATAATAAGTACTTGGGCTATTATTATGGGTTATATAAGTATTGTTTAATGCTTATATAATATTAATAATAGCTAGACAATTAATTAGTCTCGGAGAATAATATACTAAACTCTAGTGGTAATAATACTAGGTTTCGTCGAAGGAAATTATTTTTAAGAAGCGAAGCGTTGTCTGAGTTCAGCATCACCACCTTTTCAAGTGAGTGCATAGTTACTTTCATGTTACACATAGATATGACGTATTTTATTTAAATTACGTGTTGTGTGTGCATATTATCTGTATATTTGCTATCTATGCTGGATGAACGATTTTATACATGTTTTAAATGATTTAAACTGTATATGTATTTTATATCTACAAAATGTGTTGGGTAAAACATGGGTAGATGTAATAGTTGTTGTGTGACCAAATAAAATAATGAGAGGCCTCGATATAGATGTTATTGATGATCCGGTCATCTAGCGGAGTATAGATGACAACCACAGACTATTCTAGATAGTCTAGTGGAACGATAGCAGGCTCGCAACCTGTAGGTGTTTATTTGAACTGTATGCTCACCAGAAGTACTCCATCCCCACATGGTTGCCTTATTTGACATGAATTGCTGAGGAACCCCCGAAGCATGTGTTTTCACCCCTATGAAAGTCCTTAGACTAGGTCCCTTGTGTTAGGTGTTTTAGGGACGTAAAGTGAGGATAACGGGAACGGGTAATCAGGTTTGTTTGGTTTGATAAAGTTAATAAACTTATTTATTGTCAGTTGAAAACCCTATGTACTCACCAGGTTTCCCAACCTGACCCACTCAGTTTATTTGTATCACAAGTGTTGATAAGAAGTCACGTTACACTGAGAGATTAAGGAGATATAAGTCACTAGTGATAATGATGTAAGTTCTATTTATGCTTATGTTTTTGTATTGACGATGACATCCCAAATGTTTTAAAATGAATATAAATACTTTTCTTCAGAAATGCTTTGATAACGTATTTATCATGTTTTACTGGGAACAAATTCCGCAACATTTTTATTAAAAGAGGTACTCTGATTTTTATAAAGCATAAACAAAATAGGTCTTTTCTGTCTGTGAAAATGGGGATGTCATAGTTTGTATCAGAGCATTAGTTTAATTGAACTAGGAATAAGGATTTATTTCTAGACTTAAACTTAGAATGTTAAGCGATGATCATGAGGAGTGTGTCTAATATATCTTAGGAAGTACACATGAATAGACACAAGCACTAGGTTAATTTGGGAAGATGCCTAAATGCTTTTATGTGCTAAATGATTTGTGATGCTTTATGCTATCGTTTGATCGGATCTATGGTTTGTTGCCGACCAGATCTGGAAATTTTATGTGCTCAGGTTTCTAAACGTTTAATTATGATATTAGAACTGTCATGTAACTTTTTGGTGTAATACGGAGGAATATGTGTCTAAATCTTCCTCTATCTGTATTCTCATCTCGATACACCGAACGCCTGCTTTGGTGTATAAAATGTCATCATAAGGACTCATAGCAGACTGAGCAAATGGAGAAAATGAGAAAGCTTACAATAGTGAATGATACCTATCAGAAGATATTTTAAGAGTGATATCTTGCCTTTAGAATGTCTAATAAATAATATGTCTAGTACAGGAGAGTGACAGCGCTTTGTTTACTTTAAAATAATTTCCTCCGACGAAACCTAGTATTATTACCACTAGATTTTAGTATAATATTTACCGTTACTAATTATTAGTCTTATTATTATTATATAAGCTTTTAAGCAATACTTTCCAACCACTATGTACAGACAGGGACCAGACATAAAACACCGGAGGGCAGGACCATTTTGGCGTATAGCACTTCTGAAATCCAACAACCCTATGCGGTCCCTTTAAACTAGATTCCCTGTACCGCGAGTAGTTAAAAAGGTATTATAACGACA
This sequence comes from Lactuca saligna, assembly GCF_052625555.1. NCBI lineage: Eukaryota > Viridiplantae > Streptophyta > Magnoliopsida > Asterales > Asteraceae > Lactuca > Lactuca saligna. The sequence goes on from NC_136424.1 coordinate 106,012,369, forward strand.
CTTATATAAGTCATAATAATAGCTCAAATATTTAATATAAGTTCATAATAACAATATTAATTTTAAATATAAGCTATATTAAAATAGGGTAAGCATAACTTACTTACAAGGAGATTTTAGCTAGGAGTCGGGCACTGCAGGGGCAGAACTTCGTCGCTGAATCTTTCTAAGAAAGATTTGTGCAGCGCTTTAGCGCTCACCTTATTATACTAAAAACTACAGAAAGAGAATTTGAATCACGAGGGACCGAAATGCTCGGGGGATAACTAGAGAAATACTCTTGAATCAAGAGAATTGTGCAAGAAATATGAGAACCCAAGGCTCTTATTTATACTAATTGAATTTTCAAAAACTATCCTCCATAATTACTTAATGACTTTTTAGTTATATAAACAACTAAACACCTTTCTATAATACTATTTTAAATGGATTTAATGATATTTGTACTAAACTAATGTCGAAAGAACTCAACATTAGTCTTATAATGACCGCATCGTCGATACCTTTATAATGATATATACATATGTATATATATGTGTACGTATATATGATTTATACTTTATTTTAATACGTAATATGTTATTATAATTTGTAACTCGTTCATACGAACTCCGTTTTTGACGTTCTTTATATCCACGTGTTGGTGGAGATGTACTTTGCAACTTTCGTTTAGACTCCGTCGGCTAATTTTGACTTTATTTTTAAAGTTATATTTTTAACAGGACGGGACATGATTGGTCTGTTAAAATCTCATAACTTCTTCATCCGATGTCCATTTTCGTCTGTCTTTTTATCGTTACGCTACTAATAACGAGATCTTCGATTCTCGTTTAGGTTGTGTCGGCTAAAAACCACTCGATCTAATACTTAAAGTTCGGGCTATACACCGCTAAGTTGAAACTTCGAAAAATCATAACTTCCTCATAAGAAGTCAGATTTGGGCGTTTTTTTATGGACGCTCTCAGGTTAACATATTCTACGACTTTCATTTAGATTATTAAGGCTAAAATAATCTCTATCATAAATTCACTATTTACGTTTTCGCGGTGTCGTGCCGGTTCCGTCGCTAAACTTTGACGGGTCATAACTTCTTCGTTATAACTTGGATTTCAGCGCTCTTTATATGTACGGAACCCTTGAGACATATTCTACAACTTGGTTAAGATTATTTATTCTAAATAATCTTTTTTCGAAAAGTCGTTTTCGACCCCTATTATCTCTAAATTGACTAGTCCGGATCTACGGACGTTACAACCCGAGTCTAAGCGTTGCGACATATAATGATAGGTCATTAGAATATGTCACAACGTTCCATTGTAGTAATAAAAGAACTTATATTAAGTTCGTATTCAGTAAGGATCAAGATTGTGACTTGAAGGTCATAATTTGGAGTTTAACGTGAGATAGGGAGCAAGTGCAAGATCGAGCACCGCCTGCAATCACGAAGTCTTAGAGTTAGATATTCGTTCGAAGAAACATCAATGTTACGGTTACTACTTAGGATGAAGAGATAACGTATGGAGTCATCATGTGATCCTTGTTTCGTTGATGATTCCGGGACATAATCATCCTAAGGGGGAGATAATTGTAACACTCATAGATCCGGGCTAGTCAATTTAGAGATAATAAGGGTCGAAAATGACTTTTTGACAAAAGATTATTTAGAATAAATAATCTTAACCAAGTATTAGAATGCGTCTCAAGGGTTCCGTACATATAAAGAACGTTGAAATCTGAGTTATAACGAAGAAGTTATGGTCCGTCGAAGTTTTACAGCAAAACAGGCACGACACCGGGAGACGTAAATAGTGAATTTACGATGGAGGACTTTTTAGCCTTAGAAATCTAAACAAAAGTTACAGTATACGTTAAACCGAGAACATACAAAAAAAAGAACGCTCAAATCTGACTTCGTATGAGAAAGTTATGAATTTTCTAAGATTTGGGTTAACAATGCACAACCCGAAACTTGAATTTTAGATTGAGCATTTTTTGGCCTATACGACCTAAATGAGAATTGAATATCTCATTAGGAACTCAACGGTAAAAATACAGACGAAAACAGAGTCCGTATGTAGAAGTTATGAATTTTACGCGGACATTTAACAATATAATCTCTTCGTACTGTTAAATTTAAGATCGGTCGAGAATTAGCCAACGGAGTCAAAATGAAAGTTGTAGATCTTATTTTTTACCTACGCGTGGATACAAATAACGTCAAAAACGGAACTCGTATGTGAAAGTTACGGATTTTAGAAGTCGAAAGTGTGTTGTACGAAAATTGGTGATGTAGGACAATCTTGGCCATTGCTTTCTCCCCAAGTCTTGCCACTAGATGGTGACATGTGGCACCAAGTTCAGCCATTTTTCACCCTATAAATACAACCTCTCACACCCACATTTTCTTCACATATTTCCCATTCTTTCTTCTCTTTACTCTCCTCTAGAACCTCTTTCTAGCCCCGAAACCCCCTGAAAAGCCTAGGGAACCTCCCTAACACGAGGAGGAAGCCCCGATGTGATTTAAAGCTCCGAGAAGAAGATCTTTTCGGCTCGGAAACGCTGCTCCAAGCAAAGCCCGGTTATTTATAACACCCGCTATAACTGAGCTACGCCTACTCTATTTTAATATATCTTTTATTTAATTATAGTAACGTTATTAGGAATTTATAAGAAGTACTTTGGCTATTATTATGGGTTATATAAGTATTGTTTAACGCTTATATCATAGTAATAATAGCTAGACTATTAATTAGTCTCGGCGAATAATAGACTAAACTCTAGTGGTAATAAGACTAGGTTTCGTGGAAGGAAATTATTTTTAATAAGCGAAGCGCTGTCTGAGTTCAGAATCACCGCCTTTTCAAGTGAGTGCATAGTTATTTTCATCTTACACGTAGATATGAAGTATTTTATATAAATTATGTGTTGTGTGTAACGTCCGTAGATCAGAGCTAGTCAATTTAGAGACGATAAGCGTCAAAAATGACTTTTTGATGAAATATTATTTATAATGAGTAATCTTAACTAAATTATAGTATATGTTACAAGGATTCGTACATATAAAGAACGCCGAAATCCGAGTTATAACGAAGAAGTTATGACCTGTCGAAGTTTCGCGACAGAACCGACACGACGCTGAATGACATAAAATACGAATTTAAGATAGAATGATATCTAGCCTTATTAATCTAAACGAAATTTGAAGAGTTCGTTAAACCGAGAGCGTGCATAAAAAGAACGCCCAAATCTGACTTCGTATGAGGAAGTTATGATTTTATGAAGTTTCGACTTAGCAGTATGCACCCCGAATACTCGATTTGAGATTGAGCGATTTTTAGCCGAAACAATCTAAATGAAAATCGAAGATCTCGTTAATAGTAGTGAAACGATAAAAAGATAGGCGAAAGCGGACGTCGGATGAAGAAGTTATGAATTTATAATGGAGTTTTCCTGTCCCGGCCTACTAAAAATAATATATAAGTAATATATTAAAAATACAGTCAAAACTAGCCAACAGAGTCTAAACGAGAGTTGTAGACCATACTCTCACCTACGTGTCGATATAAAGAACGTCGAAAACAGAGTTCGTATGCGAAAGTTATGAATTTCTGAAGTTCGGGGCGCGAAACCCTAAAACTGTCAGATACCACGACGTGGCAAGCAGTGCCACGATGTGGCAAGTCTTCTGAAACCTCCTAGAGTTCCCCAGATGCAACTTGCGATGACGCATGCAGTGACGACCAAACCCACGACGTGGCAAGGGAAAATTTTGCCCTATAAATAGATTTGAAGGGCCAACCGTTTAGGGTTGTTATTTTCTCTCCTCTCTCTCTCTCCCGTTCTACCTTGATTTACGTGCAAAGAAGTGCCCCCGAAGCCCCGATATCATCCCGAGACCCGAAGCGAGTCCCGAAGCTCGAAGATCCCGAGAAGAAAAGAGTTTCCGAGTCGAAGCTCTGCTTGCGAGAAGCCCGGTGTGTGAAGATTTTCCAGATCTACCGAAGAATACTACTTTTACAAGCCGTAGTGCTATCCGATCATCTGCTGATCAAGTGAGTGTATAGTTACTTTCGTCTAACACATAAATATAAAGTATTAGCTATGAAATACGTGCTATGTGTTATATATTATTTGTCTATTTGAGATGGGCTTGGAATTGATGTTTTTATATGGGTGTTAAATGATTTAAACTGTGTTTGTATTTATATCTACAAAATTGTTGGGTAGAACATGGGTAGATAGAATGGTTGGTGACGATGCGACTTCATGCCTATTGAGTAAAACCTTGGTCATGATGCGACTTCGTGCCTATTGAGTAAAACCTTGGTGATGATGCGACTTCGTGCCTACTGAGTAAGCCTTGGTGATGATGCGACTTCGTGCCTATTTGATAACATTGGTGATGATGTGACTTCGTGCCTGTTGTGTAAACCCTGGTTACTATGAGACGTAGTGCCTATTGTATGAACCCTGGTGACTATGTGACGTAGTGCCTGTTGTATAAACCGTGGTAGCAAATGGACTTTGTGCCAATTCCTTAGGTAAACCATTAGGAATGAATGAATGAAGGATAGTGGATTCTTAGGATAAACCCTTGAGAAAGTAAAGGAGATATGGGGATGGGTATTTGGGTTGATTGTTTGATAATTGAATATAATAAATGTATTATTGTGGGTTGAAAACCCTATATGCTCACCAAGCTCTCGAGCTTGACCCACTCAGTTTTCTTTGCATTACAGGTAATGGCACAAGAGTATAAGTTGGTGGACCTGACGAGAGATTTTGGATTATAGATCATTAGTTATAAATAACTGTTGTAAGGTCTATTTTATATTGTTTATGCTTTTGGTCTGTATCGGAACATGACATCCCGAGATTTTGTTATTTAATGAAAATAGATTTCTTTAAGAAATGCTTTGATAAATTTTATTTTATCATATTTTATTTTGGGAACAAATTCTGCAACTCTTTTAATCAAAGGATTACTCTGATTTTATAAAAACAAAGCATAAACAAATCGGTCTCTTCTAGCCATGAAATTGGGATGTCACACTGTGTGTGCATATTATCTGTATACTTGCTATCTATGATGGATGAACGATTTTATATATGTTTTAAATGATTTAAATTGTATATGTGTTTTATATCTACAAAATGTGTTGGGTAAAACATGGGTAGATGTAATAGTTACTGTGTGACCAAATAAAATAATGAGAGGCCTCGATATAGATGTTATTGATGATCTAATCATCTAGCGGAGTATAGATGACAACCACGGACTATTGTAGACAGTCCAGTGGAACGCTAGCAGGCTCGCAACTTGTAGGTGTTTATTTGAATTGTGTGTTTATTTGAACTGTGTGCTCACCAGTAGTACTCCATCCCCACATGGTTGCCTTATTTGACATGAATTGTTGAGGAACCCCCGAATCATGTGTTGTCACCCCTATGAAAGTCCTTAGGCTAGGTTCCTTGTGTTAGGTGTTTTAAGGACGTAAAATGAGGATAACGGGAACGGGTAATCGGGTTTGATAAAGTTAATAAACTTATTTATTGTGGGTTGAAAACCATATGTACTCATCAGGTTTCCCAACCTGACCCACTCAATTTATTTGTATCACAGGTGTTGATATGAAGTCACGTTACACTGAGAGAGTAAGGGGATATAAATCATTAGTGATAATGAATGTAAGTTCTGTTTATGTTTATGTTTCTGTATTGATGATTACATCCCAAATGTTTTAAAATGAATAAAAATACTTTTCTTTAGAAATGCTTTGATAACGTATTTATTATGTTTTACTGGGAAAAAATTTCCGCAACATTTTTATTAAAAGAGGTACTCTGATTTTTATAAAGCATAAACAAAATTAGTCTTTTCTAGTCGTGAAAATGGGGATGTCACATAGGTGTTATCTATGGTCTCATTATTAACTAAGTTTTCAATTGCTTCAGTTTCATTAAAAAGTTTTTCTATTAATTGATTCAAATGTACAATTTCTTTATGGGTAAGATCCCTTTGATTTAAAGTAATATCTAACTGAGTTTCATTCAACATTATAGCATCCTTTTCTAACAACAAATCCTTTTCTAACATGGAAACCTTAAGTCTCTTATCCTCAAGTCTTCCTCTCAAGTGTTATAGCTCTTGGGTCGTTGTATTCTTTTCATCTAATGCTTTGTTGTAGTCTGAACGGACGGCAACACATGTGTCATTACGTCTTTCTAAATATGGTTCATAAACATGCATGCTGAAATTATTAGAATGGATCATGATTTTTACCTGCTCGACGATGCTGAAGGTGCTATCTTTGGCCATATAGTAGTAGTTCCTTTGCAAATTCGTTGATCCGTCCTCTTCAACAATTGCAACCATGCAGATCTTTCCTTTCCTCTTTTTGTCACACTATTCATCATCATCTCTGGATGACCACACTTGATGATCCCTCTTCACTTGGGCAACATATGCCCTTCCCGTTTCTTTTTCTTCCATCTCTTGGGCCATTCTAAGATAAAATGTCTTGTCCTTAACCACATTCGCCTTGCAGTCTTTGGCGAATTGATTCTCTTTATTACACTTGTAGCAGATGATGACTTCATTATTCTCTTCAGATGATATATCAGAGTTTGATGGTTGTGTGGACTGCGGTGCCTCTTTGGTGTGATGTGAATTTTTTGGTTGAGAGGGATGGTGACAGTTTCTGGGATATCGTGAGTGGTTGTTTTGTGGATTAAAATTGTGGTTTAAAGGTTGTTTTGTAAACTGCTGATTTTTACGAAATGATGATGGTGGTAACATGTTAAATTGTTGGCTAACCAAGGCGATTGCATTTTAAAATTCTTGTTCGTCATCGTATTCAGCAACAGCTTCATATAACTGCGGTGGGTTGTTATATGGAAGTTGATAGGATGACTCCATGGGGTATGAATATTGTGGAACTTTGGCTTGTGGTGTTTGAGCAATCAAGGCAAGTGGTCCACCGAGGTCAGCACAATCTTTTAGCATATGTGATTCTTGTGCCTGAAGTTCTCTATATAATTTGAACAAGGACAAAATATGGATTTTCCTATCTCCTTGCACAATCATCTTTGCGATAGACCAATGTCTTCCCAAACCGTTGAGAAACTGTAGGTTTGTTTCATGATTGCTTCGAATTGTACCCGCATTTGATAACTTCGTGATGATGAGATTGAAATGTTTGAATGAGTCGTCAAGACTTTCACCAAGAAGAGTTTTAAAGTTTTTAAACTTATTCAGTGTCGTGGTAAGTTTACTGTCTTGAGCTTGTTCTGACCCTTGATATAGATTCTTTAGCACATCCCATATTTCTTTTGCTGATTTGCAGTTGATGATAATATCAAAGTTGTCTGGAGCCACAAAACACGAGATTTCATAGAAGGCTATGCATCATTCTCCATTTTGTCTAGATCATCTTTTGTTTGTCGATTCATTGTTGGTTAACCTCCACCTAGTGTGGCCTGAGTACCATCTAGTTGAACAGGAGTGAGAATCGGGACATAGGGTCCTTCTTCAACAGATCTCCAAATATCTCTTCCGAGCCTGTTGAGATACCTTTCCATTCTTTGTGACCAATGGTGGTACTCACTTGCAACATGTATTGGTGCTCTGTTAGAGCCTCCAACACTGTTGGAAACATTCAATGATAAAGCTTGTGTCATATTTCCTTTTTTTTTTTAATTTTCAAGAATGAGCTTTAGTGGTATAGAAGAATTTTCAAAATCAGAGTTTTGTTTAAAAAGCAACCACTTTGGTTCCGATACCAATTGTTGAGAGAAAAACTTTTGAGAAACACATGAACAAACGTTAGTACAATATAATAGTTGTGGAATAAGTTAATCTCAAAGGATCATATTAGCTCAACAATAATAAGTTAGACTTGTTAGATAGTTAGTTGCGGGTATATAAAGTGCGGAAATATAAAGGAAAACAAGTTATATCAAGTATACACCAAACCGATTCGTAACAAGGTTTGCAGTCAAACACTAGTTAGTAAATGTGATCAGATTAAGGTGAAAAGGAACTCGGGAATAAATATAAGATATAGAGGGAATGATCTTTTATATTTCAGTTAAAGTTTAAAAAGATCTTGAAGAAGTGGTACAATTACATGAAGATGAGAGTCTTTATTTATAGAGTCCCAAAAAGTTACAAATAAAATAAACTATTAATATTCTACTGACTTAAGTGACCATACAAGGTTCACTGGATAATACGAAGCTAACACACTAAGTTAGATAACAAAAGGTCTTCATAATCTTTCACTGTAGTAGTGGTTGTGGCTCACTGCGATTCACAAAACAACTTCTTCAACTTCGGTAGACATACTTCGGTTGCGGTAGCATCTCCAACTGCAGTAACAAAACAAATTGCGGTAGACAGAACAAGAATACGAATTTGTAAAGTTAAAGAGGGTCACTTTATGTATCAATATGATGTTGAGAGATGCTTCTTTACTTTCTCCTACCTAGCTGACCAGAAGGTCAAGTGTGCCCTGAACCTTCTTAGGTTGGGGGCAAACGATTGGTGGATGTTGGTTACTAGCTCTTATAACCTGAGTGTAGGGCTATTGTGTCTTGGGAGCAGTTCTTCGAGATATTCCACATGAGATATGTTCCACTAGTTGAGAGGGAGAGATTGGACCAGGAGTATTTGGACTTACAGCAGGGGATTGAGTCGGTGACGGAGATCACCAAGATGTTTACTGAGAGAGCACTGTTTTGTCCCAAGTTTACTGCTTCTAAGCAAGCTCAGATGACCCGGTACTTGAGCATGCTCAAGAAGGACATCTGTCACTTTGTGTCAACTCAACGCTATGGTACGCTTGTGAGCTACGGGAGGCTGCTAGGAGGTGAGAGATTGAGTTGGAGCTCCAGGTGAGGGAGTTGAGGCAGGCTCCGGGGCAGAGACAGCCAGCGGTGAAGGGGTTCAAGGTCGCTAATGAGAGATTTGGGAGTCAGAGGGGTTGCACTTGTGGCAAGTGCGGTAGGTTTCATGAGGGTCCTTTCCGATCTACTTTTGGGTGCCACAAATGTGGCAAGAAAGGGCATTACGCCAAGGACTGTCGCCGACTGGTTTCTACATCGACTACCATGATCTGTTATCACTGTGAGTAGGTTGGCCATGTGAAGGCCAATTGTCCTTTATTCATTAGGGAACTGGCACAGGCTCCAACGCCAACTAGGGGTGTTCGTGGTTCGGTTCGAAACCGTGAAACCGACCAAACCGGTCATCGGTTTGGTTTTACAATTTGTATTTTTCTTTACGTTTTGGCTTACGGTTTTGAACTTTTCAAACCGTAGCGAACGGTTTGGCTTACGGTTTTTAAGTTTTCAAACCGTATAAAAACTATATCGGACCGTAGGCTTTGTATATATATTAATAATTTTTTTTATATATAATTATATTTTGTTGTATTATATATTAATTTTTATATATAAATAATAAAATCTAAAACCCAAAACATTTAATTATCTCAACCCAATCCTAATTTATTTTGTGAAGCCCAATCCTAAGTCCAGGAAGTGTTTCTCTTACCTTAATCGCAAAAGACGCAAAGTCTCAAACTTGGAAGCTCGAATTCCTTTCCCTTTTGATGGTTTTCACTTCTAGTCGAACAGGTCCCACCTTCACCTAGCCACTTCCGACCTTCGAATACACCTCGATGCCTTCGCCCACTGACTACACCTCGCCGCCTCCGCCTCTAGCAGCTCCGCCTTCAATAGTTGTCAAATAACTTGTCGAACAAGTCTTATCGCTTTTCAGTGGCAAGCTCAACATCTTAGTAAGTTCTTCTAGTTTTTTCCTTTAAATAGATGGTGTTCTGGTTAATAGAAACCAGGTATGTAACAGGTCTTAGCATGGATTTCATTACAATATTCTTTTATTGATGAATTAATGGACACTCATTGACCTTGAATCATGTTACAATCTTACAAGTAGTTTACAAATCTTGAAGTAGCAATGAAATCTAAGGTTATTATAATGTCTTTCCTTTTTCTCGTGTTGGTTTCTTGTTTCCTCTGTGGATTACAATATGCTTTTATCCTTGCACATCTGATTTATATTATTTCATAGACAAAAGAGAAGTATCAACAATATGTTAACATCTTAACTGAAAGGATACATACATGTGATAGTATTCTTCAGCAGGTATGCATAAACTTTTGTTCCATGTTTTTGTAGGTTTACTTAGTTGACAAGTCAACTTAACCATTACATTTTTTTGATCAAATGTGATTATGATAATCTGATTCATACTCAAATGGATACAAATTTAGATGTTTATTTAACATTACATATTCTGATAATCAGTAATGCATTTTGTTGTTCGTTGTTCTGATCTTCGATAATGTTTGCAGGTTCTAATCTTCGACATCACAAATTACTGAACTGCTTAACAGTCCATTACATTGATGGAGAATGGAAATTGCAAAAAAAGGATTTTGAATTTTGAACTTATTTCTAATCATAAGTGTGACATAATTGGTAAAATGGTTGAGAGTTGTCTTTAACATGGGGTACTGAGAAGGTTTTTACAATCAATGTGGATAATGCGAGTTCTAATGATTTAATATTTTATGTTTTCATTTACTGTTTTTTATTTATTGTTTTGGCATTTTTTTAACAATATTTAGCCTAATTTTCGCTGTTTTAATAGCTTTAATAGTGCAATTTTTTTTACTAAATTAGTTTAATGGACTTGACTAAAATAGGTCTAAAAACCCCAAACCGTGAAACCAATTTGGAGCCAACCGTTAGTAACAGTTTGGTTTGGTTCGGTTTTAAAATTTCAACGGTTCGGCTTTGTTTTTTTCTTGGCAAAAAACGTTACTAACGGTTTGGCTTCGGTTTGACCTAAAAACCGAAAAAACCGAACCGTGAACACCCCTAGTGCCAACTACTTTGAGGATTACTGATGGATATCAGGGTAGGGCGGAGCCCCCGAGGGCTCAAGGTCGCACTTTTCAACTCACGACAAAGGAGATCAGGGCGGCGCCATGCGTCATTACTGGTATGTTTCCATTTATTATTCTATCAATTATATTATAGTATGCTTATGTTTATGTTTATGATAGGTACATTCTTAGTGAATTCTTTGCCTAATCTTGTGTTATTCGACTCGGGTGCGAGTCAGTCCTTTGTATCTCAATATTTTAGTAAGGATTTTGATATGACCCTTGGCGAGTTGGAGTGTCTGTTGCGAGTTTCTATCGCCAACGAACATAGGGTTTCTGCATCTAGAGTGTATTAGGGTTGTGTCTTAAAGATCTTTATAGTGCCTTATCTGGTTGATTTGATTTGTATCCTATGGAGGATGTATCCGTGATAGTATGGATGGATTAGCTGAGCAGATTTGGTGCTACAATTAACTGCAAGGGTCAGCGAGTGGTAGTTCGAACCCCAAGTGGGGTAGAACTGGTCATCTATGGAGAGGGTAATGGGATTGGGTCAATGTTTTTTTTGGCGGCTAGGACTCGATAATTAAGAAAATATTTTATTAGTTCACAAACTAACTTTTCGTTTTCTAGCTACAAATTGTCATAAAAGATATATCACACACTATAACGGTTGATCAATTCTAAAATACAAAAATAAAAGTAAAAAATTGTATGGATCAAAATCAAAGTTATGGATTTTAATGAATGATTAGTATAGATAAAAAGGATGGTTTTAAAAACTCATATAGTTAGTATTTGGTTTATATATACGAAAAAACTTAAAACTAAAAAAATACAGAAACCAAACCGAAAAAATTCTAAAACCAAATAAAAAAAGATGCACACAATGATCGCGAGACGATACCGAAACCAGTTAAAAAAAACGGATTTGAAACCAGTAAAAAAACCGAATTATTCTGAAACCCGTTCCATAATTACCGCCTTTGAGACCCGTTTCAAAATGATCGAACCAGACCCACATGACACCGGTTTTGGAGCGTCAGTATACATTACTTGCGATTCCGCATTTTGGGCTCACAGTCAAGCCCAAAGTACCATTACTCGAACAAAGTTGAATTAGGCCAAAATTGGGCTCCGGAAGCCCAATAGGAATAAAACCCTAACCACTTAAATATAAGTGCCGTAAAACATCTCGTCGTTGACGAAACCCTAAAAAATCTATTATCGCCTCTTCAGAGAAAGTCGTCCACCATGGTAAGCACTCTAATGTCTACCACTTTGTTCCTTCACCTATTATCTGCAGATTATACGTGTATTAAGATGCCTATTACTGCATTTTTGTATTCTTGAACTTGTAGAAAAAAAGAGCGAACGCTTTTGATTGCAGATAGATTTCTGAGTCCGAATCGTTCTATAACTATCTCTTCGATGTATCCAGAACTGATTTTGAATTGTCCCACAGAATTCTAGTGTTCTTATGCTCGAATTTTATAACAATATAATTTTGATTTCGGTGTTCTTGCCGTTTGTGATTTAGAAATACAATAACCTAGATGAAAACTTTTCTGGTGCTAATGCATATAACCTAGATGAAAATTCACGTAGGTGTATCAATCTATACGGTTATAAACCCTAGTTTCACATGACATTGAAGTTTTCGAGAACATAAATACCTTTTCATTATAAAACTTAGATCTTTAGTTGGCTTTCCACAACTTCAAACAGTCCCATTTGAAACAAGCAATGTTAAGTTATTAGCATCAGGGCCAAAAGAGTCTGTTTATCTGTTTCTTCCTGGATAAAGTTTGAAACTTGTGTAAGTAAGGGATCAAATTCTCTGAAACAAAACATGTATTCAAGAGTTATTACGAATCACTAATTACAAAAAACCTTTTATCTGTTGCTTTTAATTTGTAGGTGAATGTTCCAAAAACAAAGAAGACTTACTGCAAGTCAAAGGAGTGCAAGAAGCACACCTTACATAAAGTAACACAATACAAGAAGGGAAAAGATAGTTTAGCTGCACAAGGAAAACGTCGTTATGATAGAAAACAGTCTGGTTATGGTGGTCAAACAAAGCCTGTCTTTCACAAAAAGGTAAAAAAAAATTATATGTTTCATTCTATTGTTCAACTTTTTATTTTAAACTTTTGGTTTTATATGTTATAAAATTTTGTACCATTTTACAGGCTAAAACCACCAAGAAAATTGTCCTAAGGCTTCAATGTCAAGGTTGCAAGCATGTGTCACAGCACCCAATTAAGGTTTGTTTTTGGCTCTATGTATATATTATATTATACATAATGTTTTGTTTAGAATTGCTCTAATTGTTGTTGATTTATTTATTTATTTTTGTTGTGTAGAGGTGCAAACATTTTGAGATTGGTGGTGACAAAAAGGGCAAGGGAACTTCACTATTTTAAGCAGTTTTGATTGCAAGTATGCAATATTTTTGGCAGACTTTTCGATGTTATCTTTTTTCTTGTTTACAATGCAAGAGTGTAATGACTTCACAGATTTTGATTGTATTTTCTTTTATTTAACTTGGACTACTCTTTAAAGGAATGCAAATTTGTTTTTCAGGGGGTGTTTGGGATTGGTTATTTAAGTTGCTGGTTTTTGTGATAATACTGGTATTGGAACTGAAACGTCTTTTGTCTATGTATTACATATCCAAAATTATTGTAGTATTAGAGGGTGACTAAGTGTCTGATAAAAATACAATAAGAAGTCTTTTTTTTTTTTTTTTGAAGCGTTTTTTAAAGATGTTTATGTATAATTAATTAAACATAACAATTACTAAATAACAATAAATTGTATTGCATTTGCAACCTTCTTAAAGTACAAGAGATTGACCATAAACTGTATTGCATTTGCAAAATTACAAGAGATGGACCAAATGTTGAAAATTCAATAATAAGTCTGTTTGTTTTAAAGGAAACATACAGAAAAAATAATTATTTATTTGCTAAGAAAAACTTTTATATTTTATTTATATGTAGAAAAACATTTATATTTTCAATTACTTTTCAGATTTACCTAAATATTTGTTTTTTAAAAAGTTATCACTTGTTTTCTGACATAACATTTATCTTGTTTGGTTTTTGAGTTACTTGGAAAAAAATAAACAATGTCACTTATATTCAAGGTTTTGAAAACCGGATTGGAGATCGAACCGGTCGTCTTACTGGTTCGATGGTTCAAGTGGTCCAACAGATCGGACCGGTCTCAAAAACCGAAAAAACCGGATGAAGTTATAATTATATTTGATTATATAAAAAATACAAAAAATGAAAAAAATAAATATTTTTTAAAATTTCCCGTTTTGATCGGTTCAACTGGACCGGTTTTTATCGGTTTGACCGGTTCAAACAAATACCGGTTTTTTGACCTTTATGAACCGGATCCGGGACCGGTTCCCGGTTGAACCGATCGAACCGGCCGGTCCGATCCGGTTTTCAAAACATGGCTTATATTTGCTTGAGTAAATGGTTGTTAAGTAAATTACCTATTTTTCATGTTTTACTTTAGAAAAGAGACCACTTCCTTTATTTATGTTTCATTGTTAACTAATCTAAAAACAAAAATATAAATGTTATGTCACAAAACAACTAATAATTTCCTTAAAAACCCGAATATTTACGTTAATATGAATAACTAAAAATATAAGAATTTTTCTGCATATAAAAAAAATATAAGGAGTTTTCTGAATGCTGATAGATAAATGGTTGTGTTTTTATTTATTTATTTTTATTTTACCCTTGTGTTAAATGATTTTTAAAGATGTTATGTAAAATAGTTAAACATAATTAATAAATAACAATAAATTAAATTGTTAAATTAACAAATATGTTTATTTTGTTAAAGTTTTTTTAAGGCTCATTGTTTTTGGGTTAGGTTTAATAGATCTGGTAAATTTAATGATTAATTTTAATATTTGGTTATAAAAAATGTAACATAAAAAATATTTATATGAAATTTATAAATAATTTAGAAACTTTGTAAAGTATATTTGAATTGTTTATAATATATATTTTTATATTATTAAAACAATAACAATAAATAAAATTGTTAAATTAACAAATAAAAATAATAAAAGAATCTATATTGAATAATATAATTTAGATTGAGAAGTTGTTTAAGTAGGGTTAACCTTATGTTGTAAAGCATATCCGTATCAGTTTTTAAGTTAGAAGTCTTCAAAAAAAAAAAAAAACTACAAAATATCAAGTGTTACGTATGTTCTATGCACAACAGACATAAATAACAAGAAGTACTATATTTATTTTAAAAAAGAAACAGCTTCTAAGTGGAAAGCTTAAAGATAATTAGTAGGTGATCCTGACCTTCGCCCACGACGTTTTATTTATTTATTTATTTATTTAAAGAAACACAAAATCGATACACTTAAAACAACAAAAAGCTTAGAGGTCATATTTGATAAATGCAAGGGACCAAAGTAGCAAAATCTTGAAATATTTGTGAGTAATATTTAATATATATAAAATGCAAGGAACCAAAAGTGACAAGCATAAAATACAAGGGACCAAAAGTGGCAAATTCATGAAACTTTTATGGGTAAATTTTGGATATATATAAAATATATGGACCAAAAGTTGCAAACATAAAATACAAGGGACAAAAAGTGGAATACATAAAACAAAAGGACCAAAAGTGGTAACTTCTTGAAACTGTTGTGGCTAAACTATGAATTATAAAAATAAGGGAGCAAAAGTGACAACTTTTTAAAACCGGCTAAAGTATGAAACATAAAAAATCACTATTTCTAAAGGTGTTATCCTTTAAAGTATACTAATTATTTAACTTCAAAAGTTTAGATGATAATAAGAGAATAGACCTCAAATAATCATTTGTGTAACATGTTATTTATTTATTATTTTATATTTTTGATTTAGATTTTAAAATTTATTACAGACTAGGTTTCAATTTAAAATTGTGTTATGGATCAACTACCATCTCACATTGCTGTTTGTAACCATGATGGGAAAATAACACAAGAGTGTTCTTGGCTTCTTGCTGTTATGTATTTTAATGAGATTATTTTCCTATTGATCAAATATCTTAAATTATCTTAATATTGAGTATTTATGTATGCTTTAAAAAAAATTGTTAAGTGTTGTATTTTGTATTTTTATCATGGCTCTTATTCTTTGATAGCATATTTTCAAGGTCTTTGACTCTTTATTACTTGATATCATTGCTATGAGATTACTTGATACCATTGCTGCTCGAGACAGTTTTCCTATTGATCTAATCGATTTATTTTTAATAGATTGTGCAAATCATGAAATAAAACCTTTGTATTTTATGCTCCTATATTTTTTATATACAAAGTGTTTTGAAATATATATTTTATACAAATCTTCATAATTTAATATGGTTTTTGATTCTGCATGCTAAGAAATATACATGACTGAGAAAATGCATGAAAACATCATGTTAGATGGTTTTTGTCTTTGATTATGTTAATATGAATTTTGTTTGTTTATATGGTTTTTGTTTATATTAATATGCATTTTGTTAGATTATAAAATCTATTGCAATTTTGTTTTATGCAATTTTTATATTTATGTTCAATCTATCATTAATTACAAATAAGGGGATTGATTTTATTTTCTTGTTTAAGGCATTGAAAACTAATGGACCGGTCCTGCTCATAAGCATTTTTCTTTGATGATTATGTGTCACTTGAATTTTATAAAATAAGATTTAAAAACTGAAGAATAATAATATGCTAATTAATCATAAAATCTTTCTTTCTAATTTTGTTTCACACAATCAACATGAAAGCTTAGTTTACAAATTTTAAAATCGCAAGCAACACAGAACTAAATAATAATTTATTTATTTCTCAATGAAGCATAGCATGGCAAACGAAATGACCTTTTTTTTTTTTTTTTTTAATTATTTTAATTATTATTATTTTTTTATTTGGGATATATGCAGAAAAAACAACCAATTATACACGGAAAAACCTTATATTATTTTCATATTCAGAAAATAAAAAATCATGGACAGCTTATTTGAACAACCATTTCGAGCACTAAAATTGAACATTTTTCCAAGGTTTCAAGCTACTGTCAAGAATTAAAAATTCTTGCCAATCAATTATCTAATAAACACACTGTATATGAACATTGGCTCATCCTTTAATTAATTACCGATCTTATTGAAGCTTATAATGGTATCCAACCCATTTTCATATGAAGCTCGTTCCAAATTTGTGTTGGGAGAAACACGTCGTGCCAAGCAAACTACCACCGCAAATTTCATCGCCCTACATACCACAACTACCACACACTATATTATGTTACATTTTTTGATTGAATTCGCAGATTTAACCATTTTTTTTTTTAATTTGGTTAAAATATTAGGATTTTTCGAAAACTTAGTAATTCATATAATGGTTACACTTATTCATCAAATAAGTCTCTAAGCTATTTTCAAGCTTAATTAATGACATATTCTTTATGTTCATGTAACAATCTTTTCTTCTCAATCTGCACCATAATGTATGTTTCTCATATGGGTTTATATTAGGGGTGTTGAACGAGTAATTTTTTTCGGGTTTCGGGTAATTCGAGTCGGGTAATTCGGGTTTTTCATGTTAGAAAAATTACCCGTTACCCTACCCAAACTAAATTCGGGTAATTCGGGTATCGGGTCGGGTTTGGGTAATTCGGGTATTACCCGAAATATATGATTTTTTTTTTTTTGAATTTCACCTAAAAATAAATTTAATGAAATAAATACGTCTTGCTTTATTAGTCTTGTTTATATAAACAAACGAGACATAAACGAAGTTACTCAAGCTTTGAACATTGAGATTTTCTACTCAATAATACATGAGATATCAAGTATTTTTTTAACGACTTAATCTAATCTAATAAGATGTTAAAAAAACAAATACCTAAAGATCTTAATTTAAAAGTTTAAAATGTTTAAGATAAATGTAGTCATAAGTTTTGTCATGTTCTAAAGTTTCGTCAAAATAATGAGTTTGTTAGTTGTAATAAAAACTATAATATAGAAAACAGTTAAGTTTTAAAGAACGTGATGATATATAAAAATTACTTTTAATATTGTTAGTGTCGTATTGTCATAATAAATATATTTATGTTTTATAATAATGATATTAGTTTAAGCGTGATCAAATACTTACTATATAGTACAAGCTCTATAAAAAAAAAAATTAAAATAATTTGGGTAATTCGGGTATACCCGAAACCCAAAAAATGTACCCTTTACCCGACCCGAAAAAAACCCGGGTAACCCGATTACCCGGAAAAATTTACCCGATACCAGATTTACCCGATACCCGAAAAAATCGGGCGGGTAATTCGGGTATCGGGTATTTTCGATAGGGCTAGTTTATATCAAAATAATGCGTTCGGATAGAAAACTTAGTAATTCATATAAATGTTAGACATCATGAAATCATATATAAAAGAGTACAAAAAATATATTAAATATAACTCTTTTCCATCATAAACCATCTATAGTATTTACATTTATACATCTTTATGTAGGAAAAATTATATGCAAGGATGTAGTCTCTTCACTTATATATGAGTATTAAATATTAATAAATGCAAAATATCATGATTTATGCAATATTTTATATGCTTTCGATTTTTTTTTTTAATCTCAAATTGTTATACTTGTTAAGTACATGAATACTACATATTATGACAAATAATAGATGATATATGTCGCCACAAAACACATTGTGGTTATACAATGTACTAATCGCCATAAGCATTTGGAATGAAAAAAATAATAATTATCAAAATAAGCAAATAAATACATGTTTTTCTGCTATAATTAGATAATTCATAAGTGATAATAATTGGTTTATCAAAATAAAAAACTCATTGTTCGTCATAAATGACACCGAATGTATCTAACAAGTTCGATGATAAATTGTTTACAAATAAAAAGTTGTCTAAATATAAACAAAACAAATAAATAATTACCTTCAAAAATCATTTTTCCGTTTTAATTTGCCACGTAGATGTCATATATACGCTAAATAATCTATATCCTATAAAATAGACAATTATAATGATAATATTTAACATTTTTAACAAGTTTATTCATCATTTAGAAATTGCTCCCTCCTGCTTTGCGAGGACGTAGGCAAAGTTTTGTTTATTATGTTCTAGTCACACAAATGGAAAATGGAAAGTACTACTATTCATATTTTTATCATTTTGTGTACATGGTTTCTCGGTGTACCAAACTTGAGGACATACAAATTTTTTGAGACCAAATCTGCAAACATGGTAATATACAAAAGTTGAAGGGGGTGAAAGTTGTTGCTATTCAAATTTAGGGGGCAAAAGTGACATTTTAATAAATAGAGGGGATGAAAATTGTCATTCTACAAAATAAAATGAAAAGAATTGCCAATATATGAAAGTCTAGAGACCAAATATATCAATATAAAATTTTTTATGGCAAAAATATAAAACTAAAAAGTAAATTTGTGGCAAAAGTTTGATATAAGAAACTTTTTTATATATAATAATTATGTAAAAAAAAAAAGAGTAAATTACACGAATGGTCCCTATGATTTGGGATAATTTGCACGTTTGATCCCTAACTTACTTTTTTAACTCGGAAGGTCCCTACTGTTTGTTTTTGTTACGCGTTTGGTCCCTTCTATTTGTTTTTGTTACGCGTTTGATCCATGTCTTACCTAAAAAGACTATTATTTGAATAGAGAAAAATGATGAGATAGGTAGTCTAAGGTCAGGGAAGTGGGGTTGGGAGTGTGTTTATTTAAATAATTTAAAAAATCATGGGCAAAATAGTCTTTTTAGGTAAGATGGAGACCAAGCATGTAACAAAAACAAACAGTAGGAATCTTCCGAGTTAAAAAAATAAGTTAGGGATAAAACATGCAAATTACCCTAAACCATAGGGACCATTCGTGTAATTTACTCAAAAAAAAAAAAAAAAAAAAAAACAAGTAGATAACTCCCAAGTCATTTTCCTTCTCTTGAATGAGTTTGTTCAAATTTCCCATAGTACGATAATTTACCGACATAAATAATTCTGAAGATTCAATCAAGTACGGACTACGGAAGTGTACAACTGTAACATAATTCCAAAAACAACCATTCATCCTCTTGAAAACAAAATCTAGCGGCCACTACCGATTCCAGGCTGTCACTGCAACACCACACTGTCCCTGGACTTGATTACATATTCAAACTTACCCCATACAGCCTGGAACATCAATGGGTTTTGTATAATTACTATTACAATATTACTTTTAGCTACTTATGATTTTTCTAATTGCCAATCTGGTCCTTCTACTTTGTAGGTTCAACATTTTACATTTTTGCCCCTTCTATGCTCGAGAAAAGAGGTTGATACTTGATGACAGATAACATTAACATACGATAATTAAAAACATAATTTGAAATATTATTGAGCTATATAATTTGAATCATTTTTATTCAGATTGCGGTTTATAGAATTTGAATATAAAATATGGGTCGTTCTCGAGCTTACAATAAATAGACTTATATTTTATCCAGCTTTTAATCCATATTTATGTGTGAATATATTTTTTCTTTTTGGTTAAGTTCAAATCAAACTTGCTTCACTTAACAAATTTTTATAGATGTCTTCCAACTATTCGGCTTTCGGTTCAAACTTGTTTTATCATACATAATTTTAACAGAAATTTTAAAGTTAATCAATGATCATCTATTTAGGACACGATATAGCACCATGAGGGAGGGGTGCTTTTACCATAGTTTTTCCCTTATTAAGTCTTTTTCACTCAAATATCCAAACACACATCGGCACACTTGGAGATGATGATATATGGACAATAAGGTCTAGGTCAAATAAAAAAAATTTAAATGAGCACTTGTGAAAAGAAGGTGTTGGAATAATAAGTGACTTTGGATTTAAACTATTAACTATTATTCTGTAAAAAAAACAAGTATTAATCGATGATGAAAAAATAAAATTTCCATACAAATATCTAAGAGGAGAAAAACAGATGACTAGGTAGTGTTATTATGCATCAAATTTTAGTACTAGCTACATTTCATCTTAATTTACTATCTAAGCGTAAAATTAACACTACTTCAAAACTATTTACTATTAGTCATATATATTGTATCATTTGTACCATTGTGTATTGAGTTTAGCCTCATAGATCTATACGATCATTTTGTATTCTCGAAGCACATCTCATGTGTGTATATATATATATATATATATATATATATATATATATATATATATATATATATATATATATATATATATATATATATGTTATTCTCAATGAAATTGACAAGAGAAAACAATTGTTTTTATGGTATCAGAGCAGTGATTTACTATCCCCTCAATTTTCTCCTCAAATCTATCTCAATTCTCTTCCTTCCTTTATCTTTCATTTTCCTGCCGGTCCTAACAATTTCTTGCATCCTCCATGACGAACGATACCATTGACAAAGATGCCACTGAGAAGCCATTTGCAAACACCAACATTTGCTTGTATGTGCCAATCACTCTTGATCTTGACGAACTAAACTTTGACCCATGGAAAGACCTCTTTGAAGCATGTTGCATCACGTTTGGTGTTCAGCACCACTTGACAGACCCTGCTCCTATTAATCCATCTACTGACTGGTCCAAACTTGACTCCATGGTCAAGATTTGGCTCTATGTGTAACATCCAAATTTCCAAGACTAAAATTTTCATTTTTGATATAACAATTTAGAAAAAAACTATTTATAAGAAAAACATAGTCAAATCACATCATTCACCAAAACCACAATTACATGTCTCAAATCATATCATGAAGACAAAATATCATCAGAGTACAATCCCAAGAACATCATAGTGCGGAAATCCTATGTGTGTGTGATGCACTTCTACCGTACTAGCTCCTTCCCCTTTGATGAAGAGGTACCTGAAAACAAAACTGAAAACTATAAGCACAAAGCTTAGTGAGTTCCCCCATCATACCACATACCATACATAACACATACTGAATAACATAATTGGGTATTAACTACCCCTTCGGTCCTGTCGACCGGTACTTTGCCTAGCATATTAGGGTGCTGGCGTATCCTTCGGTCCTGTCGATCGGTATCTTGCTTAGCATATCTAGGTGCTGGCCTCCCCTTCGGTCCTTTCGAACGGTATCCGAGGACTTATTAACCCTCTACTACTACCACATAATAGCATAGCACATATATCATAAACTGTCTAACATAACCTGTAGCACCGGATTCCTGGTACATATTTAAATTCAAGTAACTTCATGTGTTGCTCTGGAACTCGGCGAGTTGAAGGCCCAACTCGTCGAGTAGACTCGACTTTATTTAGGAGTTTTAGTGACCAACTCAACGAGTCGAAGGACCGAATCGACGAGTAGAAGATGTGTAGATGAAACCCTAATATAGGGTTTACACCATATTTAAACAATTTATCTCGTCCCAAACCAGCCTCTATCGTCCCTCTCACTTCCAGAAGACCCTAACTCGAAACCCTAACCATTTATTGAGTGTTCTTGAGCTTTGTGGTGCCATTTTTGTGTGTTTGAAGTTTAAGGAAGAGAAGGAAGCTTGAGAGATCAAGAGGAAGTAAGAAGATCAAGAGGTTTTGGCATATTTCTAGCTCATTTGAGGTATAAAGCTGAAACCTTGACCATCTAACTCTTAGATATATACTTAGGGCTCATTTCTACCCTTTTCTAAGCTTCATAAGGCCATGTTCGGGATTGGGTGTGTATCATGGAGTTACACTTCGGATCTGGAACCATTGAGGGTTTCTATGGCATAAAGGTGCCAACTTTATGGCCATGGGATGTCCATGCACCACATAAACCCCATTTTAGACCCTTTTGAGCCAAAAACCCCATGCATGGACATCAACTTCGTAGGTTTATGTATAAAATGGACCCTAGGATGTCAAATCTATGATTTGGATGCATTAAGACCCACTGACATCGACTGTATAGTTTTGGACAAAGAGGGACTCGACGAGTCGTTCATGGGACTCGGCTAGTCGGGTCGTATTTCCCATAAAATCCTTTTATTGATGGACCAGATGCTAAGATAGAAGAACACTCAGTTTTCAAGGATCATTAGGAAGCTGGAAATCATGGAACTCAGTGAGTGTATGACCAGACTCGATGAGTTCAAGGCAATGTCCCAGCCCTATGAAGACGGACTCGACGAGTTCAAGGAGAACTCGGCGAGACATAGACTAGACACCTTCATTTGGATGATGATGAACATGACGAGTTCAAGGATGAACTCGACGAGTCGGATGAAGAAGGTCCCAACGTTTTGCTTGAAGGAGAACTCGTCGAGCTCTTGCTAGACTCGACGAGTAGATTCGGGGTTTTAGCATTTTGAGGAAGTGGGGACTCGAAGAGTTAGTGGACCAACTTGGCGAGTCGAGTCAACTGGATGTTGACTTTGACCACGGTTTTGACCTTGATTACGACTTGGACTTGAGTTGACCCTTTTAAGGGGTTATGAGTATGAAATGGTAATCAAGAAAGGTTGTTGTGTAGGAATTGAGGAGTTGCGACGAGTTGATTTCCGTACCGAGGATAGTGCTGACACTACACGACATCGAGGTGAGTTACCTTCCAATAGAAGTGGGTGTAAGGTACCAAGGATGGCCCACTAGTAAGAGTTATAGTTGAGATGATTGTATTTGAGATAATCATATGGTATGTCGCTTTCTGTTATGTTTATGTGATAGGATGCTATGTGTCAGTAAAGTAGGGGTAATAGTACCCGTATTTGGACATTAGAGTCGAGGGGTAGGTTAGGCATCGTGGTATGCCTGACAGTATGCTATGCTATGCTTTTATATGGTAGTAGTAGGGGTGAAATAGTCCCCGTAATCGGTTGAGATAAATCGGAAGGGTAGGTCGGACACCCCGGTATGTCTGACAGGGGTAGGTTAGGCACCCGGTATACCTAGCAGGGGTAGGTTGAGCACCCCGATATGCTCATTAGGGTAGGTCGGGCAGCCATATATGCATGGTAGTATGTGTTATGTATGGTATGTGGTATGATGGGGGAACTCACTAAGCTTCGTACTTACGGTTTCTAGTTTTGTTTCAGGTGCCTCTTCAGCAAAAGGGAAGGAGCCGACACAGTAGCTGCACATCACACACCTACCAAATTTCCGCACTACATGATTCTTGGGATTGTACCATGGTTTTATTACTATTTGATGATATGCTTTTGAGACATGTTGTTATGGTTTTATGGATTGATATGGTATTGACAATGTTTTTGGTAAACTATTTTATAAGTTAATTAAAACGAAATTTTTAGCCTTGAAAATTGGGATGTTGCAAGTTGGTATCAGAACCTTGGTTTGAGGGATTCGGACACACCTTCGAGGGTGTCTAGACTCAAACCGAGGGTTTGAGAGTTTTTTCACAAGAGAAATGTTTTCTAAAGTTAAAGTAAGAAGTTTTGAGAAAGAACAAGGTGTGTGATGTGCGCGACCGATTGAGATCAAATAAGCTTTCCCCAAGATATCCATACATGTTATGTTATATTATGATATGGTTATGAGAACTGCATGTTATATTAGGGCTAAGGATCTAGGAAGGATGACTTTTTATTTCTGCTATGTGTATGAGAACTGAATGCTAGAATAGGGATAAGGATCTAGGAAGATGCATGTTATGCCTTTTGTATATGCTTATTGAGTTGCATGATTGCCTGAATATGACATGCTTGGGTTGGGTTACTCAATGCCCGAATGCTTCTTGCTTTTTTGCTAATAGGAGTTCTAGCTACCTTCATTTAACTAGTAAATGAATACATTACATTACATATTACAAGGACTAAATGATTTCAGAAGGTTAGGTCTAGCCCTATTTCACAGCTCTCGTTTGAGTCTAACCATTGTATGGTAGGACCCCTCATTCGAAGAATTATCTGGTCTTAGTGATACATAATAGTATTCACGGGTTAGTTAGGTGAATGTAGCAGGAACTTCTTACGCGGATGATGGCGGAGAGTGGGTTGGAGAGTTACCCTAAGGTAAGCCTAGGATGGGATCAACAAAGAGTACAACAGTAGAAGAAAGGACTTGGTGAAGTCAAGGCAATCCTTGAGGAAACTACGGATAGATGTGGAAGGTAGTATGGGACCATACAACTAAAAGCAGAGGATCCGTAATCGAGTCAAGGAGGGCTAAGATGGAATCAAGAAACTTTTAGAGTGTGTAAGATCTCTTGAGATTATGTATGATCCTAACATTTATGTATTTTGTTTCAGAATGGTGATAATTACGTGTCACAGAGCAGGAGGATCAGGGTCAGGATCAAGATTAGGATCGGGTTCAGGTTCTGAGCCAGTGGATGAGAGGTTACGCGAGTTCATCACATCAGAGATCATGAGAGGTATCCTTGAGGCATCCCCGGTTTTCTTTGGTTCGATCAAGGAAGGGATCATAGAGTTGATGGAGGATCGTCTCAGGGCGTGCAGTAGCGACATGGCGTTCAACTAGTCTGGATCGCACACACTGTCCTTCAAGGACCTCAGGGGTAGTGGTGCGCCAGATTTCCATGGGGTGATGGACCCCATTGCTACCAGACGATGGATCACAAACATGGATTTTGCACATTTGATGAGCTTCTGCCTTGAGGGGTCGAAGCTTCGATATGTTGCGGGTTGTTTGAGGGACATGGCTAGAGATTGGTGGGATTCGGTTGGTGACTCTCTGGGAGCCTCGAATATTGAGGCTATGACTTGGCCAGATTTTGTAGCCCGGTTCAGGGCTGAGTTCGTGCTAGTTGTGGAGCTTCAACAGTTGGCCAGGGAGTTTCTTGATATGAGGTAGACGACTGAGTCAGTGGCGGAGATTATTGCCAAGTTCCGGGAGAAGGCATTACTGGTGCCCCAAAATCTCTATCTGAGATTCGGAGTTTCCTGGGATTAGCCGGTTATTATCGGAGATTCATCCATAATTTCTCCAAGATAGTCGTACCCTTGACCCGGTTGACGAAGAAAGCCATGTTATTTCGCTTGGGGCTTGAGTAGTAGGCAGTGTTCGAGACTTTGAGACATATATTATAAGAGGCACCAATCATCGCCCTACCAAAGGGCGTGGAGGATTTTGTAGTATACTACGATGCGTTTACGCCTATGCTTCGAGGACATGTTATCTCCTACGCTTCGAGGTAGCTGAATCCTCACGAGGCGAACTACCCGACGCACGATTTAGAGTTGGGGGTGGTTGTCTTCACCCTTAAGATTTGGTGACACTACCTCTATAGGGTACGATGTACCATTTACATGGACCATAATAGTTTGAGTTACCTCATGGATCAATCAAATCTGAACATGAGGCAACAATGGTGGCTAGACGTGGTGAAGGATTATGATTGTAAGATCCTTTACCACCCGAGGAAGGCCAATGTTGTGGCCGATGTGCTTAGACGCAAGGCGACCCCAATCAAAGACATTTGTATGAGGATGACGGTAGTGACTCCGCTGTTGGAGCAGATATGCGAGGCGCATGTGGAGGGTTTGATGGAGGAGTATCGGAAGTGCGAGTGAAGCGTAGGCCAGGTGGCCTTGTTTGACTATGATAGCCGCAAATTGTTGAACATGCATAGGAGGGTCCATGTACCGTACTTGGGGCAGGGTACGACAAATATTGATGGATGAGGCTCACAATTCTAGGTTCTCCATCCATTAGGGGCGATGAAGATGTACAAAGATATTCATCCTGACTATTGGTGGCCCTGCATGAAGCGAGATTTCGCCTGGTACGTCGAGAGATGCATGACCTGCAGGAAGGTCAAGGTGGAGTACCAAAGGCTTCACGGCAAGATGCAGCCGTTGGACATCCCCATGTGGAAATGAGAAGATATTACCATGGATTTCATCACGAAACTTTCCAGTACCGCACGAGGAGTGGATTCGATATAGGTCATCGTGGATCGGTTGACCAAGAGTCCCCATTTCATACCGATCCAGGAGAGCATTTTGACCGAGAAGCTGATTAAGATCTATATTCGAGAGGTTATGACACGATAGGGAGTGCCAATATCCATGATTTCTGACAGGGATGTGTGGTTTACTTCCAGATTCTGGAAGAAATTTCACAACGAGTTGGGTACTTGTCTGCACTTTAGCACTACCTTCCACCTGTAGGCGGATGGTCAGAGCGAGCAGACCATCCAGATGTTGGAGGATATGCTGCAGGTGTACGTATTGGACTTCGGTGGTAGCTGGGATACCTACCTTCCCTTGGCATAGTTTTCCTTTAATAATAGCTACCATGCGAGTATTGACCATCCCCCCTTCAAGATGTTGTATGGGAGAAAGTGAAGGACCTCGATATGCTGTGGTGAAGTTGGGCAGAGGGTCATGGGGAGCACCGAAGTGGTGCTCAAGACAATAGAGTGCATTCTGTTGGATTAGTGTCTAAGTCCATAACTATTTTGGTATGTACTTGACCTGATGGTGCATGGTCCTTTTGGGTTGCCTTCACCAAAGCAACTTGATTGGAGAAATAAATAGAGAGAGAGAGAGAGGTTATTATGATTTATTAATATGTTATAAGAATAATATATTAAAGGAGAAATCATATTTGTTTAATTAATATTGGTCAATAATTAATTAGGAATTAATTTTGTGATCAAGTGTAATTAATTAAACTAGAGGGGCTGAATTGTAATTATGTGATAGTTACAAAATAAGGTAAGGATTATCCTAAGTATATGATGGACGAATTTAAGGTGATAATACCTTAGAATTCGACTATGATAAGGATTCAAGGATTATCTTATGGGTTGCTTGGTAAGCAAGCAACTAGATAAGGATAATGACTGAAACCCTATCTGTACACCTATATAAACCCCCTTGGCTCATGAATTCAGGTAAGACCTTCCCAAGGATTCTTAGGGACGAATTCAATACCTCCTCTCTCTCCTCATATCTTCTCCATTTGCTCTTGGTGTTTGTAAGCCATTAGAGGAGTGACACTTGTAACTCTAAGCCTTCCAAAGTCAATTCAAGGAGGAATTAGGATTGTTATTGCTACATAACAATCAAGGTAATATCTTAAACCTAATTATATGTTAATATCGATTTCCATATGCTAGAATTAGGGTTTATAGTCTTGGATTCAAATCATGTACAATAGAGAAACCTAGATCCAAGCATTAGGGTTTATATGAGCACATAGGATGTCTTATGACCAAATCCCATCAGTGGTATCAGAGCCTAGCTTGGTTTCAATTGTATTGATGCATTGTATAACTGGAAAAATTGTTTTTTGGGTTTTTGGAGGCTGGACTCGCCGAGTCCATGCTAACTCGACGAGTCCAGGCTTGACTCGACGAGTCAACTCGTCAGATGGAGGGTATCTCAGGTTTTCTTGCTGTTTTTGCTTATGGATAGTTACATTGTCATGTTAGATCAATATTAATCCGATTATATGATATATTTGACTATAATTTTGATCTAATTGAAGATATTTATCAATTAATAAGATAATTGTTTCCTTATGTGATAATTGATTAATTATTTTGAGTAAATTGATAAATTGTTTTGCAAGAAATCATTAAATAAATCAAATATGGATAATTATGTGATTAAATGTTAATTTGAATTATTTGTTATTTGATCCTTGTTGTTTTGAAAAGTTTCATATTTTGCCCCTTAGGTTTTATAGTTTAAATTTGAACCCAAAAGTTTTGTTGTTTTG
This sequence comes from Lactuca saligna, assembly GCF_052625555.1. Classification (NCBI taxonomy): domain Eukaryota; kingdom Viridiplantae; phylum Streptophyta; class Magnoliopsida; order Asterales; family Asteraceae; genus Lactuca; species Lactuca saligna. Next base: position 106,041,047 of record NC_136424.1, read on the forward strand.
AAATTTAAATAGTTGAAACCCTAATGTTTTGAAAAAGGTTCAAAACTTGCCCTCAAGTTTTGGAATTTAAATTTTGATTAAATAGTTTAATTTTGATGTATATTTAAATTCTAAACCCTAATGTTTTGAAATGTTTCAAAACTTGCCCTCAAGTTTTGGAATTTAAAAGTTGATTAAAAGTTTAATTAGGAATGTTAAATTCTAAAACCCTAGAAATGTTTTGAAAAGTTCAATTCACACCCTTATGGTTTTATTAATTAATTAAGGTGTATAATTAAAAGAGGTTTAATAAATCCATAAAAGTTTTGGTTTGAAATTTAATTGAATTAAAAGTATAATTATTAATTTTTAACCACCTAGTATTTTTAAAAGTGTAAAATACACCCTATACTATATATATAACATTAAAAGTCTAACATTATATATATATATATATATATATATATATATATATGTATGAGTAAAAGTCAATCTTACCGTTAGTAGGCCTCATTCACGAAGCTGGTCTATAAGGGGTGTTTAAGGAAATTGCCTATAATATGGCGATTGAATGGGTATCCACTCTTACCCACCGCACTCTTGACTAGTGGAGGGTCGTTAGCCGAACGGGTAGGATAGGACGAAACCTTCCATTATAAGTATAATGAAATACAAAGTAACTAAATGTTTTTCAAATTCCCAATCTTAGTTACTTAGGCAAAAGTGAATTGATGCAATTCCATGAAATTACACTTTGTGCCCTTGCGAAGACATTAGTGGAGCGTGTGTGGTTTACCGGCACACTAAATGGTTCTAAGCAAAGGTAGCAAAGGGTGACTCAATGTTTGTCATAGTTCGGTGGAGCGTGTGTGGTTTACCGGCACATCGAATAGGTGATTGTAACATGTGAGGGCACCATGTAAGTTTGCATGGTTATTCACACCCGCTTTGTGATCCTCGGCATCCTAGTCACAAACAAGAGGGGCATATCGAGATTTAAACATGCCATTGAAATGTTCAATGAATCTCAAAGGATCTAGGAGTTTTCATAGATTTAAAACTTAAATTTCTTTTTCGTTTTTCATGGTGGAAATTAGTGAATCGTCATTCACTTACCTTCAAATATTCTGCAACTAGATTACGTCATCCCTTTTCTAGGTTGTAGCGTATTGTGTTGGGTTCTAGACATAGTATCTCATTTGGGTGATTTACTAAGGACTCAATCTATCAACTAACTTGAATTCGTTTTTTTCCCGTTTTGAAGATGTCAAAGTTCGAGAACCATGGTCTTCCCAAATCCCGTGGAACAAGAATTGCACATGAAGATGGTATTCCACGATTCGATCGAGGAACAAGAAATCATGCTTCACTTCCTCCACCCCCTCCAATTGTTCTCCCTAACCCACAAGATCGAAGAATTGAAAGGTTCAACATCACTAAAGCCCTATTGGAAATGAAACATGAAGATGGTAAACCCGTGTGTGCCCACGTTCTAGGAATGAAATCACACATTGATAGGTTGATAATGTTGGGTGTGTCATTCCCGAATGAGTTGGCTGTAAATTGGGTTTTGCAGTCACTTCCAGAATCATATAATGAGTTCAAAAGAAAATATTATATGATGGATCATGACGACAACCTCATTGACCTAACTTACATGCTCATTGCTGCTGAATTAGAAATGATTTGGCAAAGCAATGGAGTATATTTGTTGGGAAAGTCAACCGACCATGCTTCCGAGGACGTTCTAGGAGAACCGACCTGCGTTTGCTACCAAGAGAAAGGGCGTTGGATAGAAGTCTGCCCCAAGAGCCTGAAAATTCCAAAGATGGGAGAGTCAAAGAGTATGACTGCACTTCAGGTAAAATCCACTATCTAACTTCGTTAAGTTCCTATTCATTGATTCAAATACATGATGTGATAAGATTGCATTTGAATGTTTTGCAGGATCGGTGAAAAGAAAGGAAGCTTGGTGAAAGAGCAAGATGAATCTAATCACAAGAAATGGATCTTGATCGCATGGACTTGAAGATTAGATTTTGAGCTTAGATAGTTATAATAGAGTTGTTAGAAATTTTCATTTTGAAATACATAGTTTTCAATGGATTTTGCATTGTAAGGACAAATGTTTTCTGCTGCTTTTATAAATAAAATAAATTTTGGTTTGACTTATTTACTTATTTGTTTATTTCCTTGCAATGAAATCGTTATGAAAATTGATGTTTACATATTTCTACAACAAATGGATATGATTCTTATTTATGGTAAGGTCGACAATTTACCAAATAGGGAGAGTTTCTCATTACCCAAGTTTCAATTGGACAGAAATTTGGAATCACGCAACTTGGTTGCATGATGAATGAGAAATTTCATATTTGGAAATTAGACTAATTTGTTGACAAAGTGTCAAGTGAAGGACTAGGAGATCGAGCACACAAAGTTGTGTGTTGATCAAGGTCACCATAAGAGTAACAAAGATATTCGTCATGATTTACTAAAGGTTTAGTAAATGTGATTATACTTACAAGATTAAGTGTAATTCTAGATTGATTGAAAAAGGTTTAAAACAATAGCAGAACGAATAAGAAGAATCAAGTAGGCAGAAAGATAAAAGTTTCTCCATTCTAAGAAGAAGGGAGAGTACCTTTTATGCTTTATGATAGGTCTTAATGATTAAGAACCATATCTCAATTGATCCTCTAAGTGAGTCTTAGCACAATTGTATGTCTAAGAAGAGGAATCAAGAATTGAAGAAATGGTTAAATCAAAAGGTCAATCATACTTCGTTCCAATAACAAGTCTTAAAGTTAAGATTGTGACAATGAGTGAAAAGTATTAAGAAGGTTTATAACATTCATCAAATGTGGAAAGTTGTGATGTCTTGAATAAGACAAAGGCCAACTAGGACCAATTTATGAAGTGTTTTGATAATAGCTACACTAACTCTTGAATATTTGTTTTGTCAAGAAATGGTTATTGACAAGAGAATCTTATATATCAAGGAGTCAGTGGGAGCCTTAAGGGACTTGAAAGGTTTCAAGAACAAATCAAATAAACCTTATCGATCATCACTAGCACACGAGTTGAGGTTTACAACCTATCGTGTTGACAATATTTTGATTATGTGCTGTTCCAATTGAGTTAATTATGCATGTGAGTCCTATGAGTTCTCATTTTGAACGCATAAAAGGCAAAGCACCTTGATCAATGAAAGGTACATTGATAGGAAAAGGTGAGTTGCTTAACTACTTGGAAGACGTGGTGGGCAGCTGTGCTACCATAAGGCAAGAAATCAAGATTAAAAGAGTTCGGTCCATATGAGTTTGAATTTGTCGTAAACTTTGGTTTTGACAAATTCACATGGATAGGAACATATACACCATTAAAATCTAAGTGTCATAAGATTTCCTCCTTCATGAAAATGATTGTGAGGAAATGCTTTCACTAAGAAAGATTTTAAGAAGATAGCAATTGTAAAGTAGCATTCTCAAATTCAATTATGGTTACGGTATCCCTTTCCATGATTTGAATTGTGAGGTTTGGCAATTAGTCTTAATTGTTTAGACACACATATGAACTATCTAAGGCAAAGGTGTATAAGCTTAAGAGGCCTTGATAAAAGATTATCAAAACATTAAGTATTAGAAACATGGACTTAACAAATTCAATAGGTATTGTTTTTCTGGAAGTTAAGATGTTTTGAATACATCTCGAAGCTAGTGGGAGCATAAGTGTTATGTTTTTTTATAGTAATCATCATGATAGTGGGAGCATAAAAGTTATGATTGTATGATTATTATGGAAAGTTTTGCAAGTTGGCAATATTAGTTATAGAAAACAAGAGTTATAACTTGCAAAGTCGTAAGGGTTGTAAAGTTGTTTTGCTATAATTAAGGGAGAGAATATTATGCTTCATTTCAAATCTAAAGGATTAGGTTGAGAAATGTTGATAAATTTAGTCAAAGGTACATAGTGTGTTCTTAAAATTTTCGATTATGATTACGACATTCCTCTTCACAATTCGAATTTTGAGAACATAGTAAATAAAACATTATGCATCGTGTCCCATATGCTTCGGGTAAAGGATCGATTGCAAGTGCTTTAATATTTGACCATTCTAAAATTTTCCAAATGTTTAGCGCATTTAGAGGAAAAAGGGACTAGAATTGGTTTTGACTAAAATAATTAAACAACTATCAAAGGACAATCCAAAGTTCGACGAGGATTGGTTGCTTGTGAGTAGTTGGAAGCATGGTATTGGATGGATCATATTGACATTATTATGAATAGATAAGATTCTATAAAAAAATGAGTTGTCATATGGAAAATATGGAAGCGTGTCCATATTAGGAATTGAATATTGAAAATCTATGTCTAGATTAGAAACTTTTATGCAAAAGGATGTTCAAAGGAATGTACTTTGAGTGAGAGACATCATATCTAAGGAATTGTCTTGTAACAATCTCCGATAGAAGATTTTGTAATATCATTGGCAATAGTCTTTGTGACTTTGGTGCAGTGACATTACGAAAGAATCATTGCATAGAATGTTAGAATCTAGCATATTCTATAAGTAGCAAGAATTTGATATTCTTTCACTTATGGAAAAGGATTTGGAGTTGTGAAATGAGAATGATTGGAAATGTGTTCAATTTGATCTATTTCACAAAGTAAGAACCATAGGTAAACATTGTGTGCATGCTATGAGCATGGGATAAGTGTAGAAATTCAAGTAAGAAGTTGATTATCCGAAACAACAAATGATGAGTAATCAATATGGTGATAAATAAAAGGAGTTTTATTTATACTCAAAGGTTTGAGGCCATATGGGATTAGTATTATTCTTGTGTTCCACTTTGCATGTTTTGACTTCCTGAATAATTTAATTGGTTAAGAACAATCAAATTATTCGAACGGGCCACATTCGTTCATATGTTGGAAGTAAATATGAATGAAGACTGTCGTGAATTGGTGTGTGGATTGTCTAAAAGAGTATTAGACATAAGCAAATGTTTGCTGCAACGTTCATGAGTGCTTATGAATATGAATTTGAGCATTGGATTAAACCACGCTCATTTGGATCACTCCATGAATTGTATCACGAGTGATTGGTGAGACGGTAACATCTTATATTCTTGAAACCGAGATGTGTGAGTTGTATCTTGCTAATCGGTTGCACATTGATAATATGAAAATGCACTAGTAACTTGGTGTTATAAAACATATTGTTGTGTGTGATTCAGTGAGTGAGTGCAAGCAAGCATTGTATCAAAGTTTATCCGTTCCTTTTATCCAAAGTAGGACAAGAGAAATATCTTTGGGCCCCTCGATGGTTTTTGTGATGACAAACGTAAATGCTCGGCCGGGCTAGGGCTAATTTGATTTATTCAATTAGTCAGTCGTCATAAATCGGAGATCGAGAAACAGTACAAAAAGAATGATTAGAAATCATGTCATACGATATCTAGAATGGAGGAATATATGATCCCTTATCTAAGGACACGCATATCTGATAGGATCAGAGTTGACAATGGCTTTGGAAAGCTACGATTGCAGATCAGGATCTGAAGTCATACGCATAATAGTTATTAGACTTATCCAAGTGGGAGACTGTTGGATTAGTGTCTAAGTCCATAACTATTTTGGTATGTACTTGACCCGATGGTGCATGGTCCTTTTGGGTTGCCTTCACCAAAGCAACTTGATTGGAGAAATAAATAGAGAGAGAGAGAGGTTATTATGATTTATTAATATGTTATAAGAATAATATAATAAAGGAGAAATCATATTTGTTTAATTAATATTGGTCAATAATTAATTAGGAATTAATTTTGTGATCAAGTGTAATTAATTAAACTAGAGGGGCTGAATTGTAATTATGTGATAGTTACAAAATAAGGTAAGGATTATCCTAAGTATAGGATGGATGAATTTAAGGTGATAATACCTTAGAATTCGACTATGATAAGGATTCAAGGATTATCTTATGGGTTGCTTGGTAAGCAAGCAACTAGATAAGGATAATGACCGAAACCCTATCTGTACACCTATATAAACCCCCTTGGCTCATGAATTCGGGTAAGACCTTCCCAAGGCTTCTTAGGGACGAATTCAATACCTCCTCTCTCTCCTCATATCTTCTCCATTTTCTCTTGGTGTTTGTAAGCCATTAGAGGAGTGACACTTGTAACTCTAAGCCTTCCAAAGTCAATTCAAGGAGGAATTAGGATTGTTATTGCTACATAACAATCAAGGTAATATCTTAAACCTAATTATATGTTAATATCGATTTCCATATGCTAGAATTAGGGTTTATAGTCTTGGATTCAAAGCATGTACAATAGAGAAACCTAGATCCAAGCATTAGGGTTTGTATGAGCACATAGGATGTCTTATGACCAAATCCCATCACATTCAACACGTTCAGAGCAGGCTAAAGACTGCTCAAAGTCAGCAGAAAATTTATGTCGACAAGTGCCATTCGGACCTGGAGTTCCAGGTCGGGGATATGGTCCTCCTGAAGGTGACACCTTGGAAAGGTGTCATTCGATTCATGAAGCGGGGCAAGTTGGGCCCCAAATACATTGGACCTTTCAAGGTTGCAGCCTGGGTGGGCAAGGTGGCGTATAGGCTGGACCTGATAGCCAAACTTAGCCAGATTCACAACACCTTTCACGTCTTCTAGCTGCAGAAGTGCCTGGTGGACGAATCAGTTGTGGTGCCCCTAGAGGATATTTAGGTGGATGATAGCCTGAACTACATCAAGCGGCCAATAACTATCCTCGACAAGAAGTCGAAGCATCTGAGGAGCAAGAGAGTTGAGCTGGTGAAGGTGCAATGGAAGCATTGCAAGGGCTCAGAATGGACATGGGAGCCAGAAGACGAGATAAGGGAGCACTGCCCGAGCTTTTTTTGGATTTAGCAGCAAACTTCGAGGATGAAGACTAAAATAAGTGGGAGAGAGTTTTAGCACCCGGTTCCTGGTACATATTTAAATTCAAGTAATTTCATGTGTTGCTATGGAACTCGGCGAGTTGAAGGCCCAACTCGTTGAGTAGACTTGAATTTATTCAAGGGTTTTAGTGACCTACTCGACGAGTCGGGGGACCGACTCAATGAGTAGAAACTGTCTGGATGAAACCCTAATATTTAGGGTTTGCACCCTATTTAAACAACTTATCTCATCCCAAACCAGCCTCCATTGTCCCTCTCACTTCCAGAAGACCCTAAGTCGAAACCCTAACCATTTATTGAGTGTTCTTGAGCTTTGTGGTGCCATTTTTGTGTGTTTGAAGTTTGAGGAAGAGAAGGAAGCTTGAGAGATCAAGAGGAAGCAAGAAGATCCAGAGGTTTTGGCACATTTCCAGCTCATTTAAGGTATAAAGCTGAAACCTTGACCATCTAACGCTTAGATCTCTAGTTTGGGCTCATTTCTACCCTTTTCTAAGCTTCGTAAGGCCATGTTCAGGATTGGGTGTGTAACATGGAGTTACACTTCAGATCTGGAACCATATTTTAGGGTCGTAAGGCCATGTCTAGCTCATTGGGTGTGTATCATGGAGTTACACTTTGGAGTACGCTGGGCGTACGTCAGTCGGATCAGAACCATATTTTAGGGTCTTGGATCCTATTTAAGCTCCTTATCTCATAACCTAACCCTAATATCTTCAGCCTCCACCCTCTAAAACTCTAGAAATCATCATATACCATTCATTGTGGCATTTTGAGCTTATGGAGTCCATTTTTTGAGTGTTTGGCCCATTTTCAATAAGATGGTGCTTGTTGCAAAGATGGGAATCAAGGAGGAGCTTATGGATCTGGATTTTTGGACTTATTCTCAGCTTGACGAAGGTGTAAAGCTTTGAAATTGATCATTAATCTATTAGATCTACCATTTGTGAGTTTTTGTTCATTTTTGTCCCAAGTATGACATCTATTGGTCTTGATTTCATTCCAGGAGCTTTGAGTTGCCCCTCTTAGTGTTTCTGAGGTTCAAGGTCCATAAAGTTGGCACCTTTAGAGTTTAATACCATCTATGTTGGAGTTTGATCCATTTCCATGAAAGTAGAATGCTATTTGGTCTTATTAAGGGCATGCAAAGTCACCAAGTTAGTAACTTTATGGGTTTAGACATTAGGTGGGACTCAGATCTGTGGTTTGGACTTATGGCTTAAAGCATTAAGTTCTTAATGGGAGAAGTGAGGCTATAGGGTAGTACGCTAGGTGTACAATCCAGTACGCACAACGTACAAGCCATTAAGCGAGTACACACAACGTACTACTGAGTACTCCCTACGTACTCAGCTAGGTTGGGTTTCAGACTTTGGGCTTCGGGTTGGGCCATTCATGGGCCTTTTTTGTATCTTATGGTTTTGGACTTTGTGTTTTGGGTCCTGTTTGGCCATCAGGTTTTAGGGATGACATTTATTTATGGAGGCCCATTATGGTTTTGAGCCCAAATTGGAAAATTGGGCCATAGATTGGGTCTTAGGGAATTTTTGGTAGTTGGGCCTTATGGACTGTTGGATTTGGGCCCAATTTGGAAATTAGGCCATTGATGGATTTATGGACATTATAGTGTTGGGCTTTTGTTTTGGGTTTGGACCTTAGTTTTGGATCAAACTAGGCCAGGGGTAGAATGGTTATTTTACCCCATGCATGGATTAAGGATTATGGATGGGACCCAATTGCTAATCGGGTATATTGTTTGGTAGTGATAGCTCGGGAAGCTGGCGGGGCAGCAACTAAGGAATTCATGCGGGAAGCTTTTGCAGTGTGAGGTGAGTCTCCTCACCATACCAATGGGTCGAAGGCACCAATTCCGTCCCATTGTATGATATGTGATGCACTAGCTGAAGTTATATTATGTAGCATGTTAGCTGATTATGTGATAGGGAGCATGCTAGTGATTATGTGGTATGCTAGTTGAATATCTGGTATGTGTTATGCTAGTTGTCTTTGTGATACTTACATGGAAGACCATGAGAGAGCCCATGACACCTGGATGTAAGACCATGTGGAGAGCCCACGACTTTCCTATTAAAGACCATGGGAGAGCACATGGCACTTAGGTGTAAGACCATGTGGGGAGCCCATGGCATCCTGGAGTAAGACCCTAGGGACGAGCCCATAGCATCAATATATGTTTATATGCATGGCTATGTGATTGATATGGATATGTGATGGATATGGTTTATGTAGCTGTTATAGCTGATATGGATTATGTGGTTATGTGGATTGTGTGGGGTATGCTCTGGGGAACTCACTAAGCTTCGTGCTTACAATTTGTTTATTGTTTCAGGTATCATCGGTTTAGAAAAGAAGGGCTCGGATTGATCGCATTGCACACACCCATGTTTTCCGCATTGAATGATTTTGGGATGGACTCTGATAAATGTTTTAATTAATAATGTTTTGGATGTTTAGAAATAATGATATTTATGTTTTGACTATATTAAAAATGAATTTTTTACCCATGATTTTTGGGTTGTTACAAATGAAACTTTTAGTCCAGTTGTCAAACCAGCTACTATACGCACGGTTCTAAGTCTTGTTGTCTCCCAAAAATGGCTTCTTCACCAGTTGGATGTCAAAAATGTGTTCCTTCGTGGCCATTTTTCAGAGACGAATTACATGCATCAACCCCCAAGCTTCACAGACTCATCAAAACCAGGGCATGTTTGCCATCTTCAGAGGTCATTATACGGTCTCAAACAAGCTCCAAGAGCGTGGTTTCAGCGCTTCGCTAACCACGCGATGCGACTTGGTTTTCAGCACAACAAGTCTGATTCTTCATTGTTTGTGTTACAGTAGGGTACGAGCTTGGGTTATTTACTTTTATATGTCGATGACATCATCTTGACAACTTCCAGTCCTATGATCCCCAACCAAATCATCTCATTTCTCAACAAAGAATTTGACATGACGGATCTGGGCAATCTGAATTACTTTCTCGGCATCTCTGTGACTAGGTCCCTGTCTAGAATGTTTCTCTCTCATAAGAAGTATGCAAATGAGATTCTTCAGCGCGCTCATATGACAAACGCTAAACCTTTTCGTACTCCCGTCGACTCATCTGCTAAGTTGGGAAATGGCGGTACACGTGTCTCGGATCCATCCTTGCACCTTAGCCTTGCATGGGCACTTCAGTATCTCACGTTCATTTGCCCAGATATCTCATTTGCTGTGCAACAGATTTGTCTCTACATGCACGACCCCCGAGAACCACACTTTCATGCACTGAAATGAATTCATATATATATATATATATATATATATATATATATATATATATATATATATATATATATATATCAAAGGCACTATCGATCATGGTCTACAGTTGTATACCTCCTTCAACATGGCTCTCATCGCATACTCTGATGCAACTTGGGGGGTGGGGGATGTCCAGTTACTTGCAGGTCCACCTCCGGTTATTGTGTCTTTCTTGTCGATAATCTCATTTCACGGTCGTCTAAACGACAACCGACGATATCTCGATCCAACGCCAAGGCCGAATATTGTGGTGTCGCCAATGCAGTTGCTGAGACTGCATGGCTACATAATTTGTTACAAGAGCTTCACTTACCCCCTTCGAACAACCACACTTATCTATTGTGATAATGTGAGTGCCATATATATGTCGACAAACCCAGTTCAACATCAGGGAACCAAACATATAGAGATTGACATTCACTTTGTTCGGGATAAAGTTGCTACGAGTCATGTTCGAGTTCTTCACATTCCCTCCAGGTACCAGTATGCCGACATCTTCACCAAATGGTTCCCATTCCCTCTATTCTCCGACTTGCGCTCCAGCTTAAGCATGCATGAATTTCCCACTCAAACTGTGGGGGCGTATTAGTCATATATATTTTGTATCATTTGTACCATTGTGTATTGAGTTTAGCCTCATAGATCTATACGACCCTTTTGTATTATTGGCCTACTTCTCATGTATATATATTTGTTATTCTCAATGAGATTGGCAAGGGAAAACAATTGCTTTTATTTACATCTTAATTTGACAAAACACCAAAATTAAAACTACTTCGAAAATACTTTTCATCCTATTTAACTATCTAAATAAATAAGCTAACCCCATTTAGAAAACAACTAATTTCGAAAATAATGAAATTCCAAACTAATTTTTTCAGATAAAACAAATCATCAAATTATAAAATATCAGAGTTTTCAAAATTCTCTTAATTTTCAAACTATTTTTCAGATACAATTGTTTGACGACTTCAACAACTACTTCAAAATTCTGAATTAAAAAGTGGTTAATTGTATTTGGAACATAGTACAATGTGATTAGTAAGGTCAATGTCATGCAAATAGATCTAAGTCTTCTAGCAAGAAAAATATACTTAATGAGCTTTTTGAAAACTATGCCTAGTACTTTAGAAATGGTAATGTACATTTCTATTTTTGTTAATTACATCAAATAAAGAGAAGGTAATTTTCACCATAAACAAATGAGTAAATTACTGAAATCGTCCATGTGGTTTGGTCAAAATTGCACGTTTAGTCCCTAATTTTTTTTTTGCACTCGAATCGTCCCTGTGGTTTGATTTTGTTGCGTTCTTCGTCCTTATGGTTTGGTAAAAATTGCATGTTTGGTCCCTAACTTATGTATGTAAGGGACGAAAAATACAACAAAATCAAACCACAGGGATGAAAAATGCAACAAAATCAAATCATAGGGACGATCTGAGTGCAAAAAAAAAGTTAGGGACCAAACGTGCAATTTTGATAAAACCACAAGGACGATTTCAGTAATTTTCTTTAAAAAAAATATGCATCGAGGTTGAGTTTAAATCCACACAAACTAGGTCTCGGACACTCCTAAAACACTTGAACATTCTATTTTGTCTCCCATCGGTTAGGGTAACAAACTTTAAACAATGAAAATTAACTAAGTTAACCATAATATATATATATATATATATATATATATATATATATATATATATATAATAATAATAATAATAATAATAATAATAATAATAATAATAATATGAAAATTAACTAAGTTAACCATATAATATATATATATATATATATATATATATATATATATATATATATATATATATATATATATATATATATATATATATAATATGAAAATTAACTAAGTTAACCATATAATATATATATATATATATATATATATATATATATATATATATATATATATATATATATATATATATATATATATATATATATATATATATAGAGGTAGGTTCAAATATGGATTAACATATATTATGTGAATGTAGGGATTAATATGAGCCAAGTATTACTTAATTTTAATAAATAATTAATTAAATCTTTCACCCTTTAATTTAGGCAAATTACTTTATTTAAAACCCTACTGCCTATTTCATCCACACCCACAAAATCGCCTCCCGCTTCCATCGAAGATGTCAAAATCGTCAACACAGAATCGCCTCCTGCTTCCATTGAAGATGTCAAGATCGTCGGAGGGAAGTTCTCAGGTTCGCTGTTCGCCATGCCGGTTGCCGTGACTAATAGAGATCGTCTCCGGGGTTTGAAGAGGTTGAAAAGACAGAGGGAAGAGGGGAGGTCATCATCTCCGGGGTTGGCGAGGCCGAAGGAGAAAAGCAGCGCAAGGTCTGCTCCGGCAATCAAATGTGAAGAGAAGGGAGAAGGCTGATCCGAGAGGGTTAAGGCAAGCAGCAACAACACACGATCTAGGGAGATGCGAAGGAGGCTGCTGCCCTCCTGACCACTGTGTGCCTCATCGATTCAGCCGACCCTATTCTCTTAGCCATCATCGATTTTTCCCAAGTAAGTTCTCGATTCCACAAAATCGGTATGTTGTTCGATCCCTCAATCTAAATCTGCGTTTTTTAATTTTGTTTTTTTGTCAATTCAATTTATCAAAGTTTTCTTCCTGTAATTCTAGATTCGTTTTACCTGTGAGTATTTTGGTTAACAGTATGCTTAATTGATCATTTCATAATTTGTTTTACATGTTATTCTATAAGATGCACTTCAAATCTTCTTAAAATGATAGTTGAAGAATGTTCTTCTTCAAGAATGACATTTTGAATCTCAACCGGTCAAGAAAAAGTTTGTATCAAGAATGATGTATATTGAGGCAACAAGTTGTATGCATTTATATTCTTGAACTTCATTTTTTGTATGTGTTTTTTTTTTCATGACCACTCGGAATGTAGCAAAATTATTTGGAACAACAATGGTGGATGGAAATTAAGAGACAATTTCATGAGAATTGAGATTCACTACACCAAAATGTCAAAATATAACAGCATGAAGCAAGAATGAGAATGCAGATTCTTTGAGGAATTGTATTCTAAAATGAAGATTGTTTTCAAGAATGACTTACTATAAACCTTGTATTCTTATAGAATGTGGCAAAAATGCAAAAAATGACATTATATTTTTATAGAATGTGATAGTAAAAATTGTTTTTTTGTTTATTTTTGAACCTTAGATTCTTTAATAATAATAATAATAATAGATAAATATTCTTTTAGAATGTTGTTACTCTTCAACTCATAGTTCAAAATTTTGTTATTATTCAAAATGGTAATTCGAATAGAATATGTATTCTATTATAATATGTATTTTAAATTCTTGATCCATATTCATCCCTACATCTACATAATACTTATCATCCACATTAAAACCTAGCCTTTTATATATATATATATATATATATATATATATATATATATATATATATATATATATATATATATATATATATATATATATATATATTGTAAAATAACCGATTAGTCAAGAACATGTCATTCGGAGTTGAGTAAACTGACCCAACTCATTCCGCATTGGCCTCTGGACTAAATGGCCACTAATGCCAATACGAAATCTGCACCAAAATAGCTTCATCTTTTCAGACAAATTTTACAAAAAATAAAAATAAAAATCACATAAGATTCCGATGAGTTTAAGCTTTTACGGGTAAGTTCTTGGTTCCTTGTATTTGTTTAATTTTTATTATTAAGTGAAGTACTATAGACCGAAATGCAAAGAAATCTTCTGAAATGTAGTATTAATTCATATCGAATGCCTTAAAGTAGGTAGTTATTTAGCATTAATAGTGCTTCAATAAACTAGATAAATGGTTAGGTTAATAATAGGTAGTTATTTATCAATAATAGTGCTTCAATAAACTAGATAAATTATTAGGTTTATAATAACAGTCTAAATAGTTATGTTAATAATTAACTATAGTAACTTTCCATATAGACCACAATCTCTGCAAATAGACAAAACACTTGGGGAAGGGTGGTGGTGCAAAACACATAAGGTCACATTCGCGGCTACAACTCAACACAACGCCACGCCATGGTGGCGTGCACGGTGGTGTCATCCTCCAGCTCGTCGCCACATCACTGTCATGAAGCGTATAGTGAAGTCTTTACGGTGGACAAAACAAGAACTTTATTACTACAGTGGTCAATTCGTAATATAAGAGAACTATATTGGACTAATTTGCAATTTCCCTAAAATGTACAACCTTTAATAATGCAGTTAATCTATTTGCTGTCTCTGCTGTAAACTTTAATAAATGAACACACCTACCCCTCCCGCGTCTTATCCTTACAAAATTAGTCCCCACAAATAACTGTTTCTGTAGCATCACCTTATTTGTTAACGTTATACGATAGAAAGGTTTTTATTAGTAAAATGGACTGTTGTTCAGAACTCAGAATTTAGAGAATTGCTCAAATTTGGATACTAAAGGTATTAAATAAATTATAAATATATATAAAATGCAAACTACTTTCACTCTCTGTAAATTACTGTAGCTAAAAGTTTTGTTTTTAATGTACATTATACAATCCCGTTATTCCTTTATACAAACGTGTAAACTTGTTTCATCCCCTTTTTCATTACATAGGTTATACTATTTTACACACACGAACAAAACTAAAAATGATTAGTTTGCTATAACATGTCTATGCCAATGTTAAATTCCAATTTTCGGATTGAATTTATAGTTACAGAGTTGGCCCTTATATATTTCTTCTTTATTCATTAATCATCTTATAAAAAGTTGAATTTTATAAAACTTGTCACTCTTGTCGTGCGCATACATACTTGAAATAAGAAATTATAGGCCTCCACATATAATAATATATAATAATAAAAAAAGATAATCATTAAAATAATAAAGAGATAAATAGATAACCATTAAAATATCAAAAGTTTTAGTATTAGATAAGCATCTTTAAACCAATAACAATAAAAAAACCGTTAATTTTGCAACTAATTTACAATATAATATTTTTATAAAATGCTTTATTAGTAGGTTAAAAATTTACAAAAAAATATATATATTTTTTCTTTATTGTAAGACAGTTCATAAAACAATTTCAGAACAAATATACGATAATTTCAGAATACATGTTTAAAAATTAATCGATGTTCAAAACATAAATATCGAATTAACTAGAAAATCAAAGATGCAAAACACCATTTCATACTTCATTAATTATAAGATACAAATAAAAAACAAAATTTAACCAGGATAAGATTTCTCTTTCACCTTTGTTAAAGAAAAAACAAATATCTCTCTTTTCTTTCTTTTCCCTAAAAAGCTAATAAAAAAGAAAAATAATTGACAAAATATTCTAATTTAAAAGATTTAAAAGATAATAAAAGCTATTTAAAATTTACAGGCTTTCCTTGATCGTAGCCATAATACGATAAATACCATTTAACAAATTTTCTCAACCCGGTTGGCAAATCGGTTGTCGGTTTATACCCGAGTTTCCTTCGGGCCAAACTGATATTTGCATGTGTGAATGGAACGTCGCCGTTTCCAGGCATCTCCAACACGTTCTTCTTCGCCTTCTTCTTCAAATTCTTCTCCAGTATACTCACCAACGTCGGCACCGTCACCGGCGACGTGTTTCCAAGATTAAATATCCGGTACGGCGCCGCTCCTCTCTTCTTCCCACCCGACCCGGTACTCTTACCAGATGTGTCCAACGACGCCACACAACCTTTCACAATATCATCAATATATGTAAAATCCCGGGCCAAATCGACCCGATTCTTCCCTCTGTAGACAGTTATCGGTTTCCCCTGTAGAATATTCCGGGTGAAAGAGAAATATGCCATGTCCGGTCGTCCCCACGGACCATAAACAGTGAAAAACCTCAGTCCGGTGATTGATAACCCGTAAATATGGTTGTATGTATGTGTAATCGCTTCACCGGCTTTTTTTGTGGCGGCGTAAAGAGACGCCGGTTGGTCGGTCCTATCGGATTCGGAAAACGGCGACTTATCGTTTAACCCGTAGACAGAGCTGGAGCTGGCCCATACGACGGCGGGTTGTGGGTCGGCTGACTTGCATTGTTCAAGAAGCGTGACCAGTCCGGCGACGTTGCTATGGACGTATGAGTGTGGGTTTTCTATGGCGTATCGGACTCCGGCCTGCGCAGCCAAGTGCATAACGTGGGTAAACGCCACCACGTCGAAGAGCTTCGCTAAAAGTTGCCGGTCGTTGATATCACCCTCCACGACGAAGACGTTGTGTGAATCGAGAAGACCACGTCGTGCCTTTTTCAACGATGGGTCGTAATAGTCGTTGAAGTTATCAACACCAACAACGCCGTCGCCGCGTTTCTTCAACGCCAGGGAGACGTGTGTTCCGACGAAACCGGCTGCGCCGGTAACGAGAACGGACATACCATTAGAACGACGGATCTGAGCCGATGAACGGATTTGTTTCTCCCAAAGGAGCCCACCAATGCCACCATGACCTCGCGACGTTGTGTGGTGGAGATACCTGCTACTTGAATCAACGAAGCTTTGGATGCTCATATACGACGCCATTAGAGCTACCAAAAACAAAGCCCAGAGAAATATCGTGCTGGTGGAGGTGAAACACCGGTGAACCGCTCTGTTCATGGTGTAATGATGATGGGCACGCTCGATCTTAATTTTACCTGGGGTTGATGGAAACAGTTGTTCATCCAATTGCGGCATCTTTAAATAATCGATTGGGTATCTATAAAGAGATAAACTCTCGATTGAATTTCAGATATATCCGTAATTATACAAGCTGGAAATCGTTTTTGTCGGAACAAATTTGAAAGAAAACAAACTGGATATTGTTCTATTTCCTATTTGGCTATTTCCCTGAAAACGAAGAACAGGGTCTAGAAACAGATGCCGGGAACAGGGAAGAAAGCTTTCGTCTGCACCTGCTGAAGGAGATGGAGGAGACGACGGAGGTTATATAGTCGCCACCCATTTACGCGTGAACGCGTTAAAGGACGAGAGAGAGAGAGAAAAGCTTTTTCTGGTGGAACAATTGGATTCAGAGGGACCGATTTGGATTTTTGTCAAAAGGCGTGTTATCATGACGTTCCTCTCTATTTATGTTTTTGTTGTTTTTATCCCTAAAATAAGTTTTCTTTTCATTTAGGGGACGTAAATTTATGTCCGCATGTGTAACTGCATATTTATTTGGTGAGTTATTTCTGATAACAAGAAAAGTTGTTGATGATTACATTTTTAGTATACTAGAAATACCATTTTTGGTATTGATGTGCTAAAGAACAAATAAATGGTTACCAATTGAATATGGTTATATGGATTATGAAGGTTAGTGATTTCATGGTAACAATTCATGATCCTTGTACATGGCTTTTTTTTTTTTTTATTTTATTATTTTTATAATTATTATTATTATTTTTTGTTTTGTTACATTCATAAAATATCATTTTGACCAACCATTACAAATTTAACCGGGTGACAATGATTTTGACATCTCCGGTGAGTGTCCGGTCAATATATATTTTTCAGTGAACAAATAAATAGTGAACGTAAATTTAAAAACATGGGGATGAAGGTGTTCTTATCGATTCCATAACTCAAGAACATAAGACAATATTAATTCACTTAAATTCAAGAACAATGTTTGTGTGTTTGTGTGTCTATGTGTGTGTAAAAAGGGGTTCTTCAAAATGGAACACCATAATGCACATAAGAACATGAAGGGGGCTACATGAAATAAAATACCAAATGCAAATAAGAACAAGAATTAGGTTCTTCAAATGGAACAACGACTGCATATACGAACTAGTAAGATACTAGAGGTATGATTAGGGTAGAAGCCACTCATAATGAAGAATATATTGCAAAACATCCATGGGTTCATAGTTTAAGCTCGATAAAAATCAAGGTGAGATGATTGTGAATTTGTTTCACAATTGCATATGTGGAAACTAAGAAGGTTTAAAAGGTAATTTTATGTGAAAAATAAGTAGATTGAAAGGATGGAATATGTGTAGAAATTAAAACAAAGTCACAAAGCCATTGAAAGCGTAAACTCAACATATCCCATAAAGGATTACGGATTTATGAGCACTTTACAACAAAAACTAACAAGAAAGCATGGAAACATACCATTGTAGACTTTGAATTAAACTTATTCTTTGATGTTGTTTGATGATTTGGAACCCAAACCATAGTTCCTTTGATGAAGTCCCACACCAATATAAATGACTTAGCTCTTGACATGATCTTATTTTCTTGTAGAAAAAAACCGAACCCTATGAAGGGTTGTGTGCTAAACTGTGTGAGCAAAAGGGGGATGAGAGAGATAAATCGTCTAAGAGAGGGGAGAGAGGTCGAAGACTTGCAAGTCACGACCAAGGTTAAGAGTTTTCTACTTAAATCCCTTATTTTTGACATAGTTTCATATCCACTGATTTATGGGGATTCCAATCAATTCAAGGATATTTCACTTAAATCGCTGTGCTCTTCTAGTTTCAAATTAAATCACAATAACTTTGGTGTGTTAACAAACTAATCCCTCATCTTTCTCTTTTAGTTTAAATCATATCTTATGTGTAACCGAAAAGGACCCTGCTAATGTATGACCATGGGTATATTTCCAATAGTCTCCCACTAGAAAGGAATATGTCATCCAAACCTACAATCGTACTTATAATCTATAAGGATGAATAATCTTTAGTAAGTGATCAAATATTCCTTTATTATCAAGATATCCATATGAAAGTAAGACATGGAAGTATGTCAATCAAACATTCAAGATTATATTTGCTAATAGAGATTTGTAATGCCCAACACTAAACCACACTATTGATCCATTATCAACCTAGTCTAAGTATGACCATATATTTTATGTCATCACCAAATAATTAAGAGGTCGGGGGATATATCTTATCCCATTAGATAAGAATAAACAAATAAACTTTGTCTTTATAGATCTTACCTACACTTCATGACATACCTTCACATTCCATGTATGGCTATTAATTATGGACAATGTTGGAGAACACCAAAACATAACAAACTGCAAAACAAGAATCTCATGCATCCCCGAAGAATATTAGATATTACCATCTTATAATTACTCGTGAGTATTTCCATGAAGTAATCTCTAAGTGTGAGTTATTGCAGTACTTAATCCTCATTAAGTAAATATGAGTATTAGTCACATTTTCATGTCATATCCACCTCCATGGACAATCTACTAATACCTCATGACAGTCTTAAATCACTACTTACTTCCAAAAGTATGACCAATTGTGGAGGTTTTAAATAGTTTAATATCCATGAAGTTAAGCAAAACATGCAAAGTTAGAACACAATGATAAACTAATGAAATGACTACACCATGCATATATTAAGATCTTTACAAAATAACTACCAAATCAGATAAAGTTTTACACTGCATAAGTTCCCAAAATAAATCAAACGAAACTAAATACATTCAAAAAAATTCATTTGCAAATATGATACTTATTGACCTCGTATGACAATCATGTTTGGTCTGTGACAATGATTTGGTGAACATATTAGCAAGGTTTTCTTTCGACGTGACTCTGCTGACTATGATTTCTCCCTCTTCAACAAACTTTCTGATGTAATGATACTTTATGAGTATGTGCCTTGAACGCTTGTGAGATATGGATTCTTTAGTCATGACGACTGCACCCTCATTGTCATAGAATTTCTTAACACGACCATTTTTGTAACATCCTAAAAATCAAAGACATTTTAAAATTTCAAAATCAACCATTTAACATCATTTTTTACAAAAGATTCATTGTTTCCAAAAACATTATTTCAAAATCAAAGTTATCCCAAGACCCAATGCCATAAAAATAGGAAGTTGTGCATGATCACACCTTTGTTTTTCCATGATCCTTAGAAGTACCTGATGCCATAAACTAAAACTGTAAGCCAAAGCTTAGTGACTCCCCCCACAGTACCAAACTCACAACATATAACAACATATACTCGGTCTCCATCCTATGTTTGGAATACCCCTGCAAGGTCCTCAACATAAATTTGGATTACCCCTGAGCCCTCAATACAAGTCTGGTATGCCAATTGGACCCTCAAATCGTATCTGGAATGCTTCTGAGCCCTCGGTATGAGTCTGGCATGCCAATCGGGCCTTAACCCATATCTGGAATGCTCTCAGGTATGTTGGATACAACACAAAGAAGTATAACCTCAACCCAACACAATATGTCTACATATGAAACAAATACACATATAACAGCTAAAATATAAATATGTAGATCTAATAGATCACTACAACATAACAAAATCCTATATACCAGGATACAGATCTAATAGATTGCTACAACATAGCAACACACTAAATACAAACAATCAAAGGAATACTTAACCATATATATATTCAGAGGTGAGATAGACACCCGGACAGGTGATCCTACTCTAGAGCCACAACCAAATGAGGACCAAGCAAGAAAGCCTAGATCAAGAGTCCTCAGTCTATCCTACATGACTATATCCAGTCCCTAAGGCATCCTTCTACTAACAGATAACTGAAACCAGTAGACTGACATCAGTGCCTTTGAGCCACTGTACATTGATGTGAAACTCACCTCACAGTCTGACGAATAACTGAACAATGCACTTCTTCGAATACCGGCTCTACAAGTCACCTATTCAATAGATAAAGACCAAGGCCTAACTATAGCTCAAAATATCCAAAATACCCTTAATTCAAACTTGGTCAACCTTATTCAAGGTTGAAGAGTGCTTAAATCGAGTTATGAACACGTAATCAATCATTGAAAGTAATAAGAACATGATACATAAATAATATCTTATTGGCTCATTAATCATCTGTAAGAGTACATGAGTTCTAGAGAGAATAAAAAGATGAAGACTTCAAAAGTTACTTTCTACCCCTATACTTACTCTATTTATAGAGTGATACAGATGCACAAAAAATATGTAAGGACTATATATTGGACTTCAACATCAACAGGTGCCTTGCAAAATATGTACATTTCAAAGTACATGACTTCGCTCTCAAATAGAATTACACTAATTTCGACTTCTCAATATACATTTCGCACCCTACAATCTCCACCTTAGTGAGAAAAGACAAAATCATGCCATTAGATTCATAGTCTGAAGAAGTACACTGTAACGCCCGGGTTCAGGGCTAAACATTTTGAGACGATGTAATAGTCTAGGTTAACTATTATAACTCTTTTTGAAGTAATAAAGATGAAATATTTGAATACTATGAGAATTATGTGTATTTGTGTGCTTATAACTTAATTATAAAGATATAATTAATAAAGGATAAAAATAAGCATCAAAATTAAAGTATGAGATAAACCTGATATCTTTACATAAAGTTGTAGTGGTCGAAACAAGGATTTCGGGGATATAAATAACGCCAAAATCCGAGTTATAACGAAGAAGTTATGACCCATCGAAGTTTCGTGATGGAACCGACGCAACACCGGGAAGCGTAAATAGTGAGTTTACGATAGAGCAACTTTTAGCCTTAGCAATCTAAATGAAAGTCATAGAATATGTTAAATCGAGAGCATCCATAAAAGGAACGGCAAAATTTGACTTCGTATGAGGAAGTTATGAATTTTCGAAGTTTCAGCTTAGCAATGTACAACCCGAAATTCAAATATTAGATCGAGCGGTTTTTAGCCGACACAACCTAAACGAGAATCGAATATCTCGTTAATAGTAGCGTAACGATAAAAAGACAGACGAAAATGGACGTCGGATGAAGAAGTTATGTATTTTTAACGGACCACTCCTATCCCGGCCTGTTAATAATATAACTTTTAAATTAAAGTCAAAATTAGCCGACAGAGTCTAAATGAAAGTTGTAGAGTACGTTCCCGCCTACGCGTGGATATAAAGAACGTCAAAAACGGAACTCGTATGCACAATATATGAATTTTTGAAGTTGGTACTTGAATTTGCGAAATCTGTGGCAAGAGCGATGACGTGGCGCGATCCCAACCCTCCGTTAACGATCAGGGTACTCGCTTCGGATTCAGACACCTGGCCCTCGGTACACCCGTTGTCCGAGCTCGAAATGCCCAGCGTACAACTGCATTACTCGGACTACAAACCTCCAAGTCGCACCATACGAAGCTGGCCACCTGGAAGCCTTATCCGATGAACGCGCCGCGTACCAGTTCGGAACGCCTAGCATAGACCGAAGTTGGATGCGTATAAAAAGGCTGTGAAGGCAGCTAACCCTCGCACACCTTTCAAAGCTTTCTCTCTATCGCTCTTTGCACTCTCTCTCAAGCTCCTAAACCTCCTAAGCCTAGGTAAACCCCTAGCACCCGAAGGAAGCCCCGAGGCTCCCGGAGTCTCGAGAAAAAGGTTCTTTCGGTTCGGAAACGCTGCTCCAAGCGAAGCCCGGTTTTCGAGAATACCCGCTGTAAGTGAGCTATGCCTACGCTATTTTTAATATAGCTTCTAATTAATTATAGTAACGTTATTAGGAACTTATAATAAGTACTTGGGCTATTATTATGGGTTATATAAGTATTGTTTAATGCTTATATAATAGTACTAATAGCTAGACTATTAATTAGTCTCGATGAATGATAGACTAAACCCTAGTGGTAATGATACTAGGTTTTGACGAAGGATATTGTTTCAAGAGTAATGAAGCGTTGTCCAAGTTCGGAATCACTACCTTGATAGGTGAGTGCATAGTTACATTCATCTTACACATAGATATGAAGTATTATATATAAATTACATGCTAAGTGTGCATATTATCTGAATACTTGTTGTCTATGCTGGATGAATGATTTTATACATGTTTTAAATGATTTAAACTGTATAAGTATTTTATATCTACAAAAATGTTGGGGTATAACATGGGTAGATGTACAAAGACGATGTGTGATAAAATGATGAGAGGCCTCAATATTGTTGTTGTTGATTCTGTCATCTAGGGGAGTATGGATGACAACCACGGACTCTTCTAGACAGTCTAGTGGAACGCTAGCAGGCTCGCAACCTGTAGGTGTTTCTGAACGATGTGTTCACTGGTTTACTCCATCCTCCACATGTTTGCCTTAAGGACATTTATTGTTGAGGAATCCCCTTAGCATTAGTGTCCATCCCGATGATTGATCCTTAGTCTAGGTCCCTTATGATAGGTGTTTTAGGGATGTAATGTGAGGATAATGAGAATGGGTAATCGGGTTATTGTTGGTTGATGAAATTAATAAACTTATTTATTGTGGGTTGAAAACTCTATGTTCTCACCAGGCTCCCAAGCCTAACCCACTCATTTTCATGTATTACAAGTAGTGGCGCTCGAGCATAGATGTGATGTTTTGGATGAGGGATTACAAATATAAGCCTGTAGATATGAAATAATGTAGTAAGGCTTATATTGTCCTGTTTATGCTTTTGATTTGTATCAAACATGACATCTCGAGTCTTTTTAATGAAATACATTTCTACAGAAATGCTTTGATAAATCTTTATTATATTTTATTTTGGGAACAAATTCCGCAACACTTTTATGAAAAATATTACTCTGATTTTCAAACAAGCATAAACAAAACCAGTCTTTTCTGGCCATGAAAATGGGGATGTCACATACACCGCGAATCTCTATATACCAAAGTATTCTCTTTTGAATTTTAGCCTTGTTAACTACTTCATTCCTTTTGCAGTTGTTGATTCGAACAAGAAGGCTTATATATTGGGAATTAGTATACCTCTCTACATTGCATACTTGAAACAGAAACTTCGTCATCCTCCCGTTCTTGTTTTTTTTCACGAAACACCACTCCCACATGCTGATGAATTATTTCCCCATATTCAAATTCATCAATTTTGATATTCCCTTTCAGCAAGGATTAGGGAACTTTCAAACTCTTGTTGACAGCCATAACCAGCTCAATATCACATATTGTGAGGCAATCATAATAGTTATCAATGAAAACCTTGATATGAGCAAATCCAATAAGAAAATCATCCTTGTTGTTCTATGTCAGCTTCATAACATCCGCATTGCTTAAAATCCTTGTCACAGTGATCAAGTCATTTATGTCCATCAATGGGAAATCAACAATAAAAAATTCACAGACCACATTATTCGCTCTAACAACCACATAAAAAATTATGTAGTATGGCTTCGAACAAGTTCTCACGTGAAATAGACATCACTTTTATGATCTTCACAGATGACCACACCTCCTCTACACTTTTCCCGAAGACTGCATGAAATCGCATCTTCAACCTTTTGTATTCTGCTTTGTTATTTAAGTAATCGATTAACTTGAATTGAGAATATATGTACATCATATGATTTATTGGGAAATCAAGTTGATTAAAATCAGAGTTCTCAACCTTATAACTCTTCTTTGGTACTTTGTGAAAGTACTCAAACTTCCCAATTGAAACAATTTCCTCAATAGTTTCATAACACTAATTCTTGTTGGGAAAACCCTTGTTTAAGCCTGGTGGATCATTCTACATTCTCCTCAATATGATTTTGACTTGCCTTTTTCCTTTCCATTTCCAAGGCTTATTGCTTCTTATTTTCTTCTTCTGAAGGAGTTACCAAAACACCTTTTCCTTTGTCACCCTGATTGTCTTTCAAAGGAGGTGGTATGGAGCTCGAACCAGAACCTCCAACACTCTCACTTATAATAACCCCTTTCATAATAGGTCTTGTTGTGATTTTTGTTTAGGTTATTGTTAGAGAAATTGGAAGTGAAGTGGGTATTTGAGTGGACATCACCCTCCCAACAGCCGCTCCTTTATTTGTATCTTTCAAAGATCTGACACCTACACATCCTTTCTCTCCCTCTTGTGACACATGCTTTAGCAGGTGGAGAATTAGTTGGTAAGAGAAGAATCAACTTAAGGACGGGAGCAAGCTCCGCTTTGAGATTAGCCTCAATAGACGAAATCAACTGAGAAATTGATTATTAGGAAATAGAAGATTGATTTGAAAGAGAAGATTTTGAAATAGATTCCTTGATACTACTTAGAAATTCCTCCAACTTTACATATACTTGGGAGTCCTTTATGTCTTCGCATAAGGCTATGTCAAATAATCAGTATTATATTAAACAAGCTTTGCAATAGCATCAGCAACAACATCAACTTTTCTATGAAGAACAAAACAACTTTTCTCTATCTTCTTAATCTCTTTGGCCATCTCTGATTTAAGTTCAGCCATCTTGAGATCAATAGAATCTTTCGTAGTATTCACTTTCTCAAAAAAAAGTTCATGATACTCCTTAGCAACATCACTAAGCTTTTGAATCTCGTAATCAAAACGATTGGCATGAACTTCCGGCCTTTCAACTTGTTGCTTCTCAATATTTTCTAGCAAAATTCTAAGACGATTATCTCGAGACTTTAACATGTACTCCATTTCAAACCCAAAAACGAAATTTCGACCCCTATTATCTGCTTGGATCTGTAAAAGAGAATTGAGTTTGTTGTTGAGGATCTTGAATTGTTTACCTGGCATTATCAAGTTATCTGAAACATTATCTTCCTATGGATTGAATTGCAAGTCATCAAAAGAAACCATGATGTCATCAATATTTGGTTCATCGTCTTGAACTATCTTCTCAGCTTCTGCGGATTGCGAAGAGAAAAGAGTAGTAATGGATTTATGCATTATGGTGGAATAAGTTGGTGAGATGGTGGTAACAAAGTTGATGTGTTAAAGATTGAGGTTTCGATGGTTAATGAAAGTATGAGTGATGTAGAAATAATAGATGTTTCCAGAGTGGAGGTACAAAAGGCTTTGTTGTTCAACACCCTTTCCCCTATGTTGACATTTATGTCTCATCAGATATGTTCACATTGATGTCTATGGTTCGAACCTCCTCCGTATAGGACTCAGTTTGCAAAACCTCGGGTGGTATGACCATGGTCTTCTCGGGGATGGATGTAGATGGAGGATCAATCGAATTGGTGTTTGTATCTATATTAGATAAGTTTACATTTTCACCAGGGTTTCCTGTCTCATCGAAAATTGACTAAACAGGAGAATCCTTTCGAGGTGACCTAGCCTAGAGTCATCAATGTGAATATCAGATCTTATGATGTCACTTTAATGATCTGTTTCTATAGTGACTTTGTCAAGTGGGTGTTCAAGTTGTCTCTTCTTCTTTTTAATCTTTTGAACCATTTCTTAGGCTTGACGTTTCTTTGAAACAAGTGAAACAGGAATAGGAACGTATCAAAATAGCACACCTTGTCTGTTAATCTGAGGTTTATGAATCTTCTTTGTACCCTTTAATGAAGAATGAGTATGAAAAGACTCATGTTAGGGTTGTGGAATGGTATCAACTTCCGGTTCAGAAACTGATGGCCTTATAGGAGAATAATGAGGTCTCTTAGCTAGCTTCTTAGTGCGGTTGAGAATGCCAATCTTTGAAGGAATAACTTCCTTAGAGACTTCCTCCTCCACATGTTCTTGAATAGGTTTTGGTTGCACAGTCTGCTTCTTTTTATTTGGTGCTTTAACAACCTTCGACGAATCCTCAACCCCTTTTGGCAAAAGAACTCCAACAGAAACATTTGTATTAATGGATGCCAAATGCTGAATAAGTACTGGGTTTGCAGTATCAATTTGCCTTAATATCAGATCTGGAATGAGAGAAACACTTGGAAAAGGATTGGATCATCAACAACCAGTTTTGGAGCCTGCAAAGTCGAGAATTCAACTTTTCATCTTCTGAGGGAACCAAAATCCCTTCCTTCTTATAAACTTCCTTGAGGATTAGACTCCAGTAACATGCACAAGAAACACCATTCAACACATTATTGTGTGTAATAGCCGTGCCAAACTCCTCCCAAAGTTGAGTAACATAATTAACATTCAAATCACAATAAATACCAACAGTCATCGCATAAACTTCCAAGTTCACATTATCTAACACTGGACTACGACTAGTCAGGCATCATAGTATGATACCAAAGAGAAAATTCCAAACACAGGCAAGAATGGATTTGCGAAATAGACTAATCCCAGTAAAAACAGGTTGATGACCCATCTCGTTGAACATATGAAGAACCTGTTCATTCGTAACCTCATAAAAAGTACCTGAGTATGGTAGCTTCATAATTTGAGCAATCTGTTTCTTGGGGAGCTTTCACGACTTGTTGTTCGTCATTTGGAAATTAACAACCTTAGTTTTTTTGTTGAATATTATCGTTGAACCAGCAAGAGATAACCAGGTCATTGGACCAGAAAACGATGATGATAAGACAGTTGTAAAACCCGATATATAGTATCAATCGAAATCACTAGAATTGGTGCGGAATCCCAGTCTAATATTTAACACAAAACATTTATTATGAATTAAGAACATAGTTATCAATATTTAATGCACACTATATTGATAATAGTCTAGTACATAAGATTCCGAATTGCTCTCGGTTCTCTCTTTTTCTCTAAAACTCGAACTAAGTTTCTTAGAATGACCAACCTTTTTTCAAGGCTGAAACAACAATATATATATATATATATATATATATATATATATATATATATATATATATATATATATATATATATATATATATATATATATATATATATACCTAGACCTAATTACAAAGGCCCAACTCATTAAGCCCACCGAAATCACATGGTGATTTTGGTCCAAACACCACTGAAAACATGGTGTTTTCGGTCCTAGACCGAGAACTCTAAAAGCTACCAAAAGTAAAGGATAAACCACAAATCATGTCCTAACAATCTCCTCATTGGTTTATAGCTTTTTTTTCTTTTTAATATTCTCTTTGTTCTCTTCAGCTTTTATCTTCGATTTCTTCACAACTTCAAGATGAACATATGAATTTCTACATGAATGAATTTATCTTGAACAATTGGACTTCCTTCGAAAAATTTGACTTTGAATGCACATTGGGTATAGAGGCTTCCTGTATAGGTTATTGTAAATCAGCACTTTTAGCTTTGAAATACTTTACATATAATTACAGAGAGACCGATTCATTTGGATCACTTCAGCAAGTTCATAAATAAAAGCAAATTGATTAAGGAGGCTTCAATGCAATTTGTCACATAACTTAAAATACAGCTTCACCTTGCTTCTGGGGTTGAAAGGTAATGTGTTGAAAAATATTCTTCACTACTAGTTCCTCCGAATGAATGTTCTTTAATGATCACAGATGTGTCTTGAAAAGTAACCATGACCAAAAAGTCCCTGTAGGTCACAGAGTCATAAAGACCGTTCTCACCATAGTTGTTCAAGGACCCAACCTTGGCTTAAATATGACAGTTCTTAGAAAGATACTGCCTAACTGATAGTTTGTACATTTTCAAGCCTTCAATTCCTTCTGAAAGTAGTGTGAAGTGTAATGACCGTCAATTCCTTTCCAAGTTTCTTCTCCTTGCTCAAAAAATTCCGATACAATCTCCTTGAGTCTTTTTTTCTTTTGAATTCACGTTTTAGGAAAAATGAGATTGAGATAAAAATAAAAATAAAAATAAAACTTAGCACACAATAAAACAACTATGAATAAAAATAAAATTAAAATATGCTCAAAACAATGTTTTTGGAATTTTTATTTTTTTGAAAAAGAAATAAAAATAGAAATAAACATATTTTTTGATTTTTTTTTTTAATTTTATGATTTTTGTTTGGTTTTAATTCTCCCCTTAAATTTGGAAATACAATAAAACTAAATTTTAAAATTTGAAATGAATGCAAATTAAAATAGAAATAAAATAAAAGAAAATTTTTAGAAACAAAAATAAAATAAAATAAAACAAACACGTTTTAATAACTAAATTTAAAACTTTTGGGATCAAAAGTTGTCAAGCAATTTAATATCATTTATCAGCACATACCTGCATTGATAACTCTGGTCAATCACCAATATTGTGGTCCACTTAAACATAAAGGATATTTGCAAGTTGGACAAATTATAAGTGAGAAGACATTGCGATTATATTCCTAAATAGACCATTTTACTGACGACGACTAATGATATTGTTGTCCACTTAAATTCAGTAGCAAGATCTATAGTAAACCTTTAGTCATGCACCAATTCAATTTTAAGTGCACTAGAACGTGTTCCCCACTTCACGACATACCCTAGCAATCAAAGAATTCCAAAGAGCTCTTTACTTTATGTGAGTATTGAATTATTTGAGAGGGAAAATAGATATAGGGATGTATATGTTGTATCCCATGTCAGATCTCTTCCAATCACACAGAGGGATAACATATTGCTAGCATAGATAGAGGGATAAAGAGATAGAAAGGTGCATATGCTGTGTCCCAAGTTGGATCTCTTCTAATCACACAGAATTGAGAGCATATGACTAACATAGATAGATAGAGAGATGCATAGATAGATAGATGCATTGAAATAGAGATGCATATGTTGTGTGCTAGGTCGGATCTCTTCAAATCACGCAAAGGGGGAAACATATGATTGACATAGAGGATAAGAAAGAAAAACAATTTCACACAGACCTACTTTATAAAAAACCCCCCAGTCACCCTATCAGCACTAGAGTTAAGGATATAAGTCTGTACGTCGAAGAAGTGTTGAGCCATAGTTCTAGATGATAAGTAACTTTAATGTATCTCGCAGGCTCCCTTGTTTATCTCACTGCTCAATCTATACAAGCATCGTATGGTCAGTCCAAATGTAACTATCTAAGTCCAAATAAGTTAACACTATCAAGTACTTTGATTTTCAACAATGTTTAGTCCCTACATTTTGAATCCTTCGTGCCTACCAGCACATTAAACATAGAGTCTAAACAATTTAGGTTCAGTGCATTACACATATTATAGATTGCCCTTTAACACTAAACTTTATATCACTTGCCAAGAACACTTACGAAAGAATACATATTTTTGGAAATTTTTTGATTTTATAGTTTTTTTTGTTTTGTTTTGTTTTCTCCCCCTTAAATTTGTGCATAGGGAAGAAAGGAAATAAAATTAATGCCAAAATTTAAACAAAAAAATTAGACTTTGTAACGAATCATTTTCAGAAAAAACTCAGGAGTATCGAGAAAATTCAAACCGTAAGCCAACAATTGAAGTTGCATCCAAATTACCTGAGAACATCACGCAGAACAACGTATACAACCTCAACCATGTATCAATTTCGGAACGAAGTTAACATATTCAAAATTCAACACGCTATTAAATACGGTCCCCATTTGTGATCTTTTCTTTCTTCCTTCCCGTAAAGGACACATACCCTCAATTAAAGTTTTGAATGTCTTGAAGCTGAGAGATGTCTCTTATTATGTGCCTGGAACAGACACTATCAACATACCGAAGTCTGATGATTCCTCCATAGCTGCTCCGACACAGATTGCGAGATTAGTTGGTTTTTGGAACCCAGTCCATTTTGAAACTGGATTTACCATTACTATCTACACAAGATACTCTTTCCCATGACATATCCTGTTTATCAGAAAAAGAACATAAAGAAGTTACAACACTTTTGAACGATTTGAAATGTGACCTTTGGGAACCCATTGGTAATTAGTTTTGGGTACTTTCTTGTTGGACCGAAAGGGACCCTTTTTACTTACCTTTGGAACATGACTACCTTTTGATTTAGGCTTGTATTGTAAGTGTGAGCTAGACGACGACCTGAGATGAATTCAACCTTACTAATTTTTGTTTGGCTAAACCATCTCTCGAAATAGGCTTCTTGTCCGACATGTCCTTTTTGTCCCTGGGAGTCTGATTTTTGGCCTTTTTAGCATTCCAATCACCATTGCGTGAATGTGACCTTGAAGGATTTTTTTTGGAAGATCTCCCCCTAGGAACGTGCTATCAACCTTGTTCATAGTAGGGAACATAAGAATGATGAGAGCAATTTCTAGCAATGTGACTGGGAGTCCCACAGTTCAAACAAGTCCACCTTTCAAATAAATAAGATTGTGACTTGGTCCTTGTCCAAATGAAGTTTGTTTGAAGGAACTTCCACAACCACAAGCACATGAACATTTATTAGACTGTTTAACAAATTTTTGTAGCTTAAGTTTTTCAACAATGGGAGTATAATCCACATTTTTGAATCTTTTTCAGCAGAACTATAATTATTTTTGTTCTGCTAATGCCTATCTTGCACTGTGAGCTTATATGCACATGAGGAAGAAGCATTAGTATCGTTCACACTATCATTATTAACTGTCTCAACTATAGTAGGTTTTCCATACTGTAGATGTGCTTTCCTTGCTATTTCTTCCTCAGTCAAAGGAATAAAAGTGTAGTTATCTTTAAATGGGGGAGGAACACTATCATACCCTAGACCTACATTTTTTTTTCTTTCCATCTACGTTGATTTTCAATCATTACCTTAACTCTCTTACTTGACACATCAATTTTTTTAAAATTAAAATCTGCATTTTCAAACTTAATTTTCAATGTGTCAAGCTCGGCAGTTAGACTAACAATCTTTTCTTGAGCATAATCATAGTGTTCACATTTAGTGTTGTATTATTCCTTAATTCTTTTAAGATCTTTGGTTTGGGTCTCTAATTTTTCTTTTAAGGGTTTTTGGGCCTTTCTAAGAGTATATCTCTCATATTTAAGATCCTCAATTTCCTTAATTAATAACTCATTATGCTCATAGTATTTATTTATTTTATCTTCACATGATTGAGAGCATAGGGTTTCACTTACCTTCTTTGTATTGTTGTAGGAACTCATTATTTACCAATGAAAGGAATCTGAATATGTAAATGGATTTTGATCGAAAAACCAAGATAAATCCCCTTTGATCTAAAACCTTGAAAAACAACTCTTTTTTTCGAAGAGAAACCTGAACAAAAGCAAGGTTTTCTTGACCGAGAACCTTAATCGAAATCCTCAATAACCGAGAAGCTGCTCCAAAGATGTTGACTGAAAACTCAAGAGCACCGAGAAGCGAAACTGACCTTGCCGAGAACAGTGAGTCGCCGCTGAGAACTTGAGGCTGAGATCGAGAACACCGAGGCTAAGACCGAGAAGCTGGAAACCCTAACTGAGATCGATCAGCTGGCCACCGAGTCCTCTTAAACCTAACCGAGAACTCCAAAGCTTGCCGCCGAGGACTCTTAGTCTTGACCGAAGACGCACACGAAATTAGTTTTAATTAGGACCAAATTCGATCAAAGGAATCTTGAACACAGTGAAGAACACGAAGAACAGCAACAACAAATATTGTCTCAAAAATGCTAAAAACACCAAGAAAAACTCCAAGAAACGGTTAATATCTTGCCAATTCAATAGATACCAAACCTTGCTCTGATACCAATTGTAAAACACGATACATAGTATCAATCAAAATCACTTGAATTGGTGCGGAATCCTAACCTAATGATTAACACAAAATAATTATTATGAATTAAGAATACAATTATCAATCTTTAATGCACACTACGGGGCTGTTTGTTTTTTGTGTGAAGATCTGCGCAACCACTTTTGTCTGCGCCGCGCAGACAACACGCAGACGTATGCCCTCGCAGATTGTTTGTTTTTTGGAAGTGCGCAGATCAGAAAATGTCTGCGCGAGGTCTTCCTGGCGCAGACATGGGCCACTGTCTTCAAAGGTCTTCAGACCTTATTTTAACCTAAACCAAAAAAAAAAAAAATGGCCATCGTGCAGTTTTTTTTTTCTTTCATTTTTTTTGTTAGAAATGCATTTTTAATGTTTATAACATGAAATTAAGTTTAAAAATTCAATTTATTTTAACGGCCCGCAGACGTTAAAAACAAACAGTCTTCTTATTGCAGACGGCAGACATTTGGTCCATCTCTTCTGCCGCAGAGGCTTACAGATGTGATCCGCAGACTGCAGACATTTTGACTTCAAAAAAACAAACAACACCTACATTGATAATAGTCTAGTACATAAGATTCTGAATTGCTCTCGGTTCTCTCTTTTTCTCTAAAACTCGAACCAAGCTTCTTAGAATGACCAACCCTTTTTCACCGCTGAAAGAACAATATATATACCTAGACCTAATTACAAATTCCTAACCCAAAACCCAACCGAAATCCTCATCAAGCCCACCGAAATCACATGGTGATTTCGGTCCAAACACCACCAAAAACATGGTGTTTTTGGTCCTAGATCGAGAACTCTAAAAGCTACCAAAAGTAAAGCATAAACCACAAATCATGTCCTAACAACAATTAAAAGAATAGAGTGATTTAGGGCTAAAATCAACATGTGTAACTGTTTAGGGTATTGATCTATAGTTGGCAGTAGCGAAGATTCGAACTTTGAGTCTTCAACAAGGGTTGTGACATTTCTTCTTCACTGGTGTTTTTGGAAGGATCAACATTTGTATTATGAGTTTCCATTCATAGGTTTGAAAAGTTTATTTGAAGACGATGAACTTTGGAGAATTTTAGGGTAAATTTGATAAAAAAGCATAAAATCTTCAAATAACACCACCAATTTCCTTTAATACTCAATGGAGAATTTGAATTTGAATAGATAAACAATAAGATATTGCCACGTAATACATTGGGTATGGAACGGGTCTCCGTAAAAATCGCCACATCAGAAAAAGTGATCATCACTATCTCCTCAAATCCTATGAGATATTGAACCGTCACAGCCGCCAAACTTTTCGCTGTTCCCAACCAGATAAGAACCATCATATGTTTTGAACTGTGGGACAGCTATAGATTATGATTTCATCATCAAGAGACCACCATGCCTTGGCTTTGAGGTAAGGCTCATTTTCTTCTGGGATTGTAAAGCAAAATCATATGCCAAACTTTGCAAAATATAGCTTTTAAATTAGTAGTACCCAAAACCTCATGGATTCCAGTGGAAATGTGTTCCAAATAATAGGAATCAAATTAAAAAAATGTGTGATTAGTGATATCAAATTTTTTTGATACGAAAGCAGTTGGATCCCTGGCAAAGATCTCTTCATTCGACATCAAGAGAGATGACAAACTGCTTATGTGGTTTCCCGTGAAGTACAATCGAATACTCATCGATGAGCATCGAAGGGCCTCTTTTCTAACAGTGTATTCAAGAGCAAAAAAGTAAGTTCTGGATATGTTGGATAAAAATGTCTTGGTTTTAGTGCATTTTGTCAAGATCATGCATGTCGAATGGAATATGATTTTGAATATCGAAAAAGGTACTGAAACAAGTGTTTTGTTATAATATTGAACAAGAATGTTCACTGTTAATTTCTTAGTAATTAGGATTGTTGTGTTTCACCATCATCATGGAAGAATGAATCAAGATCATAAACACAGATTGTTGCAATATCTATATTCAGGTTGGTTTCTACCAGAGATGTCGAGGATATGCAGTGATGTGTGTGATCATGAAGAAAGTTTTGGTGAAAAATATTGGTTTATGAAACTCGTTGTACCTCTGCGAAAGATATAGACATTTTAGAAATCTCTTTACTCAATATGAGAAGAGAAAGGTAACTCTTCGACTAATGTGAATCTAACCTGATTGGGAAGGAACACTCATAGTGAGAGATCCATTAAGGCTTCGAACATATAAAGTCTATGGGGCTTGAGGTCAACGTACAACAACATGATTCTAGGGACTCCTAACTAGTACATTAGTTCGAAATAATGCTTGTTCCCCTTTGTAATATGATTATTGAGTATTCACCACCACATGTTGTTGCAATGAGCCATAAAATGTTAACCATAATAGGAAAATAAAAATAAAAAATCTTTTTGGATTTTTGTTTTTGAAAATTAAAGACAAAAAGAAGAAAATCTTTTTGGATTTTTGTTTTTTAAAATGAAATACAAAATAAGAAAATCTTTTTGGATTTTTGAGGTTGAAAAGAAAGTATACAAAAACAAGCTAATAATTTGTTATCAGTGATGTTCGATGTAAGAAGTAGCAACTCCCAAAGATATTGTATAGCGAATAACTTTCTCCACCACAAAGCAAATTAAAGTCAGAACGATTCAAAGGAATTATGAAAGCGAAGGTATGCAGACATTCAATCATGAACAATAACCTATGAACTATTTAGTAAAGCACCAACCATATCAACATCTTTTCAATCAAGAAGAACCATGAACAGAACTTGCTTCGATCATCCCTAAACCATTCAAAATCCTTAAAAATGACTTCTTATCTAAAGGTTTTGTAAACATATCTGCAAGTTGATCCGTTGTTATCACAAAATGGACCTCTATGTTCCTGTCTTCTACATGGTCTTTGATGAAGTGATAGCAAAGAGCAATGTGTTTGGTTTTCGAATGTTGGAGTGAATTATTGTAACACCGTAAAATTTCAAACAAATTTTCACATTTTAAAAACAATTTAATTCAAAATATTATAAAACGAATTGTTCCTTATATTCCACATAAGTCAAAATCCCAAGATCATAACATATAAATAAGCTCCGCGTGTGTGTGTACTGATCATGTCGGCGCCTTCCTGCAATCCTCACTCGTACCTGCAACACATAACACAAACACTGTAAGCATGCAGCTTACTGAGTTCCCCAAAATACCACATATAGCACATATTAGCCATTCAAGGCTTTAGCTCTGGTGGCCCCTAACTATATGGACCCCCTGGTCCTAGCTCTATGGACCTTCCGGTCCTAATTCTGGTATACTCACAGCATAAATCTCATAGAAGTAATGCAGTGCAACACATCACATACATAACATACAAGGTACTCTATCACATAACTCTGGTTACCTACGCAAGGTAAAGTATAGTGAGAAGACTCATCTCAGATGTCTCGGTAATATCTCGCTCGCGTAACACTGATCTAGTCTCTACCTAAACACAAAAACGATCATCTCAATTAATAACGGCTCTCCAGGATAGAATAAATCCTCACACGTCCTCTAAGAAGGCTAAAAGGCCATTTTACCCTTCAAACAGTTCACAAGTCCAATTGTTGACCAAACCCTAAAAGTCAACAAAAGTCAAAGGTCAACCCTTTGACCAGACTCGCCGAGTGCACAATTATGACTCGGCGAGTTCAGCCATCAACTCGAGTCCTCAAAATCCCCAATGACTCACCGAGTCACTTCCCCAACTCAGCGAGTCACCAACTGTGTGATTCATGGGGGAAAACTATCCTACTCGCCGAGTCTGTTCTTGGACTCGGCGAGTTCATGCCATGCTCAAACTCAAATGACCTCCTGAGGTCATATGTGTTCCTCCAGTCCAAAGGTCTGGCCTTACCAACCACTATAATCATGTAAAGGTCTGACCTTTACACTCATGCAATGACCAAAAAGCTTCTTTGGGTGAAATAACCCCTAAAATGGCAACCTAGGGCCATATCTCTAATGGAGTAGCAAAAAGCAATGTGATTGGAATTCTCTGGACCTCTTAAGGTCCAAATCTAAGAAGAACTCCACCTTGGGACCTCACATACATCAAATCCAATCCAAAGAATGCACAAGGAAACCCTAGATTCAACCAGAACACCAAATACACGGGTTTAACCACAGAGTAGTACCTCTAGTGGCCTCCTCTGATGAATGGATGATAGATCTGAGCTCCTCAACCTTCCTTGTTTGTCCTCCTTCCTTCTTTCTTGCAAAATCACACTTGTAATGATGAAATAGCCCTCCTTTTGCACTACAAGCCTTCTTTTTTTTTTTTTCTCTCACTCTCTCTCTCTCTCTCTCTCTAGGGTTCTCAGGGGTTTGCTAGCTGCAAATAGTGGCTAAAAGGTCCTTAAATAGGGCTCAGGCCCCAGAGAATTAGGGTTTCATTAAACAGCATGGACTCGCCGAGTCCACCATTAAATCAATCCGACCATGCGCGATCCTATTCGGCGAGTCTGAGCGCCTACTTGCTGAGTCCTTCTCCAAAAGTCAATATAAATGCACAAAATAATATACCTGGGAATCCGGATGTTACAATTCTCCCCCACTAGAATCAGACTTCGTCCTTGAAGTCTCATTCCACAAACAACTCTGGATGCTGCTCATGCATCTCACACTCTGGCTCCTAAGTCAGCTCGGACCCTCTCCGCTGTTGCCACTGGACCTGCACTAGGGTCACTTCCTTGTTCCTCAAAACCTTGATTTTCTGATCTATAATCGCAACCAGTCTCTCAACATAGTTCAGGCTCATCTCCACCTTGATATCGTCTAACGGTACCACCGCCGACTCATCGGCCACACACTTCCTCAACTGCGATACGTGGAAGGTGTCATGAATCTGACCTAACTCTGCGGGTAGCTCCAACCGGTAAGCTAACCTGCCTACTCTTGTGATCACCCTGAATGGGCCAAAATATCAGGGCCCTAACTTGCCCCTCTTCCTGAATTGAATCACTCCTTTCTAAGGAGATACCTTCAGGAGAACGAAGTCACCAACTTGAAACTCGAGCTCCGAGCGATGCCTATCCGCGTAGCTCTTCTGATGACTCTGAGCTGTCAGCAATCTCTGCCTGACCTGCTGTATCTACTCTATCATCTGGAGCACTATCTTTGTATTACCCATCACTCGCTTCCCTACTTCTCCCCAGCAGATGGGAGTCCGACACCTCCTCCCATACAACAGCTCAAAAGGTGGCATACCTATGCTCAAATGATGGCTGTTGTTATAGGAAAACTCAGCCAATGGTAAATACGTGTCCTAGCTCCCTCCGAAGTCCAATACACATGCCCGAAGCATGTCCTCGAGCGTCTGAATCGTCCGCTCGCTCTGTCTGTCAGTCTGTGGGTGGTATGCGGTACTAAAATACAGCCTCGTCCCGAACTCCTCATGAAATTTCTTCCAGAACCTGGAAGTGAAACGTACATCTCAATTTGAGACGATCGAGATTGGTACTCCATGCCGCGATACCACCTCCCTCACGTACAACTCTGCCATCCTCTCTTTAGAAGAGCTCTCACTGATAGCAAGAAAGTGAGCGCTCTTCGTCAATCTGTCCACAATCACCCAAATTGAATCGACACCTCTTGCATTCCTTGGCAATTTTATGATAAAGTCCATGGTAATTTGTTCCCACTTCCACTCGGGAATCTCCAAAGGCTGCAATTTACCATGCGGACGCTGGTGCTCGGCCTTAACCCTGCGATAGGTCAAACACCTCTCTACGAACCATGCGACATCCCTCTTCATACAGGGCCACCAATACTCTCTCTTCAAGTCTAAATACATCTTAGTGGCCCCGTGATGGATCGAAAACCTCGATCAGTGTGCCTCCTCCATCAAAACGGTACGTTCCCCGCCCACAAATGGCACCCAAATCCAACCCTGGAAGGTCATAAGCCCCCGGCTATCGGTGACGAACTCCAATACCTGTCCAATAACCCGCTCCCTCTTACGGTTCTCCGGTCTCACAGCCTTAGCCTGGGCCCCTCAAATGGTGTCTAGCACCGGAGTCATCACTGTCAATCTCAAACAAACGTCTCGTATCGGGGCTCTCTCTGCCTTACGACTCAGGGCATCGGCTACAACGTTAGCCTTGCCCGGGTGATACAGAATCTCACAATCGTAATCCTTTACCACATCTAACCATATGCTCTGGCGCATGTTCAGGTTTGGCTGATCCATCAAATATTTCAAGCTCTTGTGGTCCGTGTATACGGTACACCGAACCCCATACAAATAGTGACACCATATCTTGAGGGCGAACACCACAGCCCCCAACTCCAGATCGTGCGTAGGATATCTCGTCTCATGAGGCTTCAGCTGCCTCGATGCATAAGCTATGACATGTCATCTCTGCATCAGTACCGCGCCCAGACCTGATATCGACAGGTCACAATATACCACAAAGTCCTCCATTCCCTCCGGAAGCGCCAACACTGGGGATTCACACAACTTCTAGCGAAGTGTCTCGAATGAGGCCTACTGCTCTAGGCCCCAACTGAATATCACGCCCTTTCGGGTCAGCCTGGTGAGTGGAACCACAATTCTGGAGAAATCCCGAATGAATCTCCGATAATATACGGCTAACCCCAGGAAACTCCTGATCTCCGAAGGGGATCTCGGTACTTCCCAGTTCATCACCGCCTCGATCTTGGCCGGATCGACCAATATCCCATTCTGGTTGACGAGGTGCCCCAGAAACTGGACCTCCCGTAACCAGATATTCACACTTGGAGAATTTGGCGTACAACCTTTCCGATCTCAGAACTCCGAGTATCTCCCTCAAATGGTCCTTGTGCTGCTCTCTGGACCTTGAATATACCAAAATATTATCAATGAACACGATCAACGAACGATCCAACATCGGTCTGCACAGCCTTTTCATGAGATCCATGAATGTTGCTGGTGCATTAGTGAGCCCGAAAGGCATCGCCACGAACTCGTAATGCCTGGAAAAGGGTAATCGATCGAACAAGACGCTCCATGAACATCGTCTTCTGAATATCTTCATCACGCACCCTCATCTGATGGTGTCCAGACCTCAAATCAATCTTGGAGAACCAAGATGATCCCTGCAACTGATCGAACAAATCATCAATCCTCGGCAAAGGGTAACGGTTCTTGACCATCAGCTTGTTCAACTCCAGGTAATCAATACACATCCGGTGTGAACCATCCTTTTTCTTGACAAAAAGAATCAGTGCTCCCCACGGCGAGCTACTCGGCTGAATAAACCCCTTCCCCGGCAGCTCCTAAAGCTGCGAGGATAACCCCTGGATTTCTGGAGGCACAAGGCAATAGGGCGCCTTAGCAAT
The DNA here is from genome assembly GCF_052625555.1 of Lactuca saligna. NCBI lineage: Eukaryota > Viridiplantae > Streptophyta > Magnoliopsida > Asterales > Asteraceae > Lactuca > Lactuca saligna. Next base: position 106,080,997 of record NC_136424.1, read on the forward strand.
AGGTATTGCCCCCGGAATCAAATCAATGTGGAACTCTACCTGCCTCCCGGGAGGCACACACGAAAACTCCTTAGGGAAACCATTCGGGAACTCGCGCACTATCGGTACCTCATCGATTGACCTCGGTCTCTCTGAATCAACTCTCATATCCATTATGTAAGCCACAAACCCACTACAACCCTGCTGTAGACTCTGCCTCGCTCTAGCAGCCGAATAGAACGCTGAACCATTATGGGTACCCTCGCCATACACTATAAGAACTCCCCCACTAGGGTCTCGTATGGTCACCAGTTTTCGCTTGCAGTTAATAACCGCTCTGAACCTGCTTAACCAATCCATGCCCACATTAACACAGACGCCCCCCATAGCAATCGGGACCAAATCAATCGGAAACCCTATTCCTAAAATCTTGAGTACACATCCTCGAATCACATCAGTGGCATACACCGCTCTCTCGTCAATTATGGAGACTCACAAAGGTCGACTCAATGCCTCACGACAAATACTGATTTGCTGACTAAAGGCTAACGACACAAAAGACCGACTCGCACCCGAGTCAAATAACACCAAAGCAGGCACATAACATACAAGAAATGTACCTACGCATATCATAATATAAGCATATCACCACAAAATCAAAATAAACATGAGAAAGAATATATACCAGCCACAACATCGGGCGCAGCACGGACCTCCTCCGCGGTCAACTGGAAGGCTCTCCCTCGTGCCTTCGGTGCCTCGGCCTTCACCGACTGGATCTCTGTAGCTCTTATAGTAGCAAGGGTTGATCCCTGAGATGCTCGCTGCACTGACCCTCACAACTGCGGACACTCTGCCTTCTGGTGTCCAGTCTGTTGTAGTGGAAACAGACTGAAAACCCCTTGGGGCAATCCTTGGCCATATGCCCCTCCTTGACACATTTGTAGCAAGACCCTGCTCTGCACACCCGGTCATGACTCTTGCCGTACTTGTCGCAAGTGCAACCCCTCTGGTTCCCTGTCCTCAAATCAGCGGGCTTGGCCTACTTGGTTGCCAGCTGAGACTGTGCTGGTCGCGTGTCCCTCCCATGAGACTCTGCCTCCTCCCTTGCCTGAGTCTCCAGCTCTATCTCCCTCTTCCGAGCATTTTCCTGAAGCTCGGAAAATGTACGGTATCATGAGTTCGCTGCGAACTCTCAAATATCCCTCCTCAAAACGCTCAGATATCGGTTCATACGTGCCTTCTCGGAAGACACGTGCTCTGGGCAGAACATCGCCCTCTCCTGGAACATCATGGTAATCACTGTAACAGACTCAGTACCCTGTCCGAGGGTCAAAAACTCCTGCGCCAAACGCTCCCTCTCCACCTGGGGAACATACTCCTCTCGAAACATAGCAGTGAACCTCTCCCAGGTCACTGCAGCAAGCTCAATAGGCAAATAGTGCGCCGTCACAAACTTCCACCAGTCCTTCGCTCCCAAGTGAAGCTAGTTCAGCGCGAACCGAACCCTCAAATGCTCTGGAATTGAGCATGTGAAGAAACACCCCTCAATATCCTAAATCCACCTCATCGCCACAATTGGATCCTGTGTCCCATCAAACTCTGGTGGTTTTGTGTTGCTGAACTCCTGGAACAGCAACGCATCACCACTCTGTGGTCTAGCCGCAGCTACAGCTGCAGTGGCTGCAGCAACAACAACATCAGAAAGAGCAGCATATCTCTCATCAAAAGTCTCTATCAACATGGTCTTGATAGACCCAAACATCTCGGGTATCTCTGCCCTGATGGCCGCAACCACCTCCTCGTGAATGATCCTACGAATCTCCTCATCACTAGCACTGCTGCTCTCTTGTGTAAGGCATGTACTGACCATGATGACTTTGAAATACAACATAAGAATATATCAGGGACTCGATAGAGTATACTCGCACTCAATAAATCTACCCTACTTGATTTTTGATGCTCCATGGATTCTTACTTGGACTGTGCACCGCTCCGGTGTCTTCAGTAGTACGGGCCCAATACTACTGTCCACAACGCATCAGTATACACCCCAAGTCCTCCTCCAAGGATCCCAGATTCCAAGTACTCTACTCTCACTAAGTAAAGTCTACTCCCCAACAGATCGCTCATAAGCCTCTCGCTGCTATCTACCTCCTCTCAAGCATCTCCAAGCAGCAAACCCTAGGCTAAGGCATCACAAATCAGGCCACTCTAGTCCTAATAGAATACCTAGCCTACTCTAGCACGCAAAACGTATCATATCATCTCATAACATATAACATAAGGGTATTTTGGGAAATCATCGTTCGGGCAATGGCTGATCGTACACACGACTCTGCTCTGATCTTTTCAAATTCTTATACCCTTTTAGAAAACAAATTTTCACATTTTAAGAACAATTTAATTCACAATATTATAAAACACATTGTTCCTTATATTCCACATAAGTTAAAATCCCAAGATCATAACATATAAATAAGCTCCGCGTGTGTGTGTACTGATCATGCCGACGCCTTCTCGCGATCCTCACCAGTATCTGCAAAACATAACACAAACGCTGTAAGCACGAAGCTTAGTGAGTTCCCCAAAATACCACATATAGCACATATTAACCACTCAAGGCTATAGCTCTGGTGGGCTCTTGGGCCCTAACTCTGTGGACCCCCTGGTCCTAGCTCTATGGACCTTCCGGTCCTAACTCTGGTATACTCACAGCATAAATCTCATAGAAATAATGCAGTGCAACACATCACATAGATAGCATACAAAGTACTTTATCACATAACTCTGTTTACCTATGCAAGGTAAAGTATAGTGAGAAGAGTCACCTCAGATGTCTCGGTAATATCTCGCTCGCGTAACACTGATCTAGTCTCTGCCTAAACACATAAACGATCATCTCAATTAATAATGGCTCTCCAGGCTAGACTAAATCCTCACATGTCCTCTAAGAAGGCTAAAAGGCCATTTTACACTTCAAACAGTTCACAAGTCCAATTGTTGACCAAACTCTAAAAGTCAACAAAAGTCAAAGGTCAACCCTTTGACCAGACTCGCCGAGTGCACAATTATGACTCGGCGAGTTCAGCCATCAACTTGAGTCCTCAAAATCCCCAATGACTCACCGAGTCACTTCCCCAACTCAGCGAGTCACCAACTGTGTGATTCATGGGGGAAAACTATCCTACTCGCCGAGTCTGTTCTTGGACTATGCGAGTTCATGCCATGCTCAAACTCAAATGACCTCCTGAAGTTAGGTATGTTCCTCCAGTCCCAATATCTGGCCTTACCAACCACTATAATCACGTAAAGGTCTGTCCTTGACACTCATGCAATGACCAAAAAGCTTCTTTGGGTGAAATAATCCCTCAAATGTGATTGGGACTCTATGGACCTTTTAAGGTCCAGATCTAAGAAGAAATCCACCTTGGTACCTTACATACATCGAATCCAATCCAAAGAATGCACAAGGAAACCCTAGATTCAACTAGAACACCAAATACACGAGTTTGAGCACAGATTAGTACCTTTAGTAGCCTCCTCTGATAAATGGATGATATATATGAGCTCCTCAACCTTCCTTGTTTGTCCTCCTTCCTTCTTTCTTGCAAAATCACACTTGGAATGATTAAATAGCCCTCCTCTTGCACTACAAGCCTTCTCTCTCTCTCTCTCTCTCTCTCTCTCTCTAGGGTTCTCAGGGGTTTGATAGCTGCAAATGGTGGCTAAAAGGTCCTTAAATAGGGCTCAAGCCCTGGAGAATTAGCATTTCATTAAACATCATGGACTCGCCGAGTCCACGCATGGACTCGCTGAGTCCGCCATTAAATCAGTCCGACCATGCGCGATCCTACTCGGCGAGTCTTAGCGCCTACTCGCCGAGTCCCTCTCCAAAACTCAATATAAATGTACAAAATAAGATACCTGGGAATCTGGATGTTACAGTTATGGTAGATGCGAATAGCACTTTTGCGTGTCAAAATACAAAGGTATCTTCTTCATATTGATTGCATAATCACATAGTTGACTTTGAATCCATATAACTTGAGAAGTGCAAGCTGCAACAACTACATACTCTGCTTCTGTTGTAGAAATCAAAACACATGCTTGTTTCTTCGATCACCATCGTACTAGCTTCCCGTCCAACAACTGACATCTGCCTGTTGTGCTTTTGCGATCAAGTTGACATCCGCGTAGGCCAGCGTCTAAGAAATCTTGTACAAAGAATCATGTCTTTGAAGGATACCAAAGACCCAATGAAACCGTTCCTTTGAGATAGTGAAATATATTCTTCACAGTAGTGAGATGGGGTTCTCTTGGGTTAGAGTGGTACCTAGCATAGTTACACACACCAAACATGATATCAAGACGAATCACAGTTAAGTATAAAAGTGAACCTATCATGCTTCAATATGTAATTAAGTCTACTTCTAGATTGTACAACGAAGGATTCAAGCGTGTTCCAACTGCCATCGGTACTTTTAGTTTTGTGTTATTCTTCATCCCAAATTTTTCAAGCAAGTTTCACGTATATTTTTCCTGATTTATGAAGATGCATTCCCTACTTTGATGACTATGTAAATGCAAAAAATTATTAGTTTTTCCCATAATGCTTATTTCAAACTTTCTTTTTATAATCTACTTAATTTCATTCTATAACAAAGGGTCAGTTGAACCAAAAATTATATCATCAAGATAAATTTGAACAAGCATCAGTCAATTCCCAACTTTCTTTTGAAATAATATGGGATCAACTGATCCTTGTTCCAATTTTGAAACTTTCAAAAAATTGGTTAAGGTTGTGTTCCAAGCACAGGGTGCTTGTTTCAACCCATAAACTGCCTTATCTAAAACATTACAGTAATCAAGATACTTATCATTGACGAAACCAGGTGGTTGTTCGACATAGGTCGTTTCCTCCAATACACCGTTGAGGAATGCACACTTGACATCCATTTGATATACATCAAAATCCGTATGCAACAACGGAAAAGGTTTCCTCATAATCTATTCCTTCTTATTGAGAATACCCTTTAACAACTATTCTTGTGTTATTTCAAATCACATTTCCTTCTTTATCATTCTTATTCTTAAAATCCATTTTAACTGAATTAACAAAACATCCTTTGGTTTAGGAATTAACCTACAAACTTTGTTTCATTCAAATTATGCCAATTTAGATTGCATTGCAACAACCTAATCTGAGTGTTCTAATGAAACCTTTACTGTTTTGGGTTCAAGTTTTGAGATAAACACATTTAACATACAATATTATTGGTGAACATTAAGTACTTCATCCTTAGCTCGAATTTATGCTCGTGTCATGACTCCAGCATGTGGTCACCAAGAACCTATTTCTTTGGATGACAACGTGTCCATTTATCCATTGGTGGATATGCAAGATCAAAATCTAAAGGTGCATCTTTGAATACATCATCCTCTTCCGAATCTTCACCTGCATTCGAAACCTTGTCAGAAACATCACGAAATTCATTAGTTTGATTATTAAATCATTAGGAATAAATACATTTAGCTCCCCCTCAACTAATGGATTCAAATTAAGATGCTCCCCCTCGACATCATCATTATCCTTCTCATGCTCCCCATCGATTGGAGATGTGGTTTGCTCAAGCTCCCCTTTAACAGTTAAATCGTGAATATTACCATGTGATATTGAACTCAAGTGCTCCCCTCCACTTGATCACCCGTTGAAACTGGTATGCATTCGACATTCACTTGTGAAGTTGAGGTAGAATGAGAATCATCTTCTTCCCTAGTAACAGTTGAATCATTTGAATGCTTGGATTCTTCAGGAATAAGATTGTCATCAGCATGATTTTCAGCATCTATAGCTCTATCTGGAATACCAAAAATTAAATCATAGTCATCTTCATAAAAATTCTTTATTTATAACTCATCATTCATTTCAGAAATGACTAGCTTTTATACAAAGGAATGTTCAACAAATTTGATGTGATAGTCATCGCAAGTAAGATTGAAAGTTTCCTCGATTTTTCTTGTTTTTTTATTCAACACCCGATATGCAATGGAATTGTGCGAATATCCCAGAAAAATTCCTTCATCAACGTTTGACTGAAATTTAGAAAGATTGTCCTTGAGATTCATCATAAAGCATCTTCATCCAAAAACATTAAAGAATTTAACATTAGGCTTTCGTTTGTTAATGATCTTATAAAGAGTGATGTTGAAATGACGATAAATAAAAGAATGATTTTGTGTGAAACAAGCCATTGAAACAGCTTCTGTCCAAAGATATCGAGGCAAATTTGCATATGTAAGCATGGTTCTTGCAACTTCGTATAGAGAGAGAGATTCCTCCTTTCGACTACACCATTTTGTTGCGTAGTGTAAGGAGATGAAAACTTATGCGAAATTCCTAATTCATTCAAGAATGAATCAGAATTCGATTTTTGAATTCTAAACCATTGTCACTCTTAACTTTTTGAACTATCTTCCTCAAACTCAACTCTATGTTTTTGATGAAATCATTAATCATTTGAGTTGTTTCCGACTTCTGACGAAGAAAGAAAACCCAAGTAAACCTTGAAAAATCATCAACAACGACCAATATGTAGTTCTTCTTATTGAGAGTCTCAACAATCGAAGGTCCACATAAATTAATGTGAAGAAAGGTTAAATGATCTTGGAATCAATGAAAATTGAATGACCTTGTCTATGTTGCTTTCCCAGTTCACAGGCAGCACACAGTGAATCCTTATCAAATTTTAATACAAGTAACCCTTGAACTAGATCATGTAAAACCAACTTATTCAGATTTTTGAAATTTAGATGGGAGAGATGACGCAGCCATAACCAGCTAATATCATATGAAGCATTAGACAGTAGACACATAGAGGGAACTCCAAGATTTGGTTTCATGTCGAGCGTGAACATGTATCCTTTTCTGTTCGACTTAAGAAGAATCTCCATTGTTTCTTTGTTAGAGATGATGCTTCCTTTTTTTATCGAAGACAAATTGATCACTATTTCCCACAACGATTTGCAAAAAACTTATCAAATTATGTTGTAAGCCTTCGACATGCACCTCTATTTGATGTGAACTTCCATTTGTTACCTTGTCGTATCCCTTGACTTTGCATTTGTTGTTGTTGCCAAGCTTCATTACTCCTGCACTATCTAGCTTTCGATAGTCTCGTAAATTCTCCTTTCGCCTAATCATGTGGCGAGAGCAACCACTATCAATGTACTAATGCTCATCGTATTGCTCATCACTTAGTAACTGCGATCATTCAGAAAAATTTATGTCCCCAATACTTTTTGGGTCCTTGGAAATTAGTTTGAAAGGCATTATGAAAAGATGAACCTAGTACCCAATTTCGAACCTTTGACTTTAAACTGTCAATTGAGTCAATTTTGAAAGATTTAGGCATTGAAATGTAATAATTCAACGTGAAAGGTTCAACATTGATTTTCCCTTTTCCATCCTTAGTTTGATGTCCTTCATCCTTCTTCCTGGGAATTTATTTCCACTTTTTCACAGATTGATTTGCTCTTGAGAGTACTTTCCCGAACGATATTGATTTCCTTTACCTTCGAGCCAATGATTGATGTTTTTCACATCACTTCTTCCTTTCGAAAAAGATTCTTTCACCTTCTTTTTTGAATCAGGATTTGGAAAGTGTAGATTTGTGAGCTTAAAAGGTTCATTTTTCTTCCCATAAATGTCTAATTTTTCAAAATTTTGTTCTGGAAAAAATGGTTTTGGTGGATTTTGAAATCGATTTTGGTATTGATTATTATAACCAACAACATTTTTATTGAAAACATTTTATCCTTGTTAAAAATGTGTTTGTCCATGAGTTGGATTGAAATTTCTTTATTAATTTTTTCGAACAAAATTCCTTTGATTTTTGTTTCGAGCAAACCTTCCATTTTCACGATTTGGAGCAAAATTTCTTGGACGTTGATTTTGAACAAAATTTCTATTTCTTTGTTTCTGAACGCTTTGCGATCGAACTTGATTTTGAACATTAGTTTGACTTTTTGAAAAATTATTTTGCTTTTGTAATGGCTTGGTTTGAACGGACGCCTTGTTTTGAGAAAATGTCTTAACATGTTCAGTTGATGTTTGCTTAAAAACTTTTTGTTTTTGAAAAGCCTTGACACTTTTCCAATAAACTTTTTTTCGAGCTTTTGTAGTCAAAATAACTTCTTCACAAACAAAATTTTGAACCCTTTCATTGAAAACTTGTGTTTTTGTCTTTTGAGATTTCAAAACAGTTTCTTTGGTTTGATTGAGAACACTTGATTTTTTCTGCTTTTACTTCCCAAACATATTTTGGTTTCTGTCTTTGAAAATTTGTTGAATTTTTGTTTAGACAATTTTCAACTGTGCTTTGGTTCAAATAGAAACCATCTTTTTTTCACATCTTTATTATCTTCCTCAACCAGTTTATTTATTTCAGGATTCACCTTGTCACCATTTCCAGTAGTGACAAACTCTTGGATTGGAAATACAACTGCATTTGTACATTTGAATGATGGATAGAAAACAGAATTAGATTCCAAACAATGTGGACCTTTGTCGTTCAACACCTTTTCAAACTCCTTTGATTCTTCATTAACTAGTTTGACAACGAACCTAGGAATAGGTGTTCCATTCGAAACTTCAACTTCATCGCTTTCATAATCTTCCACTACAACTTGATCAAAAGGATCGCAAACTTTCAATGTAGAAGGTTGATCAGTGTTAACCTTCACCATTGAATCATGACATATTTCTTTGCCTTTTGCCATTGAATTGATATTAATAATAGATAATTGAGAACAATCAACATATTCTTCTTCTTTAATTTCACCGATATTATCAGAACCATCTTCAATATCAGAAAAATTTGGTTGAGAGTGTAATGTCGAATTCTCAGTCATGTTCAAAATTTTAACTTGTTCTTTTTTCATAAGAGTTTCATTAATTATGTGCACAAGATCATCAAAATTTAATCATTCATCAATCTTAATTATTCCATATGCATACAAGTCATTAGGAACTTTATCAAACTCAAAAAATTTCTTTTCACAATCATAAGAAGTAGCATCTACTTTTTCTCCTTCATAATCTAAGAATGGTAGTAATTTTCGATGCTGTTCTTTGCAAATATCAAAAGAATGATGTAATTCAGTAAGCTTAGCATACAAACATTTTGCTGAGTTATAGTAGATATTTCTTTTTTTAGCTAACAAAATATTATCATTCCTAACCAAATCCCTATCTACCGTAGTGTTTCTCAATTGAAGCTCTAAGTTCTCAATCATACTCTTCTTAACCTCCATCTTATTTCGAATATCATATAGTAATGATTTTGATTGTTCAACTTCTCTACTCACGGAAATCAACATATCATTAAGATAAGAAAGAGCATCATCAAAGTCTAGTAAAATGGCATGATAAGTACTAGAGGGAATATTAAGAGAATCAAGAAGGTTACGTACCTTCATAGTCATTGGAGACTTTTCAGATCTAGTTGAGACAAAGAATATTCCAGTGACCTTCTCATCCTTCGAATCGTCCTCTTCGAACTGAGTGAACATTGCTCCATGGGTAGGATTTCTTATTTCCTCATCATTAGACCCAGATGACCAGATCTAATACGTCCCATCACTCCCATCTTCTCCTTTTGTCATCAAGGAGAGTCCCTTGGTTCGTGCCCTCAACTCCTTAATTTTCTCAGCGTAGTATTCTTCTCTTCCATTTTTCATAGCATGCAATATTTGGCAAGTGATTCAAACTATTGTAATTGTTACAATCATAGCCCGAATCCCCTTTCAGCTTTAATGGTTTCTTCTCAATCACACTCTTTCCTTCCTTCTTCTCCTCCTTCGACTCTACTCTTGCACCTTTACCTGTTGAGCTATTCCCTATAAATTCACTGTTGTTCTTGTAATTTGGATTAAATGGATTTTTGAAAAACTCTTCACTTTATTATTCGAGTAATAAGCCACCGGTTCATCCTAAAAATTCATCAAAAATGCTTATTCTTCAACATCCTCTTGTTCACCGGATTTAATTTCAGAGTCATTGGCAGTCACTTTTGACATTAAAGCCAATGGTCCTCCTAAGCTCAAGTTTCCTTCTTCAGCAATCTCATTAATCTCACTTTCATGGGCTTCAGAAGGCGGTACAAATCAGCCAAAGAATAACCGTTGAAACTCTTTTGAGTTTTGATCACCAGGCTTATGTTTCTCCATTCCTTTCGCAACCCCATCAGGAAAGTCACATTGTATCAAGAGTCGAACGAGTAACACCATAACGAGTACACTTAAAGATCAACACGTTCAAGCGATCATAATACAACTCGATGATTTTGTTATCTTTTTACTTGAACTCACCCAATTCCAATAGGCACTCCTTCACTGAACTTTTCTTGGTCTTCTCACTACCCTGATATTTCTTTTTTAATGCGTCCTAAAATTCCTTCATGATTTTACAAATTCGAACATAGTTGTAAACTTCTGATGGAAGAGCACCACGTAGTTATCGAAGACATTTCTTATTATTTGCTTTCTATTTATCTGTTTGCATAGCAACATCAGCAGAAGAACCAGCAGTTGCAACTTATTCAAGCCTTCAAGGATGATAGTTTCCACTTGTGATACACCTCCAAAGATCTTCATCTATGCCGTTGAGATAATCCTCCATTCGATCGACCCACTGCTCGTAGTATTTAGGAATGAGCAAGGGAATCTTCATATATGATCTAAGCAAATGATAAAAACTTGACATCATGTTCATGTTGAAGTTCTCCATTTTTGTACGGAAAAAGGAGATTTTTGATTTTAGAAAAGAGATATAACCAAAGAATCAATCAGAAAATGATTAGTAAACACTTGATCTAACAAAATGAATGCAGGATCGAAACAAATCAATCAATTGACACAAGTTTTCTTAATCAATTATGCGGAAAACTTTGAATCAAGAAGAGCGATTCAAAAATCACTACAAGAAAAATAGCCTTTAATGACGCGCAAACAATGACACTCACGGATTCACGTTACCCATTTTTGGGCGTCCTTAAAAATAATGTCAGACTTCCAAAATTTGAAGGATAGTGGACACGCATTTTTGCGTGCCCCTAAATTAGTGTCTCAAGAAAAAAAATTAAAAACACGGAGGGCGCTTTATCTTAAACGTGCGTCTTCTGTAGGTGTCGCTTTATAATTTTAAGGAAACGCGCCTTGAGAAGATAACGGGGGAAACGGAACCCTAAAATTTTGAAAACCCGCCTTTCTTTTCTACCTTCTTTTCTTTGTCTTCACAATAGACTCTCCCCTTTTGTTTCTCTATTTCGATGGTTGTTTCCCTCTTGCCCTAATCATGTCGTCGCCGCGAATCAAACACCGCCAGGCAGTGGAAGAAGATGATGAAGTTTGTCGTTGTCGTATGCCGCCATCCTTCGTTGTCTCTAACTATCTCTGCCCTTTCTTTATTCTTCGCTTCTATGATCTCAGCCTCTTATTCACCCCTCTAAATCCTTACTTGTGAGTCCACACCACGCTTGTTTTTATCTTGTTATGGAAAATCAAGAAACATTCAAAAAACCTTAGGGTTTCGCTGTGAGGCCTCGTTTCTTCTTATTAGTATCGGATTTCTTCTTGGGTGAGGGGCCAGATTGACGAGACCTGTGAGAATTCTGAGATCGATCATTGCTCCCTGTGTGACTGTGTGAGGATACAGAGATTAATGGCTGCGACAGGGTTTAGCAAACCTCCTTATATCTTCTCTACCAGGTATAATAAATGTTGGGTCAAGTCTCCAGCTCTGCATTCTCTCTACCTCTGCATTCCCTCTCTCTCCCTCTCTAGAAAACCCTAATCACCCTTCTGGTTTTTTGAACCAGGAAAAAGCGTGGTTCGTGTATTTGTAAACCCGATATAGAGATTTTTGGGTCCGATTTTTAGGGATTACCATAAATCAGAGAGACTTTTGTTGATCCAACTTTTAATCATCAAGGTACGATTCATTTATGTTGTTTTATGTCATTTAGTGTCAATAAGTTTAACGTAATTTTATGTGTTTTCTGTAGACTGGGACTCGAAATTCCAACAAACAATGGTGGAAATGCATCCACTTAGAACAGCTGATGCTGCATACAGCAAGATTAAAGGAATGCTTTCTACTCTTGAAGACCGCTTCACTCGCATTATCACTCCAAAGGTGCATCTTTTCCCATTACTTTTACAAAAATTGTCCCTGTGGTTTTTAAAAGAGTTTTCAGTTTTGGACTAAAATTCAGAAACAACAGGAACCATTTTTGTAACTTATTCTTACTCCTAGATTCCAAAAGGGGGAACTTACTCTATTTTCTTTTCGGCAATGATTTGTACAGGAATACCAAAGTTTTAGAATTGGAAGTGATGGAAACGTACAAGGAGTTGGACTATTTGTGAATACTGAACCAGAAACCGGGCATCTGGTTTATGATGCTGAGACTTGAACCTGAGACCTCAGTTATGGATTCTTATTTATTTTTTATTTTTAAAAATTTAAAATTGTTTGTTTCAGGTTTTATTGTCCTGTGTTGAGGGTAGCCCAGCTGCTAGAGCTGGAATACATGTAGGAGATGAGTTGATTGAAATAAATGGAGAGAGAATTAAAGAGATTAGTGGTGAAGCTGCTGCACAAAAGCTTAGAGGTTATGTTGGGACAAGTGTGTTACAGTCAAAGTGCACAATGTAAGTTTCTTACATTTAAGTTTGGTAGGAAGGAATGGAATGGTTGATTCCTTTCCAAAGGGTTTTATAGAAATTTGTGCGTGTTCATATTTCTGATCTACATGGAAAAAAGTTGGCCATTGACTCTAGTTTTAGAGAGGTGAAACTACCCCGGGAATTCATCAGACTTTATCCTATATTAAGTGTCATCATTCCTCATAGAACACCAAATGGTCATGTATCCAAAACCAGATATGTAAAGCTATTAGCCTTCTCCCAGGTGCTTATTAATTCTCTAAATCTTAGTCTTACTTTATAACTTCATATCTTAAATTCATCTAACAACAAGCTTTTGTAAATAGAGTGCTGCTACAGATATGAAACACGCCATTCGTGAATTTGAAAATCAGGGTGTTGAATCTTACATTTTGGATCTCTGAAACAATCCAGTAAGTAGCCTAAAGTTGACTTTAGTAAACTTTTGTTTGACTATTTACTAGTATATACATATATATGTTTATTTATAGGGTGGTTTGGTGAAGGCTGGACTTGATGTTGCTCAAATATGCCTGGATGGAGATGAGACTCTAGTGAACACAATAGATAGAGATGGGAACATGCTTCTTGTTAACATGATCAATGGCCATGCTGTTACTCGTGATCCGCTAGTTGTTCTTGTAAGTTTTTTTTTTTTTTTTTTTTTTTTTTTTTTTTTTTTTTTTTTTTTTGACATGAAAATCTATACATTCACCTTCTGTTACATCTTTTGCTAGTGCTGCCATGGCAGTGAGACAACAGCCACATCTATAGAAGTATAAGCTGAGAACTGGCTGTGTTAATGTGTCCCATTTTCATAAACGTGGTAACAGGGTGCACACAAGGCTACAGCTCAAGAAACGTGTGACAGTTGGCGAAAAAGGTGTTGTTTTATCCCCCCCCCCCTTTTTTTGATATGGTTTTGACTTCTGAAATAATTTGATTTGTGCAGGGGAAACGAGGTTTATAGGAGTGGAGATTTATCAGAAGCTGAAGTATGTTATTCAAAGGGTATTAGTTCAATACAACATACAAAGACGCATGGCGTTTGTATACATCCTCTTATTTTCTGTTATAGCAATCGTGCAACTATACGCATGGCTCTTGGAAGAATGAGGGAAAATGTCTAAACGACTGTAGAATGGCTGCTGCATTAGATCCCAATTTCATGAAGGTCAATAAGCTCCTATTCAGAGAAACTACTTAATACGAAGGGAGAGGCTCTTCTCATGGTATGTGAATGTGATTCATAATCTTTGTTAGTTTAATAATTGAAATTGACTGATTTGCCCCAACTTATTACACAGCTGGGGAAGCATAAATAGGTGGTTCAACTGTGTGAGCAAACCCTAGATACATCGGGTACTCCAAATTCTACCAATTTTTTTAACTACTTTCCCTTTACTTTTCAGTTTTAACCTCTTAATATTATATGATATTTATAAATCAAGGAGGGGAACTTCAGTGGTGAAGATACTGTTAGGGTTACCACCATGAACAAGCATGGGAAGCATGATTTGGATATTCCAATCATTGTCAACCCAAGAAATGATCCTCCATTTATTAATATACTTGAGTTCATCATGTTGGAGAATGTGACAGAAGATGATATTCACTTTCCAGGTCATATTCACTTTCCAGGTATATTACAGTTTATAAGAAATAACAACGTACTTTTATGTATTTGCTTATTGTGAAAACATTTTACTTTTATTTCTTTCTATTACAGTTTACAACAATGCACTTTTCATTTATGCTCTTACAAGATTTGTTGTAAGTCCTTTAATCCCAAGCCACTGATAGACCCTTGTTGAATCTATCATAAACTCCAGGCATTTTAACCCCTGATTCAATTACGTGATAATATTAAGATAATTCCCAGCTTTCAAGATGTGGGTATCTCCAAGAAAGAACAAAGTTCAATTCAAAATAATTCTTAGCTGCTAAACAAAAACCTCTAGGGAGTGGTCCCCTAAAACAGTCCTGGGACAAAGTTAGTGCTCTTGACATAACAAAACAACCATAATACCAGAAAAAACCATCCTACCCCTGGCCAAAAAGATAACAGAAATGTCGGGGCTTATCAATACCAACGGCCCAAACTTTCACCTTGTCCTCAAGGTGAAGGAAAGAATGGGTCGTCCTTACATTCCTATTCAAGTGCGGTTGCCAAAATGAATGGTAAACCTGAAACAACTCAAACTTCACGTGTAACATCAATAACTTAGGAGAATAGACCAAAATCTCCTCTGACTTCTTCTTAAGTGACTCCTGTTGCTGTTGTTCTCCTTCCATCTCTTCAAGTTCGAACCCTTGTTTGGTGGCTTTCCCTACAATCACTGGCTCCAATTCCTCTAAGATCATCTTGATAACTTTATCAACCTTCCCATTCTTATTACTCATCACACTTGAGGAGAAGTATTGGTAATGAAAACTGGGACCCTCGCTTGGTATCCTCACCACCTCAAAAACATTCTTGAATTTATGTGGGACTTCACCAATGAGTTGTGCATTCCCACCTTTTTTCACAACTTCCCAACCATTCTCATTAGGATCTAAGGTGATGTACCAGCCATATCCTCCAAAAGCAACTGATGCATTAAAGCCCTTGCTATGTAAACTTGCTAATTCAGCTTCAAGTCCTTTAGTAAAACCATCACCCGAATCATCTAAAACCTTAAGGGGGCACAATAGGAACTCTTCCAGCCGATAAAGCTCACCATAAGTAACTTCACTTCCACTTCCATTTGCCATAGGAAACTTATTTGGCAACAACTTTAACATCAAATCCTTGCTAACATCTTTTCCCTTTTTAGCAATAACAAGTATTTCTTTATCTATCTCTTCATCAATCCCTTTCTTCTTCAAATTCTCCAGGATCCAAGAGCTCTCCATACTCTTCATGTTCTCACCAGTAATGACATTACTTCCACCAAGATCATCATAACCAGCTGTAATTATAACCTGTTCAAGACCTTTTTCCTGTATTTTGATTCCAGCAAGCATACACCAATTCCCCTGCACTCTTTCTTGGGGAACCATAATATCACCCAGGGGGTCCTGATGTTTGGACAAGGTGACATTAGAATCTTCAGTAACCTTTTGAAAAGTAAAGTATGCTCCATGCATCAGATATTTAGAGAAATACTTGTCACTTTTGTTAACAGTCACAAAAAGATGAAATATTTCTCCACAGTTTTGGAGACAGAGTTTTTTTTCCATGACACTATCATCTTTATTGAAATCAACAGTAGCTAATACACCATATCCGATACATAAGACAACATTAATATCGGTAGAAGAGCCAATGTGCCCAGGTGAATCAACAAGAATGCTCAATAACTCGTTTTGGATGACAGAGGATCCAAAATTGAACCCTAGGGTTTTGAAGACGATATTAGGATAAGCCAACACCTCCAACCTTGAGGAGCTGGGTATCGTGGTTGAGTAAGAGGTGGCCAATTGGGGTTCGATCGGCAGAAGAGAAACAGAGGTGCGAAGAGGAATTAGCGCCAATTGTGTCATTGGTTGGATTAACCTTATGTGAATATAAGGTAGGTCTAATCCCTGTTTGACCAAAGTCAGAGTTGATTCAGTAAAACTTGGGCTTGAGTTAGAAAAGTTACCCATCAACTCCATAGTGCGCTTAGTATTTTGTGAGCCCAAGGTGTTGATCACAACCCACTTATCTCTCCTAAGTCAGGTATTAAAAATTCCACCTTTTGCCCTTGGCTTGATGCATATTTACAATTTAGCTTATTATTTTGATTTACACTTGCAGGAAATTAGAAGCGAGGAGCTACATAATGATGTTTCATAGATGCACCCTGGTTATAAACAGGTATGAATATGATTTACACTTCCAGTTCACATTGTATCCATTTCTGGAGAGGATATTTGGCCCTATAGTAATAGCTCGTATCGCAGGAGTAAGCAATTTTTCTTTAATTTAGTTTTTCTTTTACCATTTGTTTAATTTAATTATTCATTTTTGATGTAATTATTGATTTTGCATGAGAGATTTTTTTTATATATGAATCTTGAAAAATGGGATGTTTGGTTGTTAAGTGAGGTCTTGAATATGTTTTGTGTAGGTTGTGTCTATACCACTACTCACGAGTTATCCATTCATAGCCATGTTGACTGGATTTGCTCTCTCGTTGACTTTAAATTGTGCATCCATTATAAAGAATGTTTTATATGTAAGTTTTTCAGGGACTAGATCTGTCTACTTCATTAATTGCATGCTAGTATTAGTTTATTACTTAATATAAGATAATATTTGCACATATTAATGCAACATGCAAGAAATGTTATAATTATTTTTATCTTGATAATTTGGTTTCTTGTCATCAACAGGTATCCATCATAACGGGGACATTCATTCTGCAAAATAAAGTTGTGGTAATCTTCACCTCCTCAGTTCTATAGCTTTTTTTAGGGTTAGATTCATAAAGTAACAATGCACTTTCATTGATTTAGTTATTTATTACAAGTTTATAACATCCTAATTTCATTTTTTCTTATTAGAACATTGTACTTTCAAAAATCTACCCAATTATCTTATTGTATAGCTTGAGTGCATTTGTGGCTTAATCTTAATAATAATTCAGTTTTATATTATCTTATTGTCATGTTTGTTTAGTAAGCTTAAGAAGAGTAAACAAGGTATCCTTATCTCAGTTGCAGTCAAACCACAAGCTTCCGGGGCCAATTAAGTTGCTGGGACATTTTCTGAAGTCAAACACCTTCTTCTTGTGTATAAATTCAATAGCAAATTCAATACTTTCTTGTGTATAAGTTCTATTAGAAGACAAACATATTTTTAATCCCTTTGATATCCATTTGTCTACTATTGGAATGATTATTTGTGACATTAACTTTTGTGCAATATATTATATTTTTTGTATATGGTATTTTATTTTTTATTATGATACATGAAATAGAAATTTAATTTGAAAATTAGTAAATCTACAAATAATTTTTTTTAAACAGTTAAAATTATGATACACAAAAATGTGTGTCATCTGCATTTATGACATGGCCTTTCTTGACAGGGGATTTCTTGATACGCATTGCGTGTCATTAACATGCGCGTCGTAAGGTTACGATACGCAAATGCGTGTCGTCTTCCGTTATGACAGGGCCTTTCTTGATACGCATTGCATGTCGTAAACGTGCGTCGTAATTGCGCGTCGTAAATGCGCGTCGTCTATAGACGACGCACAAAAGCGTGTCGTCTCTCTTTATGACATGGCCTTCCTTGACGTGCATTTGCGCGTCGTCTGAGCCCTTTACGACGAGCAATGAGCGTCGTAAAAGGCTGTTTTTCTAGTAGTGAATATTGAAAAAAATAGGAGAAAACTGGAATTGATTGAATGAATCCCACTCTGATACCAATTGAAGAGTGTTTAAATCAAGTTATGAACATGTAATCAACCAATGAAAGCAATAAGAACACGATACGTAAATCATATCTGGTTGTCTCATTAATCTTCTGTAAGAGTACAAGAGTTCTAGAGAGAACATAATGACGAAGAGCTCAAAAGTTACTCTCTACCCTTATATTTACTCTATTTATTGAGTGATATAGACACACAAAAAATATGCAAGGACTAGACATTAGACTTAAACATCAATAGGTGCCTTGAAAAATACATACACTTCGAAGTACATGACTTCGCAGTTAAACAGACTTACACTAATTTCGACATCTGATTATACATTTCACACCCTAAAAAGGTCAAAGTCAACGGTCAAGGTCCAAAAGTCAGTACTTCTTCCCAGCAGAGTACAACCCGCGTACCAAGAGAGTATGTCCATTGTACTCTAATGTTGACCAAAAATGGGGCGCTGACTGCGTATGTGCAGTGTACCACTAAGTACACCCAACGTATGAAGCCAAGTCCCAAAAATCCATTAAGAGCTTATTCCATTAAGCTCTTACATCCAAAACTAAAATCCAAACCCAAAATGATATCCTAAGTCATAATGTTTCCAACTTTATGACGTTGCATGGATATAAATTACTAAATGTCCACAATCCTAAGTTCTTAACCCAATAAGACCATCTAACACATGCATGGGTTACATACAACATTGAAGATTATATTTATATGCATCATAAGACTCTGAAATGTCTAAAAGGATGGCTTATATGACTTAGAGTAACCTATACTCATAATGCCAAGCTAATGGGACCAAAATGTTCACAACTTCAAGGCTAACAAGATACTAAACAAGTCATCATCAAGTTCAGATTTTTTTTACCTTAAAATGATGCCGAATGGTGATGAGATTTGTATCTAAGGTGCCTCACTCTTCTAGTGTGGTCCTCTCTTTTTCTCATTCCTTCTAAATCACCAAAAGTACCCACAAAAGCTCAAGAACACTCTCAAGAAGGATTAGGGTTCTAGATGGACTAAATGGAAAACGGAGGTTGAAGAGTAAATGGGAAATGAGGAATTAATGATGTTTACATATGGACCAAACCTTAAAAATTTGTGTTTGAGGATCCATCATGTACGCCCTGCGTATGAGGTGTACGCCCAACGTACTAAATCTGGCCACAGTCACAAAAATGCCACTATGGGTCAAAATGAAATCAATTCTCATAATAAGGGGGTTAAAAGGTAAATAGTTGAAAATCGAGATGTTACAAGTCTCCCCCACGTAAAATAGAATTTGTCCTCAAAGACCGCTGCTGCAACTAACTCAGGGTAGTGTTTCCACAACTCCATCTCGTGCTCCATAGACAATCCTCCCCGAAACCCGATCCAAACTAAAAGTTGGGTCATTCATGCAACTGCATTTCCATACTATCTTTAACCCAATCTTACGAAACCTATGCACTCTAACCAATAACAAATCCTTAACCTGCTAACTTTTACCACTGAAGAAATCCATCACAATTCTCCCAAAATCCAGAAATCCAATACCTCGACTGAATCGCAAGCGAGCAAAACTATCTCGGAATGTAGTTACTACGACTTATCCTTATAATCTGAACCATACGAAACCCTTCCAACCCTGAATTACCTTGTTGATACCACTAGGAAACATGACTCCCGACCATTTACTACTATTGAACGCTTCATCCGAAAACAAGGCGACTCCCAACACCCTTAACTGCTCACTTTATCCAAACCAACTGGTTTGTGAGTTTCCTAACTTCCAACAATGCACCAACACCTAAAGTAAAGAGATAAATTATTATGATCACTGGGCCCACAACCTATGTTTATAATACCTATAAAAGGTCCTCAACATAGGTCTGGATGGCCTCCGATCCCACAACATGAGTCTGGAATGCCCTTCCCCGGATCTCGGCCTATGTCTGGAATGTTCCCAGTATTATGCTGATCTTGTCGACTTTCCATCACTCGACTGAAAACTCATGACCAACACCACAGAGCCTAAAGATACTCAGCCTCAATCCACTATCTTGCAAGAACCCGTATACATCCCTCTTAACGCCAACCGATTGCAACAATGACATACTGTGACAACCGTGAAATTCAAGTCAAATTCAAAGTCAACAAGTCAAACCGGTCAATCTTGTATAATACTTGTATGATTAAAAGTTATTCTATGAATATATCAAGAATTAGAGGGTCTAGGTAAATCTATGTGTTTATCAATGTGAAACCCTAAGAAGGGAGTTAAACGCATCAAAACACGACTATGAAACCTTTTAGGGACTTAAAATAATCGTAAACGAAGTACAATAGGGTCCACATACCTTGCATTGCAAGATTATTCGATGAAAATGACTAAATGTGAATCTCTCTCGAATCTCTCTCAATCTCTCCCAAATCTCTCTCAAAATATCCCTCAACTTTTTATAGTCAATAGGGTCATCCCGAGCCTTAACTTGGCCAAAAATCACTCAAAACGAGAAGTTATATTGAAAAACGGCTAATTAGGGCCGAAACCCTCTTAGGAACCGAACCCTCTTAGAGGGAACCTCTCAGGGCCGAACCCCTCTTAAGAACCGAAGCTGTCAGAGGCTAACATGTCAGTAGCGAAACTACCCCCTTGGACTGAACCCTACGAACCGAACCTCCACCTTCGCTCCCTCCTTGTGCCACTCTCGGTCCTTATCCTTAAGCACCGAACCCCTCGCAGGTTCGCTTCCTTCTTCCGGTTTTCGATTACTTTCACCTCCTAAGCCCCTTTCTGACGGGATTTTTTCACCAAATTCATATTTTTACCATTTTAAACTCCCAAAACTCATATTTTATTTATTTCTCAAGGATTTATTAATTTAAAATTGTTATTTCATTAACAGAAATATCTAAGGATATTTTACCCCACAAGTGGGTCAAGTGTGCGCACTTGCCTCCATGTGTCACTTCCCCATTAACCCAACCCTATCCACATCACAAAAACCAAGGAAAATGTCACTTCAAACTTACAATTTGCTCCAGCAACCTTCATTATATATAGAAACCCTTGGAGGATTTCTTGGCTCACTTGATCATTTCAAACACTTACACTTCTCACACCACATCAAGAAAGCTTCTTTCTCTCTACTTTCCACCACCTTCTGCAAGTGTTCTTGAGTTGTTACTGCACTTTTTGGTAAGTATTCCATCTAAACTCAAGTGTTATTCTATGTTTCCATACCATCCTTGAATTATCTACACATATTTTAACGCCAAAAATCGTTCTTAGGATCATCCACACTTTCTCGTGTTCATCAAGTGTTGTTGACTTTATACTCCTTGCCTTCGACCTTCCACTCTTCCAAGAATCACTCAAGGTGATTTCATACCCCTAAATTTTTTGGTGTTCTTTATTTTTCGGGGGGGGGGGGGGGGGAGGGAGGGGGGATACAAGTTAAAACTCCAAAACATATTTGAAACTTAACTTGACAGCTTACAACAGAAAAGTTGTGACCTGTTCACGAACTGTTTTACCCAACTTAAACTTAATATTTTTCAAACATTTTCAATATTAAAATATTTCAGGTTTATACCTTTAAAATGACTACTTTCACATCTCCATACGATGTTTCTACAATTTTTGGTGATTTTTACAAAACTGCCTATCACTGCAGCAATGAAATCGGACCAGGTTGCGAGAATGAACATTTTCACACAGGTTCGAGACTACCAAAAATTATAAGAAAAACTGTGGACATAGTAGACTCTTTTTCCAAACTCTCCAAGTTTACGGATTTAGTTTTAGACTTACGATGGTTTTTGTATAAATAATCTAAAACAGTGACAGTTAAAGTTAAATTCTTAAAAGAAGTTTAAGAGTTATTCACACCTTGTAACATGCTAAGCAAGGTGTGTAAGATTTTATACTTAGCATTTTCACTATCATTTTATTGAAATACAAGGTCATGCATAAAAAGGTTTCAGTTACAACATAATTTTTTTTGATAAAACTATAATAGGTATAGTTTGGACACCTCAAATGATAATACTATCGATTTACAAAGCGAGTATTTTATTACAAACTACGTGAACATGTTAATGAATAAATTTGTGAGACATTCATCTTCGGAGTACTCTTTAGTACAACAAAAAAGTCCTGTAGTTATAGCCGGAATCTCTTGTAGAGAGAGCGTGATAGTTGTGTATAGATGTATATTGGATTTGACAACCCGCACCTGAGCTACTTCCACCAGCTAGACCGGCAAGTCTGGGGTGACAAGTGTCATAACATTCCGATGCTTGAAGAACATCGAGTACGGGGTCTTCAAGTCATAGTATGGTTATATCAACTCACATGAGAAATTAACAAACACGCCGTTCATGAGAATTTAAGGATTTCACAAAAAAGAGTTTTATTTACATATAAAACCACATATAAGTATGATGATTTACTTACATATACTAAGTCTTGGTTCAGTTAAGACTACAATAAACCTTTTAAAAAATATTGGATTTTCTGGAAACAAACTCGTAACAAACTTTAAGGAACAACATACATTTTTCATTCATAAATTGCTTATGAACTCATCAGCTTTAATGCTGATACTCTTTCAAAAACAACTTGTATTCTCAGGTAGTCAGTAATACAGGCAACCACATGACTTTTTGAAGACAAGACGCTAAGGCGTAGATTCCTTTTGAACTATTTTGACATCATATGTAATTTATTTGGAACATGTATTTTGCAACGATGTAACCATTTAAATTATATTGATGATGCTTGTGTTTACTTTCTTGTCTATGGTTATGATACTGAACATGACGTCTTCTGCCCCCGAACGTTTCCGTCGTTTCTGGTTTGGGGGTGTGACACATACTCTTTTACCATGCATAGTTCCTTTCACAATACAAGCTGCTTCCATCACAAAATCCGACAAAAAAATGGTCACACACAACTCGAGTGTAACACCGTAAAATTTAAAACCAAATTTTCATTTCAAAACACAATAAACATATGTCACTTTTCCTCAAATTCACTAGTAACAAATTTTCAACATATTTTTATTTAAGATTGTCTATCACAAATCCAGGATCCTCCAAACATAACTCTTTCTCTCCTGTGTACAATCGAGCCGACGCTTTCCCGATATCATGAAAAGTACCTGCAAACACGTAACACATAACACGGTAAGCACGAAGCTTAGTGAGTTCCCCAAAATACTACACACATCTCAATAGCCTCTCATGGCTATACTCAGATAAAACCCTCTGGTCAATGTCTCTCAGTGGGACCCTCCAGTCCCATAACTCGGGTGGACCATCCGGTCCTACATTAGGAAGCTCATAATAATAATACTCAGCATAAATCAAAAAGACATAATGTAAAATATCATGATATACAGATAAGCACGTAAGACATCTTGTTCACACAAATATACCACACATGGTAAGTATAGTGAGAAGACTCACCTCAAAAGCTTACAAGTAATAATCTCGCACATGGAAATCTCGAACTAGCCTCCGCCTATCACATAGGATAAATAACTCTAATTAATACTCTATTCATTATCAATACCAAAAGATTTCCTTCTCTTTCTCTTTCTAATTCCTCGATTGGGTAAAAGTCCATTTTACCCCTCCATGGTCTCCTTTGCTCATGTATGATCAAACCCCAAAGTCAATAGAAGTCAAACTCGAGTCAACAGTCAATGTTTGATCCGACTTGCCAAGTGCATCTATGTGGCTCATCGAGTCCCCTTTTTTCTTCTATCATATTGCAAGAATCCACCTTGACTCGCTGAGTTGTCTCGCCAACTCGTTGAGTCACCCATATCCAGACCCATCGGGGAAAAACCCCAGCCGACTCGTCGAGTCAGCTCATAGACTCAGCTAGTCCATTCAAACTGATTTCTCATTCAGACGATTCAAAGCAGCTCTACTACTCCAAACACTAGATCTAGCATCCCAAGACTCCATTGTCACGTAAAGCTTCAATCTTTACAGTCATGCATGGTAGTTTTTGCTCCAACATACAAAAACATGCTCCCACAATGTGTCAAGCAGAATATCCTTCATATGGGTGAATAAAGTTGGGACCTTTGGACTCTAGGGACCTCACAAGGTTCAGATCTGAGGTCTAAACCTCAATACAACTCTGTAAGCTCAAAACCCAAAATAAAGGTGGCATAAACCCTAACCTTCCAAAATCAAGAGATCTATCCATAAGAATGATAAATGTATGAAATTTTCACCTTTTACAGAAGCTCTTGGATGACAAGCAACATATCTAATAGCCTCTTATCGTTCCTTGCTTGAATTCCATCTCTTCCCCTCCAAAGATGCACCAAAGTACTCAATATAAGTTGAACCTTCTCTCTTTTAGCTCAAAAAGGTGACTAGGGTTTCTCTCAGTGAAGTTGGGCAACTCATGAGCCGCAAATGAGGCTATAAGTTCCCTTATATAGCCCCCAAACATGGGGAATTAGGGTTTCACTACACAGCACCTACTCGACGAGTCGGCTCTCCGACTCGCCGAGTCCGCTCATTAAACCTACACAGTCATCTCGACGAGTTGGACTCACAACTCGTCGATTCACTTAATAAACCCCAAAATAAACACACCATTAATATACCTAGGATTTCAGATGTTACAATTCTCCCCACTTGAATTAGATTTCGCCCTCGAAATCGCTCCTTAGCAACACATAGATCAAACCTAAAAACCCGCAAACACGACTCAAAGGATCCATACCACACAACTATCTTCCTCCAAGGACGCCTGAATGTAAACAAGGTCTCCCCATCCCAAATAAGTACAGACTCCTCTGCCCCTATGATACCCAATCTGACTCTCCAGAACCTAGAAAAACTCTAGTGGTCTGTCTCCCCTCCAGACCGACGTCGCACGATATCACGATGCTTATCGCTCCTAGAATAACATACCTAGATAACTCACTGTCCCTTTGATTCTCTTGCTGCGACTTAATAGAATCAAGTCCATGGAGAGTAATTGGCTACTAAACACTCATACTAGATATACTAATCAATCAGTCCATTCTCCAAGGGAACAAAGGGGGGGGGGTCACATTCCACTAGGAACTAATCCACCGAACTGCTATTGGAACCCGTCTGAACAATTAACTCTCAACACCCTGTCCTCAGACATAAGAAAATGATCATGCTTGATTGGAAGTATCCTCTGATATCTATAAGCATAAGCCCAAGCTTCCTCTCAAATATTCCATTCAACACTCGAGCACCAGGTCAACTCCCGACACAACAGTTGAACCTTCAAAGGTTACCCAAATCATACCCAAAAGATCTCACTTGCATCCTTCTCACAATACTTATCTTGGCCCACTTTGTCACACGAGTTATGAAGTTCTCTTTACCCCAAGCGACTACTAAAATCCCAACTGAAATCTTCTCATCCTCGACATCCGTCGTCTACTACTCATAAGTTCCATGTGTCTCTCAGTCCTTTCCATACCAACAAACTAACCCACTCAGGTCTAAGACATTAGATGATAAACAATACCCCTCCAAAAAGGAGACCCATCTCTCAATCTAGAATCTCATTTCGCCTACACAATACACCATAAGAGTCAAACTCAAACTCGAGAGTCTGATCCAACTGTTAGGGTGTAAAGTTATTCATGTTTGACTTTGTAATGTGTTGATTTTTGTAAAACTCACTTACATGTGGTGCACTAAGCTTTTGACTCATGAGTTAGAGAGAGTGAGAGAGAGAGACATGTGAACACCTCTATATAAGGTGGGTTTAGTCCTCTTGTAGAGGTGTGTTTGATAGGTGTAAAAGTGAGTGTTATTTATGTAGATGTCGATCTATGTCCCTTTTTGTAACACCATACATAATCAATACATCTCTTGAACACCCAAATCACCATGTTTATTGTGCAATCTTTCATTCCGCATGCCAAACCATGTTCTTTGTGTTACTACAATTGGTATCAGAGTGGGTCTTCAATGATCAAAGTTATTTATTAAAGAACGATTCTCGGTTTGGCAACATTTGTCACAATTGAAGCATTTTTGGTGAGTCTCTCTCTATCATCTATCTTAATTTCATAGAATTCGTGCATTGCATTTTTGATTTGTGATACTTTGACTCGTTGGATCAAATTTTTATTGAAAACCCCATTGATGATCCAATACTTTTTTTAAGATCAAGCCAAATCAAAATTTGTATCTGTTACTGTTCATCAGATTGAACCTAAACATTTACCCTAAATTCATTTTGGATTCGTTTCATTTGATGTAGCCCAAATAATCATGTTGATCCATTAATATTCATGATGAAGCCCAAAATATCCTTTAATCAAAATAGGAAACAATTCGTTCATTCATCTTCACTCGCTTCAAGTTCTTGTAATCTCGATTGCTCTTGATAGTATTCATACGAATGAGATTTCATCTTGTCTTTCTTAACAATCTATGAGTATAACTTTATCTTGTGAATCGATTGTATTTGGTTTGTTCCAATATAAAATCGATTATGATCAAGAGATCAATAATAAATTCAAGTACAATTCAAACGAATTTTAGAAAGTCAAAATCAGATTTTAGATTGAGGTTTAGTGAATTGGCTTTCAAAATTGTATGAGGAGTGTTCGACTAGAAGTTCTTTTAGCCGAAATCGATTATTTAACTAAAATCGATATTGGAATCAAATTGTTTTGAAAAGTCAAAGCTTCATATATACTCAAAATTTGAAATTTCGATAATGAAGAATTTGATTTTGGGTTTCGATTGAAGATTAGTTTGGAGTCGAAGGGTTTGTATATGGAAGTTTTCTTGAAGTGCGATTGATAGTGAAGTCAATATCAAATGTTAACTGATGAAGGTTGAGTTCGATTGTTTGGAGGAAATTTCATCTGGAAACGAAATTTTGGATTTCATAGTCAAATTTCGATGTCGTCGTCAATGGTTTCATTATCTCATCGAATTTTAGTTCATGATTTAGTTCATGTGAGAGTCGTGTTTTAGTTGACTTGTTACCGATCGATATTCGGTCGGAAAGAATAGGGCGAAGTTGATTTCAATTTAGGTTGTAAACTGAAAGCGAAGGATGCATGTTGGGTTCAACATCTACTTGTATTGACAATCCGAAATATTTGGGTTTGAATCAGGTTTCATTTGAGATGATTTGGCTTGGTATCATCTTGATTTCGAATGTTTGGGTTATGGATTGATTTCGAATATTTGGCTTCGTTTTTGTTAACATGGGTTATGGTTTTGGTGCTCTGATTGAACGAAGGGAAGAGAGAAAATGGGCAGAAGATTTTGTACGAAGGGGTAATGAATATTATTGAAGGGATGAAGAACAAAATTTCATTAACATTGGATTCGTATGATTGGACAAAATTTTCGAAAATGACCCCTGAACTTATGAAAGTTTAACATCTTTTACAACTCAAAATTTGATACGAAGGGTGCTTTTGATAATTCTTCATATGTTTGGGATGAAAAAGCAGAAGTTTTGAATTTGGCCCCAGAAATTTCAATAATTTGATACTTTTTACAAATTTCATACGAAGGGATGAAGCTTCGTATGTTTTGAAGAAGAGTGAAAATGTTATGAAAATGACCCCTAAACTTTTGATAGTTTAACACTTTTTCCAAGTTTTTGTACGAAGGGATAAAATCTTCGTTAGTTTTGAAGAGAAATAGAGGACTTTCGAAATCAGCCCCTGGAGTTTCGGAAATTTGGCAGTTTTTGCCCATTTTTCGAAAAGGACTGATTTTGCTGAGAAAAAAAATGCATTTCTGGTACCTACAGTTTGTGCAAATTGATGCTTTCTACCCAACTTCGGAAAAGGGGAAGAGTTTTGCATTTTTGGCTTTTTGGGCGCACTGGGTCATTGAAGAATTTTAAAATTGACAATATCTACCCATTTTTGAATTTTTTTGTCAAAGGCGGTCTGTGAACGAAGCTAAAAATTGAAGATTCTTTGGGTTTTCTGGATTAAAGCACAAAGTTTATGCCACATGTTAAGGGGGAGTTTTGACACGAAAAATTCCGAATAGAGTACGTTCTCTTTCCTTGAAGGTTTTATAATCAAATTTCGATTATAAAAAGGGGAGAAATTTATATGGAAATTCGAACTTGAATTTTTCATATTATGTGGATTTGAAGACCGAAGTGACCTTGAATTTTTTAAGCTTACGAAATGATGCAATTGGAAGTTCAGAAGTGATTTATTTTTTAAATAGGTTTGGTTTTATTGA
This sequence comes from Lactuca saligna, assembly GCF_052625555.1. Taxonomy (NCBI): domain Eukaryota; kingdom Viridiplantae; phylum Streptophyta; class Magnoliopsida; order Asterales; family Asteraceae; genus Lactuca; species Lactuca saligna. The sequence goes on from NC_136424.1 coordinate 106,109,340, forward strand.
AGATTTTCGGGGTGTGTTTTAATGCTCAACTTTTGGTTATCAATTTGGAGTTTGAGAGGCTCGTGATCATTCATTGATGCTCGGTTTGTATGGTCTCACATCCTATAGCCCAAATTGAAGAATCATAGAAGAATTAAAGGTTTGAAGTTCGTTTCGACATGTGTCACCCTTGAGGCTAGGATTGCGTAGTTGCTCGATTTTGGAAGATTTGAAGTGGGTTATCCATTCCTAACTTTGAAGGGGAGAATGTTAGGGTGCAAAGTTATTCATGTTTGACTTTGTAATGTATTGATTTTTGTAAAACCCACTTGCATGTGGTGCATTATCCTTTTGACTCATTAGTTAGAGAGAGTGAGAGAGAGACATGTAAACACCTCTATATAAGGTGGGTTTAGTCCACTTGTAGAGGTGTTCTTGAGAGATGTAAAAGTGAGTGTGTAAGTGTGTGTTTTTTTATGTAGATGTAGATCTATGTCCCTTTTTTCTAACACCATACATAATCAATACATCTCTTGAACACCCAAATCACCATGTTCATTGTGCAATCTTTAATTCCGCATGCCAAACCATGTTCTTTATGTCACTACACCAACACATAATTGGAACCACTCGTCCCAATGAAGCACTCAACCCATGACCCATGACCCGCTATCCATGTGTACATTACTTCTCTAATTCCTTCCAATTGTGATAACCACGCCTTAACTCAGCCTATAACGATTCCCAACCAATATGGAGACCACAGTCTCGCCCCCTGGTCTGACCACCAAATTCCCAAAAACTCAAATAATAAGGCTACCCAAGCCTAAAAACTCTTCTGCATCATGCTCTGACTAGCAAATAAGACTGCTCCCCATAGTATCATAACATTCCCTTTCACTAATCCGAGAAGGCTACGGCTCCCCGCAGGCCTACATCACTCTCTAGCTGACTCATGAAAACTATTGCTTCCTGCAATATCACAATACTCTCTCGTTGACCGATGAATACTATGGCTCCCCACAGTATCACAACACTCTCTCACTGACTGGCGAATACTATGGCTCCCCGCAGTATCACAACACTTTCTCCCTGGATGGTGAATACTACGGCTCTCTGCAGTATCACAACACTTTCTTGCCGACTCACCATGGGCTCACTCCATGGTTTTTCCTGATAACCCAAAGTGATTACTCCCACTCAGATCCACTCACCCTATTATCACCCCATAATCTCATTCTCGAGTCATCACCCAACTGAGTTCACCACCGAATACTCCACGGTCCAACATAGATAGCTATACACTCCTACCCGGGTTAAGCATCACCACTCCTGACGACAACCGTCGTGTCCAAACACTTTGCTCACTGAAACTTACACTCTTGGATACTCCCGTTTCATGATAATAATTGAATGGATCCCGCTGGAATCATAGTCACTTTATGCTCCTCTTGCCATCCCATAACTCAAGTCTTAGAAGGATCCGAAATTCAGGGCATCATACTCAGATACCTCAGTACACCATCACAGAACCTCACGATGTCTTGCCTCAACCACTAACCTCCTACTTACGACACCATACTCAAATACTACAATGCATCCTTTCAGAACCCTACATCAGATCTTCCTCTTGTATAACTCGCAACTTCGAAATATTCCAACTCTCAATTTGAAATACGGAGGAATCGTCAATGACCTAGAACATTTGATGACAATTCGAGAATCCCTCCTCTATTGCTTAAAACCCATGAAAGAGTACTCATACCAACCCTGAAGTTGGTTGCCTAATCAACTTCTTCCCTTTCCCATGGTGCATAAAACAACCCATACGTTGAGCCCGAAGTTCTCAACCGCCGAAACTATCCCTTCGAGCCAACCACCTTGAATTTACCATTACAACCTTGAAGAATTTCTAACCACCACAAGGTCTTGGACCAACGACCACCTACCGTGGAGACACTTGTCCTTTACTAAACACGCATAACATGCATTATCTCGCTCTGCACCTCGCCTCAACCACCAATAAACCCTAGTCTCATGTAGTTGTACCGCAGGTCTCTATATCCAGTTCTCTAACCTCCCTTGAAAAAATCTCTGTTCCTTTCATTAAAATACCCAGATATCCCCCAGTTAGGGTTCGAACCATCACCCTAGGCATACTAACAGTCTACTCCATAGACCGTTTCACCAGGTACATCACACTCGACTCTTGAAACGATCCACGCAATCATTCAATGATCTTCCCGATGGAAGCCAAGCAACTCCAAATATCCAGTATCTTAGATAAAACCTCAGAATCCCCCCCCCCCCAACATGACTGCCTATAGTCATCTTGAATGCCTTAGACCGACACACCGCCGGATACCTTGACTGTTCCAAAATAGTCTTGACTTTCACTCTAAAAATAATCCAAAATAGTCTTGACTTTCACCCATCGTGGGAAATTATAAAAGCAAGAGACCTCACTCTCACAGTCAATACATAATGTAGACAACGAGGGCCACCTCCCGATGTACTCCTATTGATCGCCTGGAACTGCTGCTAAAAATATTCCTCACACACAAAGGAACCTTTCTAGTCTCTCCCATCTCAGTCTCACTAATGACTCTCTCATGGTATAAGAAATACCTTGCACCACCATACTGCCCAAATACTTTGACGAAAAGATTGCAACCCTGAGCTACCCCTACAGAGCTTGCCTCCAAACTCTGAAACTGGAACTCCCTGTCTCTTTTTCTTCTCCTTCAAAACGAGGACAACGCAATTTTTGTCACAGAAGGTGATGTCTCATCTATAGGTCTTTTGCTCAACTCAGATCACGATCCTCTAATAAGCATCGACTCTACTCATCCCGAGTCTTGCAATTCTAATTGGCACCTCCAAAAAATCTCTCAGAAACTACTTGATTCCCTCTAAGGTATGCTCCATTGAAACTCGTTCGACTTGGCCCTCTGGCCCTACACTCTATCATATCTACTCTTAGTCTGATAAATCATAATGGAATAACTGATAAAATTTGAAGCACTAATCGCCACGAACCATGGTACTTGAACCATGTTATCACCTCTCGATCTGCCACGAATCATGGTACCCGAGCCATGTTATCACCTCTTAATCTGCCACGAATCATGGTACCCGAACCATGTTATCACCTCTCAGTTCACTACTTAGAACCTCTGGACTTTTCCCTGTTTCGAGTATGGTTCCTCTACTTTTAGTAGTACGGGCCCATACTACCTACCACATCTACCCATGCTTTCCACACAGATCGTCCCATATTTCCTAAGTAGCTAGTCAACCATTCTCGATCACCAATCCCGATATACTTTGTTGCTGCCCAGCGAATAGTCTCCTCTATCAACATACTTTTATGACTACAAACACTCCCTAGGCTCTTCCTAGGTTCTCACACTTCTCTGCCGTCAGCTGCTGAAGAACTCTTAATGATGCCAGCCATCTACCTCCTGAATATCACCATATTCACTTAATAGCTGACTCCCATCATGAAGAGTTCCACAAAGCACAAAACAATCAACATTCGGGCGTTGAATAATCTCCACCAACACATAAAACGACTCTTGGTTGCAATTGTATTTGCTCTACTTGCTCTCAAAAGGCATCACTAAACTCAAGCTACCTTACCTCTCATGGTATCTAATTACTCTTCTCAGCAGACTCCTCAATGCTCATCTAGGTATCTCTCCTAGATTATCTCTCGACTCAGAACTGTCTCTCTCTAAGTGATTCCCGCTAGATACTCTTACTCAGCACATACTTAAGGCACAAAACAGATAACGACAATCCCTAGGCTAAGGCATCACAAATCAGGCAACTCTAGCCTTAATATATGAAACACCTAGCCTATCTTCTAGTACGCGTCATTAATATCCCAATAATAACTCATAACACAAATAAATAAGTAAGGGTTTTTTTGGGAAATCACCGTTCGGGCTCTGGCTGATTTTACGCACTGCTTCTTTCTCGTTTTCTCTTAGAAATCTTACTCGTTTCATAAAATCTTTACTTTTGAAATTTTTTCTCAAATACTCAGTTTTAGTCCAGACACACCCGAGGGTGCATCCGACTCTCTCAAACCAATGCTCTGATACCAACTTGTAACACCGTAAAATTTAAAACCAACTTTTCATTTCAAAACACTATAAACATATGTCACTTTCCCTCAAAATCACTAGTAACAAATTTTCAACATATTTTTATTTAAGATTATTTATCACAAATCCAGGATCCTTCAAACATAACTCTTTCTCTCGTGTGTACAATCAAGCCGACGCTTTCCCGATATCATGAAAAGTACCTGAAACACATAACACATAACACGCTAAGCACGAAGTTTAGTGAGTTCCCCAAAATACTACACACATCTTAGTAGCCTGTCATGGCCATACTCAGATAAGACCCTCCGGTCAATGTGTCTCAGTGGGACCCTCCGGTCCCATATCTCGGGTGGACCCTCCAGTCCTAACTCAGGAAGCTCATAATAATAATACTCATCATATATCAAAAATACATAATGCAGAATATCAAGATATACAGATAAGCACATAAGACATCTTGTTCGCACAAATATACCACACATGGTAAGTATAGTGAGTAGACTCACCTCGAAAGCTTACAAGTAATAATCTCGCACACGGAAATCTCGAACTAGCCTTCGCCTATCACACATGATAAATATCTCTAATTAATACTCTATTCATTCTCAATACCAAAAGGTTTCCCTTTCTTTCTCTTTATAACTCCTCGATTGGGTAAAAGACCATTTTACCCCTCCATGGTCTCCTTTACTCATGTATGACCAAACTCTAAAGTCAACAGAAGTCAAACTCGAGTCAACAGTCTATGTTTGACCCGAATCACCGAGTGCATCTATGTGACTCGTCGAGTCCCCTTGTTTCTTCTGTCATATCACGAAAATCCACTTTGACTCGCTGAGTTGTCTCGCCAACTCGTTGAGTCACCCATATCCAGACCCATCGGGGAAAAACCCCAGCCGACTCGTCGAGTCAGCTCATAGACTCAGTGAGTCCATTCAAACTGATTTCTCATTCAGACGATTCAAAGCAGCTCTACTACTCCAAACACTAGATCTAGCATCCCAAGACTCCATTGTCACGTAAAGCTTCAATCTTTACAGTCATGCATGGTAGTTTTTGCTCCAACATACAAAAACATGCTCCCACAATGTGTCAAGCAGAATATCCTTCATATGGGTGAATAAAGTTGGGACCTTTGGACTCTAGGGACCTCACAAGGTTCAGATCTGAGGTCTAAACCTCAATACAACTCTGTAAGCTCAAAACCCAAAATAAAGGTGGCATAAACCCTAACCTTCCAAAATCAAGAGATCTATCCATAAGAATGATAAATGTATGAAATTTTCACCTTTTACAGAAGCTCTTGGATGACAAGCAACATATCTAATAGCCTCTTATCGTTCCTTGCTTGAATTCCATCTCTTCCCCTCCAAAGATGCACCAAAGTACTCAATATAAGTTGAACCTTCTCTCTTTTAGCTCAAAAAGGTGACTAGGGTTTCTCTCAGTGAAGTTGGGCAACTCATGAGCCGCAAATGAGGCTATAAGTTCCCTTATATAGCCCCCAAACATGGGGAATTAGGGTTTCACTACACAACACCTACTCAGTGAGTCGGCTCTCCAACTTGTCGAGTCCGCTCATTAAACCCACACAGTTATATCGACTCTACTCGACGGGTTGGACTCACAACTCGTCGAGTCACTCAATAAAACCCAAAATAAACACACCATTAGTATACCTAGGGTTTCGAATGTTACACCGAGAATGGGATAGACAGTCGCACTCTTGACCCAATTTAAAGGCTATAACCTAAATAAGAACCATGCATATAATTTGAACTAAGTGCCCATTTCTATCTTGCTCAACCCATGTACACCCCTCACGAAAATATCTAATGAACTTGCCACAATACACACCCTTAGGGAACCCATAACCTTACCTAAAAGGGGCGAAGTACCGAAGTACTGCTAAGACTCTAGTCGGATCCATCCAAATACCAACCTTGCAAGCACGATATGCTAAAATTAGATTCCATGCAGATCTAATGTCCCATATTGAAATATGAGCAACATTGTCCCAATTTCTAAACTTCCAAAAACCAAGGACATCTTCAAAACTCGAGCTGAACTTTACGATAGGCTGATGAGTTCGTTGAACTTCAACTGATATAGCTCAAAACTTCTGAAGAATCTTCGCTTTGACGATGTATGAAATGACCAATGATCGAGAATACATCGACACCTAATCCAGTGAACCAAAGCCACGTAGAGCCGAACATACCCATCTCTAAAATTAATTTACCTATCAACAACTACCCAATCTAGATTGTAAATAGCATTCCATACGGTGAGCTGACAAGTCCCTCAACAACCGACACTCAACCCGAGCGATCCTAGAGCCTCCTCATCTATTCGTTGGCATCACAAAAAGAACTAATGGGTACAATGAGCTCCTTGACTAAATACTTCATGCTACGATACAACTCGTGTATTTCCTAAACCTATGCGTCCGATAGCCACTTGCTCTACACCCCTGACTTGACACATCTTAAATCGAAATCCAGCATACTTGCACCGCAGATCCCTATGAACAATTCTTCTGTCACCACAAACTCAAATAGATTGATATTCCTCCAAGAAAAATACCTAATTCTTCCCCACTTAGGGTTCGAACTACAACTCACTTTTTTTTGTCACCAAACCATATTTCAATCCAGCTCAACCAAGTACAAACCATCCCTGACTCATGGAATGTATAACACATGCAGGATGATCTTCCAAACAAGGACCAAGCAAACCCTAAGAGGTTTTGAATCTCAGATGAAGACCTCAAAGATTTCTAATCATAACCACCTTTAACATTAAGGATTCCATGAAATTACATAAGAAAAACACAAACTTGCTATCTGAAACATACACTCCTTTCCCGCAATCCCAATTGTCAATCCATTGCAATATCATCCATAAATACCAAAAGGCATTATGCTCATAGTCTGGATACATCCGAGACAACAAAAGTTATCGCTCTCGATTCGCTTGAAACCATCAGCTAGCACCTGACATGCATATATCCCAACAAACAGATCCTTGGTCTCATCACGAGGCATCAATACGACAACAATCCTCCTACGCATTCCCTCGTTGTCATACAACCACCATAAACCGTGGCCAATTAGCACCATGCTGGGTTCACATACCAAATATGAAGATCACATGCTTGCTCTATCTTTCCTTCGAACTCAATAAGCTGGAAGAACATAACCTCGTTGTGGATAACGACATTCCAATCCATCTGTCAACCACTCAACTTCCAGCTGCAATCCTCAAGCTGATTATAACAATCATTAACTTCTTGAGTCCTGTGACTCAAATGCACGACCTCGAGCAAGGCCCTCGATACCTCAAAACCAACTAACTTACCTAGGTATGGAACCTTTAAACCCAACTGACATGACTACTAAGGCCCCAAACAATCACCAATCCGATTCTCATGCCTGAACAACCATAACAAGAAGACTGAAGAATGTCGAAACACTGCCACGAATCATGGTATCAAACCATGTTATCTTCCCCAGTAGCCATCTCATCTCTCCTTCCTCACATTCTGTAAAGCTACAGTTCATTTATTGAACTTGGTAATTAGACTACCAGTGATCTGATCCATGATATTATGATAATTATTCCAGCAATATATGTGAAACCTTAATGGTAGTCATTTTCCACATCTGATCAACAATCCACCCGGCCTATCCTAGCCATCGGCTCCAGATCCTGAATCATATCCCCTTGTGAGCTCCATATTGAATCGAACCAAAAATGCATCAGAATGCCACAATACACATTGCTACAACTACAGGACGAGACTACCCCTCAGGGTTTGTGACTTTGTTGTGATGCACATGGGTCATGTGCTTTCAGTAGTACGGGCCCATACTACCTTCCACACCTGTATGTATTTTTCTCAAGGATCATCACAACCACAAAAAACCAATGCAACAACCAGGATATGCGTACAACCTCTCCTCACTCCCTAGAGAGTGGCTAATCACACCTTATCTGGCCGGCTGCTCACACACCTACTTCCCCACAAAGACACTCCCAACAATTGCTAAAAGTACATCATGAGTACTACATACTCCCTTGGCAATCCTAGTATCTACACCTCACCCTACCATCAATTGCCAAATGACCCCCATTAGTGCCAGTTAACTACTACATGAATACAATCACATGCTACATAACTTAAATAATCTTAGCTTAAAAGATTCAACCCTACAACGGTTGACTGAGACAAGAGCTACGCAATAGGACTAAATCATTCACTGTAAAATTATTTAACCCATGCAACATGTTACTTAACATATTCAATTAATAGTTAATTCACACTTGAAAGAGTCCTACAATCAATAAGCAAGAAAAACTCTATAGGAAATAAGGCATCATATATCAGACAATTCTATCATGCAATTCCTAAATTTCCTTACCCTACAACTAGCATGCTTTTTTAACATAAACATAATATCAAATAACGGTGTGGGTAACTTGGGGTATACTTTATGCTCAGGCTGTTCGTACACATCACCTCCTTCCTTGGTTGTTTTTGAAAACAATTTTGAGAGCCATTTAAAAACTTTTACAGTTCCCTAGTTTGATTCTGGATTTACACGAATGTTCATCCAATTCTCTCAAACCAAGGCTCTAATACTAACTTGTAACATCCAAAAATCAAAGAAATTTCAAAATTTCAAAAATCAACCATTTAACATCATTATTTACAAAAGAGTTATTGTTTCCAAAAACATTATTTTAAAATCAGAGTTTTCCCAAGACCCAATGCTATAAAAACAGGAAACTATGCATGATCATGCCTTTGCTTATCCACGATCCTCAGAAGTATCTGAAACCATAAACTAAAACTGTAAGCTAAAAATTAGTGAGTTCCCCCAAAGTACCAAACACACAATATATAACAACATATAATGGGTCCTTAGCATAAGTCTGGATTACCCATGAGCCCTCAATACGAGTATGGTATGCTTATCGAGCCCTCATGAGCCCTCAGTATGAGTCTGGTATGCCAATTGGGCCCTTAGCTCATATATGGAATGCTCTCAGGTTTGTTGGGTACAACACAAAGCAGTACAACCTCAACCCAACACAAGATGTCGACTTATCAAACAAGTAAACATATAAGAACTAACAAATAAACATGCATATCTAACATATCACTACAACATAGAAAAATCATATATATCAGGATACAGATCTAATAGATCGTTATAGTATAGAAACACACCAAATACCAACAATCCAAGGAATGCTTAACCATATATACTTGGAGGTGAGATAGACACATGGATATATGATCCTACACTAGTGCCATAACCAAATGAGGAACATGCAAGAAGTTCTAGATCAAGAGTCCTCAGTCTATAAGGCATCCATCTAGTAACATATAATCGAAACTAGTGGACCGACATTGGTGCCTTTGACCCACGGTACAATGAGGCAAAACTCACCTTGTAGTCTGACGAATAATTGAACAATACACTCCTCCAAATACGGTCTCTATAGGTCACCTATTCAACAGATGAAGACCAACGCTTAACTATAGCTCAAAATACCCAAATACCCTTAAGTCAAACTTGGTCAACCCTGGTCAAGGTCAAAGTCAACAGTCAAGGTCCAACAGTCAATACGTCTTCCCAGTAGAGTATACCCTACGTACCAAGAGAGTACGCCCATTGTACTTTGATGTTGACCAAAAACGGAGTGCTGACCGAACACGCCCAGCGTATGCAGTGCAATCCCAAAACTCCATTAAGATCATATTCTATTAAGCCCTTACGTCCCAAACTCAGATCCAAGCCCAAAATGATGTCCTAAATCATAAAGTTTCCAACCTTATGACTTTGCATGGCTATAAAGTGCTAAATGTCCAAAAATCCTAAGTTCTTAACCTAATAAGACCATCTAACATGTGCATGGGTTACATACAACACTCAAGATCATCCTTTTATGCATCACAACACTCTGAAATGTCTAAAAGGACAGCTCAATTGACTTAGAGTAACCCATACTCATAATGCCAAGCTAGTGGGACCAAAATATTCATAACTTCAAGGATAAAAATATCTTAAACAAATCGTCATCTAGTTCAGAGCTTTTTACCTCAAAATGATTTCAAATGGTGATGAGATTCTAGTTCTAAGGTGCCTCACTCTTCCAAGGTGGTCCTCTCTTCTTCTTCTTCCTTCTAAATCACCAAAAGTACGATAAAAGCTCAAGAACACTCTCAAGGAGGATTAGGGTTCTAGATGGACGAAATTGCAAGTGGAGCCTGAAGAATGAATGATAAATGAGGAGTTAATGATGTTTATATATGGACCAAATCCTAAAAATTAGGGTTTGAGGATCTAAGACGTATACCCTACGTACGCGGTGTCCGCCCAGCATACTAAGGTCCGCCCTAGTACGCCTAGCGTACACAACATACGCCCAACGTACGAAGTCTAGAAAAATTTACCAAAATGCCCCTGTAGGCCAAAATGAAATCAATTCTCATACTGAGGGGTTAAAAGGTAAATACTTAAAAATCAAGATCTTACAATTTTTAGATCCCATTTAATGCATCATTTTATGTTAGTTTTAGTTGCATTTTGTTTCATGTTTTTTGTACTTGTATATGCTTTAGTTTAATTAATTGATAGCTTATGCTTTTCGCAAGAGTATCCATACTGCTCATGTTTTGATGTATATTTCAGTTAATTCGAAGTGAAGAGGTATTCTAGAGGCATTTGTTATAGCATATTTGAAGCTTAACTGGAGCTAAAACACCTAAAGGAAATTGGAGTTGGAAGAAGCTGAGAAATATCATGATTTTATGGAAGTCCATGAAAAAGTTACATGATTATATTGATTTTGTTATTTTGTTACACGATCATGTAAGTTTTTGAGGATCTGAAATAGCAATGTACTTCGTTTAATCTTATTTGGACAATTTTTTGCTTTAAGCATCGCATCCAAGACATTTACACGACATGTAATATGTCATTTCTAATAAAAGTATATAAATACAAACAATTATTTGACCTGAAAGAGCGATATCATAGTACACCTGTTCCACATGACTTTTAGATGATTTTCCGATAATTTTTAACATTTTCCGACATTTTATGAAGATTTGAGGAACACGACTCGACCAATTAATTTAGTTTAGTAAAATTTAGCTTTCAGTATTTAAATTTTATAGTTTTGGTTTATTTTTAGCCATATCTTGCTGAAAGCCCTAGTTTTCAGTTTTGCAAAGACATCAACTTTTTATGTGATTAATCATTAAATTTGGTTTTAAATTTGTTTTCTAGTGATTTTAGTTTTGGTTTAAAACAATGTTTGGGTTTAGTTCGACTTAGACCGATCAACTGAATTAGGATTAAGTCAATCTAATTAATAAGTTGTTAATATCCGTAATTGTTTTAATCAACTGATAATAAGTAACAAATATCAAATTCATTCCACGTAGGAATTTATTTGTGATTTAAATTGAAAACATATATTTATACCCTTATGAGCTTGTGAGAAGTATTGAATATTAACTAAAATTTTAGACATGTCACAATGCAAATTTTTTGATTTAATTAAGAGTTTATTTGATTAAGTTAGTAAAAAGTTAAGCTTAACTCAAAGAGCATGTTTTAATTAAATAACGTGGTAAAAGTGTGATTCTATAGTTTATTAGTTGTTATTAACAACAACATTGATCTTACACTTATTACACAATCATATTTGGATTAATTACATAATTAGGAGAGTCATTAAAATTCATTTTTATATTGAATTTTTTAAAGTTATATTTTATGCTTTACAAATTATTTTTCAGTTTTAAACAATATCCCCTTTTAAAATTATCTATTTTGACTACTATGTACCTTATGCAAAGAGGTGTTTACTTTTAGGTTGTTTCATTGTTGATTCGACCATGCTTCCTTGTACTATCCTTTAGCGCAGCTAAATAGTGAACATTATTCTTTGTTTAGGTGTAAGTGACACACCTAACAACCATTAATGCTAGGAATAACACTGAGATCTCTAATGGTATTCTGTATCCACATAGTCTCCTTTACAACTTCATTAGCTGCTAAATACTCAAACTTTGTTGTTGAATTTGCTACTATATCTTGCTTAGAACTCCTCCAAGTCACTACTCCACTATTTCAATACGAACATGAATCTAAAATGAGAATGCGAACTATCTTTATCAATTTGGAAACAAACATCACTATAGCTCTTTACACTTAGCTCCTCCATACCATGTATCAAATATTCACTCTCTTTCACAAGTCAAAAGTCCCATTATTTCTTCATATATCATTGCTCAAAAGTTGAAGCTTGAAGCACACCTTTTTTTTGGGTAATGTAACATGTATGTGTATGGTATTTAAAATATTTTGTTGCTAGGATGTTTAGTTTCTTTATACATGATCTTATGTTTTATGTACAATTCTATGTCATGGATTTGACTATGTATTTTCTATGTACATGATAACTGATATATAAGAGTTATGATGAATTGCTTCGCCTTTGCTAGATGCTTTTTCAAAAAAGGGCTTTTATCAATCCTCTATTTCATCCAGTAAATGGTAATTTAAATGGTTAGCCTGATTTCTGGTGTAGTTTGGATACATTTTCTTTTTGAACATGTGTAATTAAGATATTAAATGGTCATTTTTTGTTTCAAGTTTGTTTGTGATGCCTTGGATGCATCGATTATTGATTTGAATTTGCTTTGGTGTAATTTTATTTTGAAGATTAAGTGAAAGAGTTCAAGATGAGCAATCTGGTGGTGGTGGGTTAAGAGAAAGAGATCAGATTGAAGATGATAATAACGATGAACATTAACGGAGATAGCTATGGTGATCAGGGATATGACATGATATATGAACCATATGAACATGTCTTCCCATGTATGAACATATGTTCATTTATTAATATATTATGTTTTCACGCTTTATACATATGTTTACAAATAAATCTCATCCTCCAATAAGCAGGGCCGGTCAAGACGGTGGGTAACCCGGACGATCGTCCAGGGCCCACATCTCCAGGGGTCCAAAATTTCTAGGCTATATAATGTATATATAGAAAAAAATTATTACCTAAATGTTTTTAGGGATTAAAGTTGGTTCAAACTCAAATTAGCTCTAAAAGATAAACAATTTGGTTTGATTATTATTGCAAATTAAACACATATATAGTGAAGAGTAAATGATATTTTTTTGAATCTTTATTATATTTGACTTTTAGGGGCCTATTTTTTTTTTCTATTCGCCCTGGACCCCATACATGTTTGGACCAGTCCTCCCAATAAATTTGAGTTCATATGTAAATATGAACTCATATCATATGAACATGAACATATCTTCATAAATAAAATCTAACATATCTTACCATTATGAATATATGATCATTTATGAATATATTATGTTTTCAAGCTTTGTCCATACGTTCACAAATGAATTGTAAATTTAAACTTGTTGTAAATATGAAATTGCGTTTATTTAGAAACATATGTCCATAAATGAAGATTAATGAAAATCACACCTTTTTGTCCTCAATTTAATGTAACGTTGATGTATGCGGTTATATGGCTAGAGAGTGTTTATATATATATATATATATATATATATATATATATATATATATATATATATATATATATATATGTCCCGTTGAGATTAAAAATAAAATAGAGATCTTGAGATTCAACCTCAGCCATATATATCAAGCTTGTCGCTCTAATCCTCCGACGTACCGGTGCAACAAACATATTATAATCATAAATGATTATATAGCATCGCCCGTTCCTTTCTCCTCTGCCACCATCCCCACCACGATAACTGTCACCGCCACCACCACTACCACCATCTCTGAAACCAGCCAAAGCACCATTGTCACCTTTGTCACTTATACCAACGCTACCTCTGTCACCACCACCTCTTCTCTCACCAATTGTCATAATCATATATGATTACTCAGTTTGTGTGCAAACATATGTATAATCATTTATGAGTGGGCATATATGTATAAACATGTATAATCATATATGATTTTACATCTATGTTATATAATCATTTATGATTAGGCATTCACTGCTATTGCCGGTACGCTGGATCATTAGAGCGACAAATAAGAAATATATAACTCAGGTTGAATCTCAAGATCTCTACTTTTTTTAATCTCAAGTGAACCATCTTATATATATATATATATATATATATATATATATATATATATATATATATAGAGAGAGAGAGAGAGAGATAGAGAGATGTAGGTTCAAGTATTCTAACTACTTATTGTGTGGATGTAGGATTGATTATGGACGAATCAATTTTTAAGAAATATTAAATAATTAATAAATTGTTTAAAGGGTATAATAGTAATGTTTAATCTATTTAATTTTAGTAAAATCTGAAAACATCAATATCGCCTTTTAGTTAGGGAATTTAGTTTAAAACCCTACATTAAATAAGCATCGACCCACTGGCCACTACCCTATCATCGTCGTCACCGCCTTCTGTAATGGCGTTCCATCCTAACCATATCCAACAACTGATGGCTCTACAACAACATTTCTCCGACTCCGACAACAATTCAGTCCTTCGTACGATTCCCCAGACCACCAGCACTTCGCCGTCGCCGCCCAGTCTTCTTATCCCTCTTTTCATTCTACCGGAAAGACCATTGGCTCAATAGCGCGATTCTCCGACAACAGGGTCAGTACGTCCGTGGTGTAATGCCTGCGTTTCTATGCTAAAGCATTAAAAATGATGTAATAGGCTAGGTCAATCTTTGTAACTTGTTTTGAAGTAATAAAGATGTATTATTTGAGTATTATGTGCTTTATACTTAATTATTATGATTTAATAAATTAAGGATAAAAATAAGCATCGAAAATAAATATTATATAAACCCGATATCTATGCAGGAATTTGTAGTGGTTAAACAAGTATTCCAGAGATATAAAGAATACCGAAATATGAATTATAATGAAGACATTATGATATGTCGAACTTTCGCGATAGAACCGACACGACGCTGTGTGATGCAAAAAGTGAGTTTACGATAAAGTGCTTTTTAGCCTTAGTGATCTAAATGAATGTCGTAGTATATGTTAAACCGAGAGAGTGCAGAAAAAGAATGTCCAAATCTGACTTCGTATGAGGAAGTTATGAGTTTTCTAAGATTTAACATAGTAGTATGCAGCCCAGACCTCGAATTATAGATCAATAGATTTTTATCCGACACAACCTACACGAGAATCGAAGATCTTGTCGATTGTAGTTTAACGGTAAAAAGACAGACATAAATCAACGTCGGATGAAGAAGTTATGAATTTTTAACGGACTTTTCCTGTCCCGACTTGTTAAAAATATAACTTTAAAAATAAAATCAAAACTAGCCAACGGAGTCTAAATTAAAGTTGTAGAGCATGGTCAAACCTACGCGTGCATATAAAGAGCGTCGAAAACGGAGCTCGTATGCGAATGTTTGAAAAATAAAAATTGGAGGAGTATGCTAGGCGTACAGGAGTACACCCAACGTACTCGTGTTCATGGTTCGAGATTGGCCACATCGCCTATTCCTTCGCATGGTGCACACATGTGCGTAGCTTTGATGCATCCAGAGTGATCCTTTCCTACGCCCAACGTACTCGGTGTACGCCCAACGTAGTGGCTTGTAAGGTAGTACGTCCCGCATACCATGAAATTACACCCCACGTAATGCTAGGCTTCGGCCACTATAAATAAAGGTCTGAGGCTGCCCGAGTTATGTTACAAAAATTTTCATCTTTCCACCCTCTACTTTCTTTTATGTTACAATAAATACCCCCAAGCCTAGAATACTTTCCTAGCATCATAAGAAAGTCCAGGAGAGCCCGGAGTCTCCAAGAAAAAGAGTTTTCGAGTCAAAACTCTGCCAGCGTAAAGCCCGGTTTTGAGAAAACATCTCGGTTTCATCCAAAAAGATTATTTTAATGGACGACGTGTTGTCCAATCGCCATCTTATCTTGTGAGTGTGTAGTCACTTTTATCTTACACATAGATAGGAAGTATTTTATATATGTGTATATATTATTTGTTTATCTGAGATGGATATTTAATGAAGGTTTTATACATGTTTAGAATGATTTAAATTGAATATGTATTTTTATCTACATGTTGGGTATAACATGAGTTGATGAAATAGTTGATGTGTGTTAAAATTATGAGAGACCTTGATGTTGTTGTTGTTCCAATCATCTAACGGAGTATAGATGACGACCACGAACCTTTCTAGACAGTCTAGTGGAACGCTAGCAGGCTCGCAACTTGTAGGTGTTTGTAAATGATGTGTTTATCAGTGTACACCATCCCCCTCATGTTTTCTTACGGACATATATGGCTGAGGAATCCCTTAGCAGTATTTTCCATCCCAATGATGATCCTTAGACTAGGTCCCTTGTGATAGGTGTTTAGGGACGTAAAGTAAGGATAACGGGAATGGGTAATTAGGGTTATTGTTGGTTGATGAAATTAATAAATTTATTGTTGGTTAATGAAATTAATAAATTTATTATTTGTGGGTCGAAAACCCGATATGCTCACCAGGCTCCCAAGCCTGACCTAGTCAGCTTTCTGTATTACAGGTAGTGGAACAAGAGCATAGTTGGACGATGATGAGAGATTTTGGATTATAGGTCAGTAGATGTAAATAACTGTTGTAAGGCCTATATTGTATAATTTATGCATATGGTGTGTATCGATGTGGACATCCCGAGTTTTGTAATGAAATGAAAATACATTTCTATAAGAAATGCTTTGATAAATATATTTTTATCATATTTTGTTTTGGGGACAAATTCTGCAACACTTTTTGAAAGATTATTCTTATTTTATTTTAAAAGCATAATCGAAATCAGTCTTTTCTGGCCGTGAAAATGGGGATGTCACAGTTGGTATCAGAGCAGTAGATTAAGCGAACTAGGAATTTGTAGACTTTCTAGACTTAAACTCGGAAAGCTAAGTGATGATTGTGAGATGAGTGTCTACCATATTTTAGACACGAGCACTAGTATATTTTAGTAAAGACGCCTAAAATGCTTTTAAGTGATAAATGCTATATGTTGCCATATATGCCAATTTTTGTTCGGATTTATGGTCTGTTGCTGTCCGGATCTGGAAACTTTATGTGTTTAGGATTCTAAGCGTATGACTACTATATTAGAACTAGCATGTAACGTTTCAGAGTGATAAGAAGAATTCAAATATCTATCTTGAATAAAGACCTAAATTCGCCTAAGTTGGTGTATAGATTAAAATGGAAAGAACCCGAAGTGGAGCTGGAAATGCGAATAGGAATCAACAACCTCAACCCCAAGTGATGGAGCAGTTGCCTATTGTAGAAGCTGTACCAGAACCAATCACAATATATGGAGTACAAGCCATGATTTAGGCTATGATGGCTGAACAAAGGGAAGAAATAAGACAACTATTGCTGAACAACAGGAATGAACCTTCAATTCCTGTTGAACAACTTGAACTAAATGACGATCAGTCAGAGGAAGGAAATTATAGTAGATCTGTTGGTCAAACTGAACCGCTTGTGGATAGAAGGAATAACCAAGAGGACGAAGTTGAGAGAAATGGATGAAAGTACAAAGACTTTATGACTTGCAAGCCATCAACTTTCACTAGAAAGGAAGATCCCGTTCGAGTAATGGATTGGATCTTGGGGATGCAATTAGCCTTCATGACATATGGTTGCAAAGGCAAGCGACAAACCATATTTGCAGTGCGTCAATTCAGAAGTGGTGCTGTTTGCTGGTGGAACACTCTGGGGAAAACCCTAAGCCCTATTGAGCCACTGCAACTAACTTGGGAAGAGTTCTCGGTGCATTTCAAGCGCAAGTATTGCTCGGCCCAAAATCTGCTAGAGCTAGAGAATCAATTTCTGACATTAAAGAAGGAAAGCATTTCCATCGATGAATTCACCAATAACTTCATAGATAAAATGGAGTTTGCTTTGAGTATTGTCCCAGACGAGCTGACAAAAATCGACAAGTACGCAAAGGGACTTCCATGGGAGCATGCGGTGCCAGTACGTCAGGTACTTACTCTGGAGGTAGTTATCTGGGCTGCTAAGTTTGTTGAAGATTTGATTAAGGGAATAGCTGCCAACAAGGTTGAAGTTGGTGAGAAGAGAAAGTTTGAAGGAACTTCAGGTTCCAACAAGAAGAGAAAATTATCGAAGTCCGGTTCCAGGAAATTTGGAGGAGGAGCCGAAACACAGTGGTGTGAGAAGTTCAAGAAGAAGCACTCTGGGAAATGTGATGGAGAAGTCACTTGTTATAAAGGTGGAAAGCCTGGGCATTATGCCAATGAATACACCTTCAATAAGAAAGTCTGTTATGGGTCCAACGAAGAAGGACACATTTTGAAGGACTGCCTGAAGAAGGAGGTAGCAAGGCCTAATCTCCCACCAAAGCCAAAATCTAGAGCTTTTCAGATGACATTGGAAGCCGCAAAGGATACAACAGATGTCGCTTCAGGTACTTTTCTTGTAAATGGATTGCCTGCCAATTTATTGTTTGATTCTTGAGCGAATTACTCCTTAATTTATATCACATAAATTTGGTGAAAGATTAGCATTGCCTATAGAAAAACTAGATGATGCCCTAATTGTAGAAGTTGCTAGTGGCAAATTCATACCTGTTGGCGATTGCAATAAAAATGTTGACATCGACTCGAAAGGAAATGAATTCCACGAGGAGATGTTACCCATTACATTGAATGGTTTTGAAATCGTACTGGGGGTGGATTGGCTTAGCGCCAATGATACCGTAATATTGTGCAAGAAAAAGATAGTGAGGGTAATCTCGCCTCGTAAAGAATCATTTATGGTGTACGGAGATACGCACAGAGTGAATTCGGAAATCATTTCCCTGATGAAGGCTAGAAAATGTTTGAATAAAGGATGCACATCATACTTGGCGTTCGTGATTGATGCCAAGAAGGAGAAAAAGAAATGCAAAGCATACCAGTGGTGTGTGGCTATCCGGAAGTCTTTCTAGAAAATCTTCCTGGATTGCCCCTGATAGACATGTGGAGTTTTGAATAGACTTGTTACTAGGAACAAAACCAATAGCAAAAGCACCATATTGATTAGCACCGACAGAGATGAAGGAACTTATGACGCAACTTCAGGAGTTGTTGGACAACGGTTTCATTAGACCTAGTTCATTACCCTGGGGAGCTCCGGTGTTATTCGTAAAGAAGAAATATGGGAGCATGAGAATGTGCATAGATTACAAAGAGCTGAACAAGGCAACAATAAAGAAGAAGTACCCATTGACAAGAATTGATGACCTATTCAATCAACTGCAAGGTTCGAGCTATTTCTCGAAGATCGATCTTAGGTCAGGATATCATCAGCTAAAGGTGAGAGAGTAGGATATTGAGAAGATTGCATTTAGAACAAGATATGGACACTATGAGTTTTTGGTTATGTCGTTTGGACTAACCAATGCTCCAACAGCATTCATCGATCTGATGAATAGGATTTGTAAACCAATCCTCGATAAATCTGTGATAGTGTTCATATATGACATTTTAATTTATTCAAAAAGCAAGCAGGAACATTACAATCATTTGTGAGAAGTGTTAGAAGTTTTGAAAAAGTAGAAGTTGTATGCAAAGTTCTCCAAATGTGATGTTTGGATTCTTGAATTCCAATTTTTGGGTCATGTGGTTAACCAAGAAGGGATAATGGTTTACCCAACTAAGATTGAAGCTCTAATAAATTGGGAACAACCAAAGTGTCCCACGGAGATCCGAAGCTTTCTGGGATTAGCCGTATATTACCAAAGATTTATCCAAGGCTTTTCTTCGATAGTTGATCCATTGATAGCTTTGACCCACAAAGGAGCTACTTATACATGGAATGAGAAGCATAAGGAAGCATTTGAGAAGCTAAATAAGAAGTTTTGTGAAGCACCGATTCTTTCTTTACCCGAAGGAGTTGAAGACTTCTCAGTTTATAGCGATGCATCTGGAATTAGGTTAGGTTGTCTTCTGACCCAAAGGGATAAGGTAATAGCATATGCATCGAGACAATTGAAAGAACATGAAAAGAACTACCCCACTAATGATCTGGAGTTGGCAGCGGTAGTATTCGCCCTAAAGATACGGAGGTATTATCTTTATGGCACAAAGTGAAAAAATTTTACTGATCATAAGAGTCTTTAGTATCTCTTTAATCAGAAGGAATTAAATATGAGACAACGATGCTGGATAGAGTTTCTTAAGGACTACGATTGTGAGATACTTTACCACCTTGGTAAAGCAAATGTTGTAGCTGACACTTTAAATAGAAAAGTGAGCCTTGAAAGGAAAAGGCCAAGAGTATTAAGAATCAAAGTTGTCTCAATGATTGTAGAAAGCATCAAGAAAGCTCAAGAAGAAGCTTTAGAGAAAAAATGACTGAAAGGAAGAATGTTTGGGCAAAACGTTAGTGTTCGATACAAACGGTCAGGACTGAAGGTATTCCAAGATATGATATAGGTACCTAAGACGGGGGGAATAAGAGATCTTCTGATGGAGGAAGCTCACAAGACCATGTACTCGATTCATCCCTGCCGCATGAAAATGTATATGGATCTAAAACCCTACTATTGGTGGCTGACAATGAAGCTCGATGTTGCAAAGTATGTAGCCGAGTGTGTGACATGTGCGAGGGTTAAGGCACAACATCAGAAACTGTATGGGAGTTTAGAACCTTTACTTGTACCTATGGGTAAATGGTAAGACATCACCACGGATTTTCTGACTAAACTACCCAGAATGAAGAGCAGTCATGACATGATTTTGATGGGTTTTGAGCATTCTAACAATCCTATGGTGTACATGCAACCCTAGAAACCTTATATCTATGTTTTCTCTAATATACATGTAAATATGGATTTTCCAAGGTTCTCATTCTAACTAGCATACCATGGGGTACTTGTAATATAAAAATTAGTATAGTGACATACCTTTCTTGTTGCTTGGATTCCTAAATACCTTGTGAGACTAACACCCCAAATGTGATGCCTCAAATGCTTCACACAACACCACAACTCTTGCAATAACTTGAGAGAAGTACACTTGAGCAAAAAATTCGGCTAGCCCTGATTTCTTGTGAATGTGGGTTTAATCCAATACTCAGAACTTATGAGCACTCATGAATGTTGTAGCAACTTTTTCCATGTTGTAGCAACTCCATGAAGTGATTCAAATGAACGTGGGTTTAATCCAATACTCAGAACTTATGAGCACTCATTAATGTTGTAACAACTTTTGCTATGTTTAACACCTTAGACATCTACAAGCCCACTTCATGACAGTCTTGATTCCTACCTACTTCCAATATATGACTGACTGTGGAGAGTTTGAATAAAGTAATTATTCTAAAAGTCAAAACATGCAAAATTGAAACAATAGTAAACAACTGACACAAGATAACACCACTTTAGTTATAAATACACAACAAATTTTATTTAATCATCAAATGTCAATTACATTTTACAAGTTTAAGATATAGTTATCTAATCTGTAAAACTAATATCATCCTTCAGCCTGATGCACCTCGCATGCTGAAAATGCTTAACCCTACACAGTCCCTTCGTGAGGGGATCTGTTGGGTTCTCATCCGATGATACCATCTTTGCCACGAGGAGTCCTTTTATAAGATGTCTAATGAAGTGGTATTTTTGTCGATGTGTCTGGATTTTCCATGATCCCTTGGTTCCTTAGCTAAGGCAACTGCACTCTCATTATCACAGAAAATCTCCATGGGCTCCTTAATAGCTGGTACAACTCTAAGGTCTCTAATGAAGTTGTTTAGCCATATTGCCTCCTTTGCCGCCTCGCTTGATGTTATGTACTCTGATTCTCAAGTTGAATAAGCTACTATTTCCTGCTTGGAACTTTTCCAAGTAATTGATCCTCTATTTAGGGTAAAGACCAGGCCAACTAAGAGCGGAAATGATCCCTATGAGTCTAGAAGCTAGCATCACTATACCCCACTACTCTCAAGTCATCACTCCCACCAAGGGTAGGGATCCAGTCCCTAGTCCTCCATAGGTACATGAGAATATTCTTCACCGCAGTCCAGTGAGCCTTTCCTAGATTCCCTTGATATCTATTGACCATGCTCAAAGAAAAGGCCACATCAGGGCGAGTACAAGTCATGACATACATAATCGAGCCCACAGCAGAAGCATACGATACTCAAATCATCTAAACTATCTCAGCCTTTGTGCTCGGGCTCTGTGTCTTACTCAGTTTGGCGTTACTCTGGATTTGTAAGTCACCTTTCTTGGAATGCTACATGTTGAACCTTTTCAGCACCTTATCCATGTAGGTACTTTGACTAAGTCCAATTAGTCTCTTACTCATGTCTCTCAATATCCATATCCCTAGGATATAGTCAGCTTTTCTAAGGTACTTCATAGCGAAATACTTCCCAAGCCAGGATTTAACCTCCTGCAAGGTTGGGATGTCATTTCCTATGAGTAGTATGTCATCCACATACAATACCAAAAGCTAACTATACTCCCACTATCCTTAACATACACACAGGACTCATCCTCGCTCCTCGAAAAACAAAACTCTTTGACTTTCTCATTGAAACAAAGATTCCATCTGCGAGATGCTTTTTTCAATCCATAGATGGATTTCTCAAGCTTACGCACTCTATTAGGGTGTTTTTCATCGAAAAAACCCTTTGGCCGACTCATGTAAACATCCTCAACCAACTTTCCATTAAGGAAAGCGGTTTTGACATCCATTTGTCATATTTCATAATCATGAAAGGCAGCAATGGCTAGCATAACCCTAATAGACTTAATCTTCACTACTGGTGAGAAGGTCTCATCATAGTCAAGTCCCGGAGCTTGAGTAAAGCCCTTCACAACCAGTCGCGCTTTATAAGTGTGTACATTCCCATCCATGTTGGTCTTCTTCTTCAATATCCATTTGCAACTGACCATCTTACAATCCGGTACATTGTCAACTAAGTTCCAAACTTGATTGTCATACATGGACTGAATCTCACTGTCCATGGCCTGACATGGCTTCCTTAAAGTTGTTAGGCTCATCCAAATTTACCAGTGTACTATCACTGATAAATGCATCACCTTTCGCAATAATATGAAAACCATAGTAATGCTCAGGTGGATTCCTAACGCTTATGGAACGCCTCAGAGGTACGAACTCATCAATAGGGGTTTCCTCCTCGGGTTAATTGCTAGGGTTTAAGGTTCCTTCACCGCTTGACTCTTGAAGTTCTTCAAGGTCAATTTGCCTCCCACCGTTTCCTTGTCTTATAAAATCTCTCTCTCTCTCTAGAAACACCCCTCTCCTTGCAACAAATACCACATTCTCATTGGGTCTGTAGAAGAGGTAACCAAAGGATTTCTATGGGTAGCCGATGAAAATACACCTCTCACTATGAGGCTCGAGCTTATCATGAGTCTTGCGTCTCACGAAAGCCTCGCAAACCTAAATCTTGATGTGGTCTAGAGTGGGAGCTTTCCCAGTCCACGTGTCGTGAGGTATTTTGACAACCATTTTAGTAGGGACTAAATTTAGGATATGGGCGAAAGTATCTAAGGCATACCCCCATAATGAGATTGACAACGAAGATCGATTTATCATGGACCAAACCATGTCTAACAAGGTTCGATTGCGCCTCTCAGCTACACCATTAAGCTGTGGTGTTCTGGGAGGTGTCAATTGTGAAACAATTCCACATTCCTTAAGATAGTCATGGAACTCTGTACTAAGATACTCTCCTCCTCGATCGGATCAAAGCATCTTAATGTTTCTGCCCGACTAATTCTCCACTTCCTATTTAAACTCCTTGAATTTTTCTAAGGTTTCTGACTTATGCTTGATTAAGTAGGCATAACCATATCTACTGTAATCATCGGTAAAAGTCACATAGAAGCGGTTAGCATCCCTTGTGGTGGTTTTGAAGGGTGACTTAATTATCGGTATGAGGTCCAACAAACCTTCACCCCTAGCACAAGTACTAGTGAAGGGTGACTTAGTCATTTTTCAAAGTAAACACGATTCGCAACTATCATCCGACTTTAAGTCGACTGACTCAAAGACTCCAGCCTTCTAGAGTTGGCCTATGCGCTTCTTGTTGACATGTCCAAGATGATAGTGCCACAAGGATGCCTTATCCAAACTAGTGGAAGAATCAATGTGTAAAACATTATTTCCTAAGTTATCTACAACATTCACATCTTCATACACACCATTACAAGGTAATGCTTTAAAGTAAAATACATCATTGTAAAAAACATTAACAACACCGATTTCATTATCAAACGAAAAAGTAAAGCCTTGTTTATACAATCCATGAAAATAAATAATATTTCTCACCATTTCGGACGAGTAACAACACTTATTCAAATATAACACTAACCCGCTACTTAGCAACAAAGAATAAACTCCAATCTTGGTGACAGGTGAAGACTTCCTATTCCCCACGATCAAGTTTATCTTTCCGTGCTCCACATCCTCACTTCTTCTTAGGCCTTGCAAATCAGAACATATATGAATACCACAACCTGTATCAAGGGCCCAAGAATTAGTATGCGGTGAGTTATTAGACAATATAGTGTAAATACTTGTATGGGTAGGTTTGACCTTCCCATCCTTAACATCTTGCATGTACTTGGGGCAGTTTCGTTTCCAGTTCCCTTCTTCTTGACAATAGAAGCATTGAGCTTCCTTTGGGTTAGAAGAAGGAATGACAAAACCACCTTTGGTTCCACTTGAAGAGGAGCTTCCAAGTAAACACGATTCGTAACTATCATCCAACTTTAAGTCGACTAACTCAAAGACTCCAGCCTTCTGGATTTGGCCTATGTGCTTCTTGTTGACATGTCCAAGATGATAGTGCCACAAGGATGCCTTATCCAAACTAGTGGAAGAATCAATGTGTAAAACATTATTTCCTAAGTTATCTACAACATTCACATCTTCATACACACCATTACAAGGTAATGCTTTAAAGTAAAATACATCATTGTAAAAAACATGAACAACACCGATTTCATTATCAAACGAAAAAGTAAAGCCTTGTTTATACAATCCATGAAAATAAATAATATTTCTCACCATTTAGGATGAGTAACAACACTTATTCAAATCTAACACTAACCCGCTACTTAGCAACAAAGAATAAACTCCAATCTTGGTAGCAGGTGAAGACTTCCTATTCCCCATGATCAAGTTTATCTTTCCATGCTCCACATCCTCACTTCTTCTTAGGCCTTGCAAATCAGGACATATATGAATACCACAACCTGTATCAAGGGCCCAAGAATTAGTATGCGGTGAGTTATTAGACAATATAGTGTAAATACTTGCATGGGTAGGTTTGACCTTCCCATCCTTAACATCTTGCATGTACTTGGGGCAATTTCGTTTCCAGTTCCCTTCTTCTTGACAATAGAAGCATTGAGCTTCCTTTGGGTTGGAAGAAGGAGTGACAAAACCACCTTTGGTTCCACTTGAAGAGGAGCCATCAAGAGACTTTCCCTTGGTACTCTTCGAAGGGGTCTTCTACTTCTTCCCTCTACTTTGCCCGATTGCCAGAACAGGGGCAGTGTTAGGAGTAGGAGTAGTAACAACCGATTTACCGTTGAGACCACTTTCTATGGTCTTCAAAAGTCCTTGAAGCTTGTTGAGTGTGACCTCCTCCTTGTTCATATGATAGGTCATTCGGAAATGATCATAACAAGTAGGTAAGGAGTGCAGTATGATGTCAATAGCCAACTCCTCGGGGAAGTTCACATTCAACTTTAGCAAACTATCCACAAACCTTTGCATTTTCTGCATGTGGCCCATGATGGATTCACCATCATTCATTCGGGTTGTTATCATGGAAGAGATGATTGCATACCTCTCTTGACGAGTACTCTGATGGTAATAGTCCATCAGGTCCATGTGCATTTCAAAAGGGTAAAAGTCCTCATAGGAATTCTGGAGTTTAGCTGTTACTCTGGCCAACATGATACATGCCACTTTGGTAGCATCTCTCTCATGTGCCCTAAAGTAAGCGATCTCCTCTAGAGTAGCAATACACTCATCAATTTCTTTCAGCTCCTTGTCGAGGTCATATTCCTTTTCCATGTAACGTGTGACCATCTTGATGTTCCTGATCCAATCATTAAAGTTTGAACCATCAAATATGACTCTCCCATAAAGGTTCATGAGAGAGAAGGAGCCGGTAGGGTTTGAACCAGAAGCAACATTGTTGGAAGACATCTGAAAAGAAGAAAGACAAGTTTAGATTAGATAAAGAATCCTTAATAAGACAACCTAATGTAATATTAAGGCTAACACCCAACACAATACTTTATAACTTGGAAGAGGGATGTCGTAATCCAAGCTATAAAATATTTGAAGGCAAGCGAATGACGATTCAACAATTTCCACCATGAAAAACGAAATAAATTATTAGGTTTTAATTGGATTAAAACTCCTAGATCTTTTGAGATTCATTGAACTTTTTAATGGCATGTTTAAATCTCGATCGTGCCCTCTCTAGTTTGTGACTGGTTAACTGAGGATCACAAATATGGTGTGAATAGCCATGCAAATTGACTTGGTACCCTTAATCTTTATCACCTAATCAATGTGCCGGTTACCCATATGCACTCCACCGATCTATGATAAACATTAAGTCACCCTTTGCCACTCTTACTAGTCCATGTTAGTGTTCCGGTTACCTACACACGCTCCACCAACGAATTGGTAAGGTACAAAGTGTAATTTCATGGGATAACACCAAATTCACATTTTCCTAAAGTAACTAAGATTGGGAATTTATAAAAGTTTTAGTTACTTTATATTTATCATTATACTTTTAATGAGAATTATAGTCATTGCCCTACCTGTTCGGCTAACAACCCTCCACCAGTCAAGGAAGTGGTGTGTGCTCTTGTACCCCCTTAAACTGCCATTTTATTGGCAACAACCTTATACCCCCTTATAGACCGGCTTCGTGAATAAGGCCTACTAACGGTAAAACTGACTTGCTCTATATGTATATATTATTAACTTATAATACTATAAAGTATAAGGGTTGAATTTTAGTTTTTAAAACTCTAGAATTTGGAATTAAAGTTTTCTAAAGTGACTTTACAAATTCCAAAACTTGAGGGTGAGTTTTGAAACTATTCAAAACCTTTCATATTCAATAACTTATGAGTTTTAATGGTTTTAAAGAAAAGACTTTTGGAATACCATAACTTGTGGACAAGTTATGGAGTCCATTAATTGGCATTAAGATCAAGAATTACACTAACAAACAATTTGCAAATAATTCCTATGATCTACTAAAACTCATAAGCATGAACATTCAAATCAATAATTTCAAGAATCATATAAACATATATAAAACTTGAAAATTTGATAATAACCTTTGAAAATGGATTAGCTTAATCATTACCACATCAAAAAATAGATATTATAAGTCCAAAACAGTTTAGGGTAATGATTCTAGTCCATTTCCAGCAACAAAACTCAAAAATCTACACACAGGGCCTCCTACTTGACGAGTAGGATGAAGTTTCACTTGGACTCGTCGAGTCCCCCCATGGACTTGGTGAGTTCACTGAACATTTAGCAGGTTTTCAACTTTTTTTAGCAATTTGCATCAAGTATAAAGAAAACAAGCCTAGAAACCTTGGATCTATGTTTTCTCTAATATACATGCAAATATGGTTTTTCGAAGGTTCTCATTCTAACTATCATACCATGGGGTACTTGTAATATAAAAATTATTAGAATGATATACCTTTCTTGTTGTTTGGATTCCTAAAGACCTTATGAGCCTAACATCCCAAATGTGATGCCTCAAATGCTTCACACAACACCACAACTCTTGGAATAACTTGAGAGAAGTACACTTGAGCACAAAATTCGGATAGCCCCCACTTCTTGTGTCTAAGATGCTGATTTTGCTCCATATGAGGTTCCTTATATAGTGTGTCACATGTAGGGTTACACCATGTAAACCCTAATGTGCATGGCTTTTCATTTCCCCCATGATCCATGGGTTTTAACCTCCATGGAGCATCCATGGAGCACTTAATGGGCTCTAGCCCAATCTAGTGAATCATGGACCATCAGCCCACTATATAAGAATGAAAGATTTTCATAATCAATCCCCATATATTTAATTAGTCTCTTTTGATCATAAAATTAATTCCACATTAATTATTGATTAATACTAATTAAATAATATGATTTCATATTACTATGTTAGAATATATTTACAAATCATAAGCATCCTTATTCTCATTTTGTTTATCCAACTGTTGAAATGTCATGCAACCCAAATGGACCATGCCAAGCTGGGTCAAGTACATATTAAATATAGTTATGGACTTAGACACCTTATCCAACAGATTTAGGTGGTCGTTGAAAGTTTTACTAAAAGTACACACTTCATAGTAGCCAATGAAAAATTGACTATGGATAAAACTGCAAATGCTTATGTGAAGGAGATAGTAAGACTTCACGGTGTTCCTTTAACGATTATATTATATCGTGATAGTTGTTTCACGTCAAGTTTTGGAGAAGTCTACAAGAGGAATTGGGTACGAAATTGTGTCTAAGTAAAACGTACCATCCGAAAACCGATGGTCAGAGCGTAAGAACGATTCCAACATTGGAGGATATGCTGAGAGCATGCACCCTGGAATTCAAAGGTAACTAGGATGAGCATTTATTTATGGTAGAATTTTTTTTACAATAATAGTTTCCACTCGAGCATCAAGATGGCACCTTATCACGCTTTGTATGGACAAAATTGTCAAACGTCGTCATGTTGGCTTGAAGCTGGAGAAAAGCAATTTATGGGACCTGAGATAGTTCATCAGACTGCTAAAAAGCTAAAAATAATTAGGGAAAGGATGTTAGCAGCTCAGGATCGCCAAAAGAGTTATGCTGACAAGAAAAGACAACTGATACCATTCAAAGTTGGAGATTCAGTTTTACTTAAAGTCTCACCGTGGAAGGGACTTATAAGATTTGGTAAAAGGGGAAAGTTGAGTCAATGTTTATTGGACGGTTTAAAGTTCTTCAGAGGATTGGGAACCAAGCTTAAAAGCTAGAAATACCAAAAGAACGTGATGGTATTCATAACACTTTCCACGTGTGTTATTTGAGGAAATTCACGGGAGAAGTTCTCGGCATCATTCCAATTTCTGAATTAATGTTGGATGAAAGCAATAGGCTAATTAAAGAACTGGAGGCAATCGTTGACCGTAAGACTAAGAAGTTGAGACACAAGATGGTCGATTTAGTTCTTGTGAGATGGAAACATATGAATGAGCCAAATCTCACCTAGGAAACGGAGAGTGACATTATGAGTCATTATCCGCATTTGTTTGCTGATGTATGATTCCGAGGACGGAATCATCCTAAGGGGGAGATAATTGTAACGCTCGTGTTTCTGGGTTAAAGAATTAAAGATGATGTAATAGTCTAGCTCAACCTTTGTAACTTGTTTTGAAGTAATAAAGATGTATTATTTGTGTATTATGTGCTTTATACTTAATTATTATGATTTAATAAATTAAGGATAAAAATAAGAGTCAAAAATAAATATTAGATAAACCCGATATCTATGAAGGAATTTGTAGTGGTTGAAACAAGGATTTCGGAAATATAAAGAATACAAAAATCTGAATTATAACGAAGAAGTTATGACCTTTCAAAGTTTCGCGACAGAACCGACACAACGTTGTGTGACGTAAAAAGTGAGTTTAGGATAAAGTGCTTTTTAGCCTTAGCGATCTAAATGAAAGTTGTATTACACGTTAAACCGAGAGCGTGCATAAAAAGAATGTCCAAATCTGACTTCGTATGAGGAAGTTATGAATTTTCTAAGATTTGGCATAGCAGTATGCAGCCCGTAACTCGAATTATAGATCAAACGATTTTCAGCCGACACAACCTAAACGAGAATCAAAGATCTTATCTATAGTAGCTTAACGATAAAAAGACAGACATAAAAGGATTTCAGATGAAGAAGTTATGAATTTTTAACGAACTTTTCCTATTCCGCCCTGTTAAAAATATAACTTTAAAAATAATTTCAAAATTAGCCGACAGAGTCTAAACTAAAGTTGTAGAGCATGGTCATACCTACGCGTGCATATAAACATCATCAAAAACGAATCTCGTATGTGAAAGTTATGAATTTTGAAAAATAAAAATCGGGGGAGTACGCATAGCATACTCGTGTTCATGGTTCAAGATTGGCCACATCGCCTATTCCTTCGCATGGTGCACACGTGTTCGTAGCTTTGATGCTTCCGAAGTGATCATTTCCTACGCCCGGCATACTCGGTGTACGTCCAACGTAGTGGCTTGTAAGGTAGTATGCCCCACATACCATGAAATTACGCCCCGCTTAATGCCAGGCTTCGGCCACTATAAATAGAGGTGCGAGGCTGCCCGAGTTATGTTA
Organism: Lactuca saligna; assembly: GCF_052625555.1. Classification (NCBI taxonomy): domain Eukaryota; kingdom Viridiplantae; phylum Streptophyta; class Magnoliopsida; order Asterales; family Asteraceae; genus Lactuca; species Lactuca saligna. The sequence goes on from NC_136424.1 coordinate 106,139,954, forward strand.
CAAAATTTTTCATCTTTCCACCCTTTACTTTCTTTTATGTTATAGTAAATACCTCCAAGCTTCGAATACCTTCCTAGCATCATAAGAAAGCCCAGGAGAGCCCGAAGTCTCCAAGAAAAAGAGTTTTCGAGTCGAAACTCTGCCCACGTAAAGCCCGGTTTTTGAGAAAACATTTTAGTTTCATTGAAAAAGATTATTTTAAGGGACGAAGTGCTGTCCAAGCACCATCTTATCAAGTAACTGTGTAGTCACTTTCATCTTACATATAAATATGAAGTATTTTATATAAAATATGTGCTATGTATATATATGTATATATATATATATATATATATATATATATATATATATATATATTATTTGTTTATTTGAGATGGATATTGAATGAAGGTTTTATAGATGTTTAGAATGATTTAAAATGTATATGTATTTTTAACCACAAATATGTTGGGTATAACATGGGTAGATTAAATAGTTGATGTATGTTAAAATGATGAGAGGCCTCAATGTTGTTGTTGTTCCAGTAATCCAGCGGAGTATAGATAGCGACCACATACCTTTCTAGACAGTCCAGTAGAACGCTAGCAGGCTCGCAACCTGTAGGTGTTTGTGAACGATGTGTTCACCAGTGTACACCATCTCCCTCATGGTTTTCTTATAGACATATATGGCTGAGGAATCCCCTTAGCAGTATTGTCCATCCTCGTGATGATCCTTAGACTAGTTCCCTTGTGATAGCGTTTAGGGACGTAATTAGAGTTATTGTTGGTTGATGAAATTAATAAATTTATTATTTGTGGGTTGAAAACTCTATATGCTCACCAGGATTCCAAGTCTGACCCACTCAGTTTTCTGTATTACAAGTAGTGGAACAAAAGCATAATTGGACGATGATGAGATATTTTGGATTATAGGCCAGTAGACGTAAATAACCGTTGTAAGGCCTATATTGTACAATTTATGCTTTTGGTCTGTATCGATGTGGACATCCCGAGTTTTGTAATGAAATGAAAATACATTTCTTTAAGAAATGCTTTGATAATTATATTTTTTTTTTATCATATTTTGTTTTGAGGACAAATTCCGCAACACTTTTTGAAAGATTACTCTGATATTATTTTAAAAGCAGAAACAAAATCGGCATTTTCTGGCCATAGAAATAAGGATGTCATAGGTAGGGCTACCGACGGGAGTGATGTTGTAGGAGACGACATCGTTAAACAAGTGTCCAATGATTCGATTATCGCCGCTATGTCATCTCATGATTCACCTGATTTATACAATCAATCAAGAGACATCGTCAACATCCATGTTAGATTGAAATCTCAAACTTTTCAATTTTCAGTTTTCATTGGGAAAAAAATCTACCTAATTTTCTAACTACTTCAAACCATCTTTATAACCACAAATGCTCTTTTTCAACATCCACGAACACCAATTGGTTGAATTCCTAATTGGGTTATCTAAAACACAGCCAATATAATTCTTTCAATGATATTTACAGGTCGATAACAATGGCGGAGACAAGATTGGGGAGAGTGAAGACGGACGTGGCATTGTTAACTGGCTAAATGCGAGATACAAAGCAGAAGTACTATCACATCCGCCGTATGAACAATTATTATCAGCTCATGTCGCTTATGTGAGAATCGCAACTCCTACTGACCAGTTACCCATAATCGATGCACAGTTAGCACAATCATAGCATGTTGTATCAAAGTATTTAGGTTTTGAAGGACTGAGTAATCTTGGTGATGATAAAGAACTTGATCAATTCATGGTATGCTTCTTTTGTTCTTAAACTTATAATATTTAGTCATAAAACTGATTAATTGTATGATCTTAATCTTTACTCATAAAACTGATTAATTGTATGATCTGGTGTTGGAAACTTGAAACACAGACTCATTATGTTTTGTTGCTATCTTCTTTTAAAGAACTATTACAACAAGTTCGTGTTTATGCAATGGACGCAGTAATAGCGAGGGTAACTCTGTTAGAATTGAATCTTGAATTTCAATTATGTCGGAATAGAATCTCGATATTTACCTTGTGATTTGTGCATTTTCTACAATTTTTGGTTATGAGTTTTGGTGCAATTCACAAGTATGCAGATTTGTACAAAGGACTTAAGTTTTTCTTTTTTTCATTTGGTAATGAAATATTCTTTGAATTATGAAAGTTTAATCGATCTTAGGAAGAAAGTTTAATCGCATGATATTATTGCAAATTTGCAAATGGAATTATTATAACATGCGGTTAATTTTACCGTTTTTTAATGATATCTAATTTATTCATAAATAATTCCGAATCCATCTTATGTTTGGGTACTTGAAGCATCGATCTTAGGAAGAAATAACAACACCTACCTCTAGATTAAAACCCCTTTTTGGTACCGCACATATATTTTATTGTTTTTCTTTTCTGTTTTGAATTGTCTCAAAACATCTCATCAGTATTTACTAGGGATAATGACTTGAAAGGGTAACGAACTTTCGACTTTTGTCACATTTAGTCACTAAACTTTTTTTCGTTATCTATTTTCCATTGAACTATTGAAACTGTTCACATTTTACCCTTATGACCGGCTGTTACCGGTCATAAGGGTAAAATGTGAACATTTTCAATAGTTTAGTGGCAAATAGATAACGAAAAAAAGTTTAGTGACTAAATGTGAACAAAATCGAAAGTTCGTTTCCCTCTAAAAAGTTCAATGACTAAATGTGAACAAACTTCCTATTGTATTATGTTTTAGCAAAATTATTTATTTTTGTTTAATTGTAGCAACATTTGTTGATGAAGAAATCTATGAAATAAAAAAACAAAATGTAACATCCGGATTTCCAGGTATCATAATTTAAGTATTTTTCTTTTGAGTTAAGAAGAGAGACTCGACGAGTTGACGCCTCAGCTCGTCGAGTAAGGTCGCGACTGATGACTCGGATTAATGAATGGACTCGACGAGTCAGTGAGGCGACTCGACGAGTCCGCGCTGTTGGCAGAAACCCTAAATCTTTGGGCCCGAGCCATATTTAAAGACACTTATGGCCTTCAATTACGACTAACTTTCCCATAAGTGAGAACCCTAGCGAGCTTGAGTGTGTAGAGTGAGAGGAAGAGCTATCTTGAGCTTTTTGGTGTGATAGATCTGGACCCTTCTAGGTCCAGAGAGCCGAGAATATGAAGCTTTAGTAGAGTAAACCTTGGGGTTCGAAGTTAGGAAGCATAACCTTAACCAGCAATGTGATAAAATAAAATGATGAGAGATAGGTGATGATAATTAGGTAAATAGATGATGATGAATATGTGATGTAGAATGAAAGGAGATACCATAACCTTAACCAACAATGTGGCGATGTAGTAATTTACCTGAGTATAGATGGCAACCACGGACTATTCTAGACAACTCAGTGGAAACATCAACAGGCTCTTAACCTGTAGGTGGTGAATTACAATTTCAGGCGATATTGTAACTACATATTAATACGATGATACTCTAACCCCTTACTATGAATTACGAGTTCAGACGATGTTGTAACTACATATTCATGGAATGTCACAAATTTCGTATGCCAAACCAATGGTCATAATTCACATCAGTGAGAATGATTCATTTTTTGTAAAACCAAAATCAGATTGGAAATTTTGAATTTTTTATTTTGGAAAATGTCAAACCATTGGTTTTTTATTTCGGTTTTGGTTTTTTGTTTTTTTTTAAATATATTTTCAGGGTTTTTTTTCAATTTATTTTATAGATTTCTTCATCAACAAATGTTGCTACAATTTAATAAAAATAAATAATTTCGTAAAACATAATACAAGAGGAAGTTTGTTCACATTTACTCATTGAACTTTTTAGAGGGAAACGAACTTTCGATTTTGTTCATATTTAGTCACTAAACTTTTTTTCATTATCTATTTACCATTGAACTATTGAAACTGTTCACATTTTACCCTTATGACCGGCAACAGCCGGTCATAAGGGTAAAATGTGAACAGTTTCAATAGTTCAATGGCAAATAGATAATGAAAGAAAGTTTAGTGATTATATGTGACAAAAATCAAAAGTTTGTTACATTTTCAAGTCATTATCCCTATTTATTATTGTATATTATACCAAATTGTATGCTAAGACATTGTATCTGGATGTTATAAAATGTCGATAAATAATTAAACATCACCTTAAGAAACACGGGGTAATAATGTGAAGTATGTTAGATTGGTTGCTTTGAAGTCAAGGTGTTTTGAGACCTAATTATAGGCATTGACATGTGATGATTATTTCAAAAAGTCACAAGTTAAAGTATTTGCATAAATTAAAGGAATTGCTAGCTGTTGAGAAAATCATATGACATAATCATGATTTATTAATTTATATTTGTAGTGTTTGGTGCCTAGTTGTCTTTTTTCATTAAACTGAATATTCATGGTATGAGAAAATGCTTAAAATTTCTTATATGTCCGGAAAATTATATAATGGTAAATATGTTGATCCATATGTAATATGCATCGGGCTAGGAACGTTTATATATATATATATATATATATATATATATATATATATATATATATATATATATATATATATATATATATATATATATATATATATATATATATATATATATATATATATATAGGTTCAGGTTCATTTGAAACATTTCTAATTTTGTGAGACCGTGAAACCAAATCTAGAAATAATTTTAAAATGCAAAATAAATGGAAAAATCCAAAAAAAAAAATTTTAATATTATTTTCGGAACTTGAATTAACTAAAGAAAATTTAAAAAAAAAATAAAAAAAATCCCGTTTTTTTTTTAAATACGTGAAATATTCTAAATAGAATATTACACTGAAATATTCTAAAAAATAATTTTAAAATGCAAAATAAATGGAAAAATCTAAAAAAAAAATTTTAAATATTATTTTTGGAACTTGAATTAACTAAAAAAATTAAAAAAAATTAAAAAAAAATCTATATTTTTTTGAAAAATACGTGAAATATTCTAAATAGAATATTACAATGTACATATTCTAAAAATAATTTTAAAATGCAAAATAAATGGAAAAATCAAAAAATCCTTTTTTGAAATATTATTTTTGGAACTTGAATTAACTAAAAAAAATTAAAAAAATAAAAAAAAATGCGTCTCACAGTCTTACAAAATTAAGCCGTTTCACATGAACCTAACCCTATATATATGAAAGAGTACGTACTTTATTTGAATACACATTAATATCCTATATATTCACAAGTCACCAACATTAATCAAAGACCCTTGAGAACAAACCCTTATATATATATATATATATATATATATATATATATATATATATATATATATATATATATATATATATATATATATATATATATACAGGTTCAGGTTCATTTGAAACCTTTCTAATTTTGTGAGACCGTGAAACCAAATCTAAAAATAATTTTAAAATGCAAAATAAATGGAAAAATCCAAAAAAAAATTAAATATTATTTTCGGAACTTGAATTAACTAAAGAAAATTAAAAAAAAAAAAAATCCCGTTTTTTTTTTTTTAAATACGTGAAATATTCTAAATAGAATATTACACTGAAATATTCTAAAAAATAATTTTAAAATGCAAAATAAATGGAAAAATCTAAAAAAAAAATTTTAATATTATTTTCGGAACTTGAATTAACTAAAAAAAATTAAAAAAAAATCTATATTTTTTTGAAAAATACGTGAAATATTCTAAATAGAATATTACAATGTACATATTCTAAAAATAATTTTAAAATGCAAAATAAATGGAAAAATCAAAAAATTCTTTTTTGAAATATTATTTTTGGAACTTGAATTAACTAAAAAAAATAAAAAAAATAATAAAAAATGCGTCTCACAGTCTTACAAAATTAGGCCGTCTCACATGAACCTAACCCTATATATATATATGAAAGAGTACGTACTTTACTTGAATATGCATTAATATCCTATATATTCACAAGTCACCAACATTAATCAAAGACCCTTGCGAACAAACCCTTATAAATTCAAAGAACTATGTGATGCCCTTTCATAAGTTCATTCCAAAATTTCTAGCACTAGCTCTCAAGATGTTCGATTGAGAGTTTAAGTGTAAGATATCGTTCCGTTCAATTTTCATATCCTCGAAAACTGATATAAATATTTCTTCTCTTCTTTTTGTTTTTGATGGGTTGAATAAATTTATTAATCCAAACCTCTGAATCGTTGTTGCCCTAAGTCTCCTTCATCCCTAATTAACTTTTGTTTCGTGATGATAAAGTTTATTTTGAGCGATTTTGTCTTTTCTATATGAGGTCAATGAAATTTTAGAAGAAATAACTTAAATCTACTTCACTATGGGAGAGTTGCGCTTGGAATCAAATGTTTAAAAAACTTATTAAAGTCACATGTATGGGGATTTTAGTTGGGTTTTGAAAAACATCAAAGTGAAGGTGAAATGGGCTCCTTATTAGGTTCTCAATTTCCACTCATCTCTTTGATGACGTTGAATTGTGACTTTTCTTATTTCTTGAACGACGAATCGTGGCTTCGTCCTACGCCAAATACCAGCGAAATGAATTTGACGCACGTCATAACCATCTTGGATGGTCATACAACCATTAAATTGATATTGAAGGTTTGCCTAGGAAATTAATTAGATTTTGTATCATGAAATCCATTTTGAGATCGAGCCATGAAATTGATTGAAATTGATTGAAATCAAGTTGTGAAATGGATTCTAAAACTCATTTGTAAAACCTATTGTGACCTAATTTAGACGAAGCTATGAAGTTGTAGTACACTGGGTCTAATGAGGTGTGTATGCGTCGTGAATACAAAAGTAAAATTGGATTTTTTTTTTAAATTAATTGGAACTCTACTCGTAATATTTCAGTGAACATCCTGAGTTCGTGCTCATTTACATGACAAACTCAAATCTCATAGAGATTTTCAGGAAAAAAATTCCCCACATATGATGCTTTTTGAAGACTACAAGGATTTAACATATTCCCCAAATATGATGCTTTTTGAAGACTACAAGGATTTAACATATCACCTCTACTCGACATGGAATAAGGGGAATTGGTGCGTTGCGCCTCTGTGTTTGACTATTTGTTGAGCAAATTGAAGTATGTTTAAACATTGTTGTTTACGAAGCATCAAATTTGTGTATTGTTACATTTAGAGGGTTTCTGTGGTCTCTGATACGGATGTTCGGTCCACTTCCAAGTTCTGGAAAAGATTCCACGAAGAGTTGGGTACTCGCCTGCATTTTAATACGGCTTTCCGCCCGCAGACTAATTGTCAGAACGAGCGGACTATCCAGACCTTGGAGGAAATGCTTCATGCTTGTGTATTTGATTTCGATGGGAGTTATGAGACGTACCTCCCTTTGGTGGAGTTTTCGTATAAGAACAGTTATCATGCCAACATTGATCGACCTCTTTTTGAGAAGCTCTACGAGAGTTAGTGTAGTACCTCGATATGTTGGGGTGAGGTTAATCAATGAGTCATGAGGAGTACCAATGTGGCACTCAAGACATCCAAATTGATTCAGCAGGCCAACAACATACTTCAGATAGCTCAAAGTCGACAAAAGAGCTATGCGGAGAGACGCCGATCAAGCTTGGAATTTTAGGTTGGAGATATAGTACTCCTGAAGGTGTAACCTTGGAAAGGTGTCATCTGTTCAAGAAGATGGGTAAGGTGGGCAGGGTGGCGTCTCGTTTAGATCTTCTGGAGGAGCTCAGTCAGATCTACAGTACTTTCCACGTCTCTCAGCTGTAGAAGTTTTTGGTTGATGATTCTGTGACAACCCGAAATTTTTTTTCTTATAAGTCCAACCAACCAATCGTGAGACAGACTCGTTTTTGCTATCTTTTAGCATTGATAAGGATCGTTTAATGAGTTCTAATCCTATTACACTTAAGGATTTGGTTTAGGGATGAGTTAAATTAACTTCTTCAAGTTGCATTCGAGGCAGAAAACCCAACATATGGGGTTTACGTCCGTAAACTCTATGTACGGCCGTAAACTCCCTCCTGGCCGTGAACTCCTTCTATATAAAGGAATTTTTTCCACTTTTCTTCACTTTTCCTTTTATTGGCTGCAAACCCTTCCATACCCTCTCAACTATCATCAAGAACATTCCTTCTAGTCTTCAAAAGTGGTAAGTAATTCATCTATCATCCTTTATATCCTCCTTAGTTTTCTAAACATCTTGTGATTCATCCATGAAAACAACACTTTTTGTCTATATATTCAGAATCATCATCTTTCACCAAGAACACCAAGAACACACACTTGTTCTCGGTGGTCATAACTCCTCAAAGACCTTCAGAAGTGTGAGTATTCCCTCTATCATCTAATTAGACATGTTAAACACTAGATCATAGCCTTGAAACATCATAGAACTGATGAACATCAAGAGTATACGGTCGTACACTCTATTTATGGTCGTATACCCTTGTTTGGTTCGTAACCTAAGGCCTTAAAACACTTGCTTGGTGATTGCTCTCCACTAGAACTCTTGAACCCTCAAATCAAGACCCAAAAAGCCACCATTTGGAGTGTTTAAGGCCGTACACACATGGTGTGGCCGTACACTCCTCAAGTCCCTCCAAAATGAGAGTTTTGTTCATCTTCTTGTTGTACTTGTGGCACATTTGTTTCCCCATGGATCAAACACTCCACTTTGCATGGTTTTCCATGAGTGTACCACCATACACACATGGTGTGGCCGTAAACACACTTCCCTTGGCCGTACACTCCCCTTTGATCAATCACATGTGATTTCAACACTTCATTTCAAGTGTTTCCTAGTCCCTAAGGTTGTTTTGTTGCATGTTATTGTATTAAACACTAATTACATGCCATTATATGCTATTATATGTCATTTAGGAATCGTTTGTGTCTCGGGAGTCGATTCGTGGAACTTCTCATCCTTACACAAATCTGCAATTGAATCACCCACATAAGGTGAGTTCATACCCCTATAATCAATCTTTCAAATGTTTTTAAATGCTTTTAAGGAGGGGAATACAAGTTGAACACAATGATAATTGTGATAACTATCAAATTCAAAGGATTTCTTAATAGGAAATCAAATTATTATATACTTAGTATTGATCAAGAATTAATTTGGAATTAATTTTGTGGTCAAAACAGACTAACTAAATATATAGGGATTGATTATGTAAATCAATGATTCTTATAGTGTGGGCTAATGATCCATTATTATGTAGATGGGCTAAACCAATGAAATAATCCATGGATAGTCCATGGAGGTTAAACCTATGGAGCATAAAAATATGATGGTCATTAGGGTTTGCAAAGATGTAACCCTAACACTATAAATAGAACCCTCATGAACCAAAATCAGTTGCACCTTTTTTGTGAGCTAAGCAACTTATTCTCTTAAGCCTCCTTTTTCATATTCGTCACACCCCAAAACCGGAACTGCGGAAATGTTCGGGGGTGGAGGACGTCATGTACAGTATCACAACACAAAATAATAGTAAACAAGAAAACAACATCATCTATTGCATTAATAATATAATTTAATACAAGTGTGATCTGTATAGTTTATATGACACCAAACATGTAAATCAAAATATGAGATGAGTCTTGAGTGTGCTCCATCTTCTCAAAAGCTGGCATAGGTACCTATCTACTGATGACCTGAGAATACAAGTTATTTTGAAAGAGTTTATCAGCTTTAAAGCTGGTGAGTTCATAAGTATTTTAGTGTCATTGTTTGTATCAAAATGTTTGTAACAGTGTTTGAAATATGAGATTGTAAACATTTGTAGTAAAAGTACGTTTGTAGTAAAAGTAAGTGAATGTTTTTAAATGTTTGTAACTCCTATAAAATCCTATATTTTATACTAAAAGTATCCTTTTACCAAGGCACGACTGTTTTGTATGTTTGTTTCTTGTAAAAGTTTATAATTTTCCCAAGTGTAACTATCATTATCAAAATATAGTTTATACATTATTGTTTATATGAAATGATCACAAAGTGAATGCAAAGGGGATATTAATGTAGTACTGTAGTGTTGTATTATAGTAATTACTATTGTACTAACTACTTTAAACCAGATTTATATCAATGTATTATGTGATTGATTGTACCATACTATCGACTATAAACACGACGATGAAAGACATCAGTAGTAATGACATTTGGCACCCGTAGACCCGTAGGTCCCACTGTAGCTAGCAGCAAAGTTGTAGGATAGTCAATCCAGTATAGATCTATACGCAAACTCACGCACTCCCTCCAAGAGATTCTGGCTACAAATCGGGCCATGGCAGCGATGACATGCCCCGAAACAGTGGCTCACATTTATGTTATAGTATACTTGTATATGTAATGTATGTACTAGTGTAGTGAATCTATTGTTTCTCGTTATAGTATTCTCTATTTGTTCCTCATCATAGTATAGTTGTATAGTTTCTCATAATAGTATCGTTGTATAGTTTTTCATCATAGTATAGTTATATAGTTTCTCATAATAGTATAGTTTTATAGTTTCTCATAATGGTATAGTTGTATAGTTTCTCATCATAGTATAGTTGTTTAGTTTCTCATAATAGTAATTATTGACTCATGAATGAACTGACACTTTGTATGCTTCATTGAAGTAGAAGTAATGAGTAGTATAATCCTAACTATACCTATTACAGTTTACTAGTAGAATTGTTTGTATGACTGAATGTATTGAACTGAGATAAAAGTCTTTATGTATATGCATATATACATAATATATAACTAAGGATCTAATGATACTCGAACAAACAACAGGGTACTCTAAGTTCACAACTAAACAAGGAACAGGAAGTAAAGTGAGTTGGCAGTCCTAAGTCCTTCAATCCTTACTTATATAACTATATATGTATTAGAAATGGTTTTAACAATATATAAGTTTGAAAGTTGTAATAAAAAAGGTTTGATACATAAAAGTGAATTTGATAATGATTTTAACTTGTAAAAGAGTTTGATAAGCAGTTTGAAGTCATTTGTTTGATAGAATAGTTAAAAGCATAGTAAATCCATATGTTTGATAGTTATTAATCACATGTGATTGATATAATAACTATGATATTCAACTTGTTCCCCCCCCCCCCCATAAAAGCATTTAAAATCATTTAAAAGGTTGATTAAGGGGTATGAACTCACCTATAGTGAGTAGTTTGGATGAAAGTGATGGATATGGTGCTAGGTGTCAAGTGAAGACTTGAACACACACACCGGTCCTATTTAACATATAAAGACACATATATATGTATCTAATTAGTGATTATAACACTAATAAGTAAGTAAAGACACCGTAGAACATGGAAAAAAACTTTGATTCAAGTGTTATAAGATCATAGGGCTGCACCTAGGGGTTGTATGGCTTTGTTATTGAGTTCACGGCCCAAGGACCAACTCTCCATGAGTTTACGACCTAGGGTTTGCGGCCCTTATGGGTTTATGACCGTAAATGCATGGTGTCTTGTAGCAAATCGATGTTTAAGGTCCTTAGCTCAAAGGGAAGGTGTTCTAGACCAAGCTCCAAGCCTTAGGAAGGAATGTAGGGAAACTTTGCACCCTCTATTAAAGTTTACGACCAAGGGAGATTGCCTTGGCCGTAAACTCCCTTGGTTGTTTGATTTTTGATGTTTTCAAGCCGCTAAATCATTACTTAAGTTATCAACATGAAAGGGAGGTAAGGGCTTACAGTTTGAAGGCAAAAAAGGGGAGTTTTCGGCCCAAAACACACAAGTGTTCTTAGTGTTCTTGAGGATCTTGAAATCTAGAACAAAAGATGTAGTTTGTGGGTGGATTCATAGGTGAATCAAGTAGAAATAATGTAACAACTCAAAGATGGAAGGATTTTACTTACTTTTATGAAGATTTGAAAGGAAAACTTGAAGATCCTTGGGAGAGAATCCGAGTTTTCTAGCTTGGAAGTGAAGAATTGGTGAAAATGACCAAGTGTCATATATATACTAGGGGTTTACGGCCATAAACCCACAAGTTTTGGCCGTAAAATCCTTATGATGATGGCTAGGGCTAGTTTGATGGGTTAACACTCCAATGGACACTTCCTTCCACTTATTTTTTTGAAGAAATAAGCTCAGAATGTTCAAATAAACTCTAAATTGTGCTATCAGTTAGCATAAGTAAGTTTGACTAGATTGAAATGTAGGTCTTGTATAAGATAGAAATTTCGGGTTATCACAATATTGATGTTTGTGAACCACTAGAGGCATCACACTTGGGGTGCTCAACCTTCAAAGGCCAAGAACTACAAGTCCTTCATAAAGGTACTCCATCTAACTAGTTGTATCATTTAATTGTTCAAGTGTATGCTAGTTAGGACAATGCTTTGGAAAAAATGAAAATGCATGCATAATTAGAGATAACATAGATCCAAAGCATTTAAGGTTGCATGTGCACCATAGGAGTATTATAGTGCTCAAAACCCAATAGTGGTATCATAGTCTAGGATTGTTTTCTATTATATTTGATGCTTTCTAATATTTCAAAGTTGAAAATTTCGATTTTATGCCTTCTGACTGGTGAAATCATCGAGTCCATTGGCTGACTCAATGAGTGCAACCAACTCGATGATTCCAGTTCATGTACTCACAGAGTTGGTGCTCTTGTGTGCAAAATTTCGAGTTTTTGGCTAGAATTGGATTAAGATCCTTACCCCAAACTACTTTTTGAACCATGAAATCTATTTTTTATATGGTAATGATCATGCTTATATAATTAAAAGATAATTGTCATAATTTCAAGATTTGTATTAGTTTATATGATTAGGCTAATTTCCTGAAGATTGTTTATACAAATTATCTTGTCCTTCAGAGTTTAACTAGATTATGGATGAATTATTTGATTAATGGGTTAATTAAAATAATGATCTAAATGATTTTAATGACTTCCATAACTTGTCCTCAGGTTATGAAAAATGAAAAGTCTCATACATTAAACTCATAAGTTATGGAAATGAAAGGACAATTGTCAAATATTAATATAATAGGTTAATTATTTATATTATCTGATATGAATTGCCTTACTATATGAGTTAGATTAGACCAATAGAATATTATATGATAATTTTTCCTTTTTAGAATTGATCTAGATGTTTTAATGAGTTCCAGAACTTATCCTCAAGTTATGGAACATGAAAAGTCTTATCATAAATGTTTTTATGAACTCCATAACTTGTCCTCAAGTTATGGAAAATCAAGAGTCTTTTCATTGAACCCAACATTAACTCATAAGTTATGAAATTGAAGATTTTTGACAAACTTCAGAACTTGCCCTCAAGCTTTGAAATATGTAAAGTCTCTCTAATGAAACTTTAATTCCAAACCCTAGAGTTTTAAAAGTTAAAATTCAACCCTTATACTTTATAATATTATAAGTTTAATATATATATATATATATATATATATATATATATATATATATATGTGTGTGTGTGTGTGTGTGTGTATGTGTGTGGTATGTATAAGACAAGTCAGTCTTACCGTTAGTAAGTTTCATTCACGAAGCTAGTCTATAAGGGAGTATATGGTTACTACCTATAAAATGGTGGTTTAATCGGTGTCCACTCTCACCCACTGTTTCCTTGACTAGTGGAGGGTCGTTAGCCGAACGGGTAGGATAGAACATTAATTCTCCCTCATTAAAAGTATAATGTTAGAAATAAAGTAACGAAGCTTTTATTAAATTCCCAATCTTAGTTACTTTAGGAAAAATGTGAAAAGGTGCTAATCCATGAAATTACACTCTACACCTTGTTAAGTCGCTAGTGGAGCATGTGTGGTTAACCGGAACACTAATCTGGGACTGGCAATGTGTGGAAAAAGGTAACTTGATTTTAATCATAGATCAATGGAGTGTGTGTGGTTAACCGGCACATTGATTAGGTGATCTATAACATTGGGTGTACCAAGCTAGTTTGAATGGTTATTCACACCTTGTTTGTGATCATCGACATCCCAGTCACAAACCTGAAGGGCACAATCGAGATTTACACATGCCATTGAAAAGTTCAATGAATCTCAAAGAATCTAGGAATTTCAAATCCAATTAAAACTTAATAATCTATTTTGTTTTTTCATGGTGGAAATTGGCAAATCATCATTTACCTACCTTCAAATATTTTATAATTGGATTATGGCATCCCTCTTTGCGATTGTAAAATATTGTGTTGGGTCCTAGCCTTAATATTTCGTTTTGGGTGTTATATTAAGGACTTAAATCAACTAACTTGAATTTCTCCCCTTATAGATGTCTAGGTCAGACAACTATAGTCTTCCCGAATATGTTGGAAAATGCTTGCCAAATGAAGATTATATTCTACAATATCATACTTCACTTCCTCCACCTCCTCCAATTATTCTTCATGACCCACAAGCTCGAAGACTTGAAAAGTTCAAGGTCACTCAAGCCCTACTTGCAATGAAACATCAAGATGGAAAGTCTATATGTGCTCATATCTTGGACATGAAGTTGCATTATGACATGCTGGGAATGTTGGGTGTCATGTTCCCGAGGAAGTTGGCTATTAACTTCGTTCTTCAGTCACTTCCCAAGTCTTATAGTGAGGTCGTTAAAGACTCCTATGTGTCAGATCAAAACATGACCCTTATTGATCTTGCCTATTTACTAATTACTGCTGAATCAACAATGATTTGGTGCAATGATCAAGCAAACATGAATGGAAAATCTACTTCCCAAGCTTCCATGAACATAGGAAATGACATCGATAGTCCTGAAATGATTCCTTCTCCTAAAGGAAAGGAAATTAGTCATGGTCAAAAGCTTTGATCACAATAGAAAGGCCGGATCTGGGATTGTCTCATGTGCCAATTCAAAAGAATCCATTTGTTTCTACTTCCATTTGAAGGGACATTGGAAGCTAAGCTGCACAGACTACCTGAAAGATCTAAGAGAAGGAGAATCAATACATGATGTAACAGACTCTGCTTCAGGTAAGTCCACTATCTAACTCTATTAAGTTCCTATTTGGAGATTCTTAATACATGATGTAATGTAATTACATTTTGATGTTTTGCAAGATCGAAGAAAAGAAAGGAAGCTTAAAGGAAGAGCAAGCTGATTCTGATCGTGAATAGATGGATTTCAATCGCATAGTTTGAAGATTAGAATTTTGAGCTGCTGCTTAAGAGTTATGATAGATTCCTTATAAATTTGTAATAACATAATTTTTATTTGTATTTGCATTGTAAGGAAAAGTTTTCTTCCGTATTTCATAAATAAAATTTTGTGTTTATTTTATATTATATCTCCTTGCAATGACATATGTGAAAATTAATGTTTGTATGTTTCTATTTGTAAGCAACATTGATTTAATTCTTTCGTTTGTGGTAGTGTCTAAATTTATCAAATAAGGAAATATTCTCATCACCCAAGTTTCAATTGGATAGTAACTTGCAATCATGGAACTTGTATTGCATGATGAATGAAAATTTTCATCTTTGGGAAATTAAGACTAATTCCTTGTCCACATGTATGTGTGAGTCAAGTGAAGGACTGGGGAATCGGGTATACTTGGTTGTACGCTGGTCAAGTCCATCACAAATAACGATAAGAAAATTTGTCATGATTTTCTAAAGTTAGTAAATATGGTTAAGCTTACAATATTAAGTATAATTCTGAGTCATTGAAAAGTCTCAATGTATATCAGAACCAATTAGAAGAATCAAAGTCGGTAGAAAGATAAAAGTTTCTCCAATCTAAAAAGATGGGAGAGTACATGAGTATCATATTTTATGATCATCTTAATGATTATGAAAACCATATCACTCTTTGATCCTCTAAGGACACCTTAGTGTATTTGTTTGGCTAAGAAGAGGAATCAGGAATCGTTGAAATGGTTAAACCACTTAAGATAAATCATACTTCTCTCCAAAATCAAATCTTAGAGTCATCCTCCAAGATTGTATATTGAGTGACATATCAACAAATATAGAGTAAAATGTTTTCTACTCTTGTGCATTTGAAATTAGTAAGTTGTAATATTTTGGATAAAACAAAGATCAACTAAGCTTGATTGTCAAAAGTGTCTGTCTTGATAATAAATCGCACTAACACTTGAATATTTGTTTGTCAAGCAATGTTTCTTGACAGAGAGAAACTTATATGTCAAGAGGTCAGTGGGAGTCTTAAAGATGTTGAAAAGTTTTAATGGCTAATCAAGAGTCAAACCTATTGTTAATCAATAGCACACGAATTGAGGTTTGTAACCTATCATATTGACATATTCTTGTTTTGTACCCATTCTACTTGGTTGACTATGCATGTGAGTTCTATAAGTTCTCAATTGTTTGCATAGGGCAAAGCACCTTGGTTAGTGAAAATCCATTGATCAGTAAGGGTGATCTGCTGAACAACTTGAAAGAGATGGTAGGCCCTCATGCTACCAAGTGGCAAGATATTAAGATTAGATAGGTTCAGTCCATATGAGTTTGGATTTGTCACTAACCATATCTTGTGATTATGGTTTTGACAAATTCACTTGGATAGGAACACATACAACTTAAAAATCTAAGTGTCATAAGGTTTCTCTCCAATTCATGAAAATGATTGTGAGGAAACTCTTTCACTAAGTGGATCTTAAAGAGTTAGCAATTGTGATATTTGCATTCTCAAATTCAGTTAATACTGCGACATCCCTCTTCATAGTTTGAATTGTGAGAAATGGAAGAAGGTCTAAACATTTGCGAATTATTGTTGTAATTTCTAAAAAAACTTAGACACACATATGAGCTTTCTAATAAAAGGTGTGTGAACTTAGATAAAGGCTTATCGAAGCATTTCACGGCAGAAATCTGAAACTTGGTAAGAAAGTCAATAAAGTATTGATTATAAGAAGTCCAACTAATTTCTGTATTTGTGTCACAGCTAGTGGGAGCATAAATCTTATGAAAGTAACAAAATAATTATTAGTCTAGTGGAAGCATAATTATTATTACACGTTAGCAATGTTAATTATAGAAAACAAAGTTATCATTTCGCAAAGTTGCAACGTTGAAAAGTTGTTTTGCTTTAACTAAGGGAGAGGAACTTATACTTCATTTCAATTCTAAAAGTATAGATTGAGATTTTAATAAAATTTGGTCGAGGATTTGTATGGATACCATGTTGAAATGCTTCAACATTGGAAATTCTATATATGGAAATATTATAGCAAAAGACTGGTCGAGTATCATGTCTTTATATAAGACATTATGAATTGTATCTCATATGCTTCAGGTATAGGATCGATCACATATGCTATAATATTCATGTGTTCTAATTTTCCAAATGCATAGGGCATTAAGAGGGAAAAAGGACCAGAACTAGATATGACTAAAGTTATTAAACAACTGCTAAGAACAATCCAAGCTTCGCCAAAGATTGGTTGCTTATGGATAGTTGGAAGTATTGTATTGGATGGACCATATTGAAATTATTATGAATATACATGAGTCTATTAACAATGAGGTGTCATATGGAAAATATGGAAATCTTTCCATAATCGGAGTTGAATATCAAAAATCTATGAGAAATCTAGAAACACTTATGCAAGAAGGATGTTCAAAGGAATGTGCTTTGAATACGAGACTTC
The DNA here is from genome assembly GCF_052625555.1 of Lactuca saligna. Classification (NCBI taxonomy): domain Eukaryota; kingdom Viridiplantae; phylum Streptophyta; class Magnoliopsida; order Asterales; family Asteraceae; genus Lactuca; species Lactuca saligna. The sequence goes on from NC_136424.1 coordinate 106,157,597, forward strand.
GGATCTGTGGAATTGTCTTGTAACAATCTCCAATGGAAAGTTTTGTAAATGAAAAAGTCTCTGTGACTTGTGTACCTAATCACTACAAAAGGATCACTGTATATAAGTCTAGAATCTAACAAATTACAGTAAGTGGAAGAACCTGGTATTCATACACTTACGATAAGGATTTGGAATTGTGAAATGAGTATCATTGGAAATGTTTACAGTTGATCTATTTCACAAAGTAACGACCGTAGATAAACATAGTCTGCATGCTTGGAGCATGTTATAACTATTGTTTTAATTCAAGTATTAGTTGTTAAATCGAAAAAATATACAATGAATGATGTGTAATCAATATGGTGATTAAATAAAAGGTGTTTTATTTACACTCAAAAGTTTGGGGGCCATATAGGATTAGTATTATCCTTTTGTTTCACTTTGCATGTTTTAACTTCTCGAATAATAAGATTATTCAAACTATCCATAGTCGATCATACTTTGGAAGTAGGTATGAAGCAAGAATGTCATGAGTTAGATTGTAAGATTGTCTAAGGTGTTAGACAAAGCAAAAGTCTGTGTAACACCTGATACCTGGTATGCTTCCTTTGAAGTATTTCCTATGTTTTTCTCTGGGACTCGACGAGTTAATGACCCAAGTCGTCGAGTAAAGTCGTGATCCGCGGAGAGTTTAAACGACCTACTCGACGAGTTGGGAGAATGACTAGGTATTTTTAGGTTGAAACCCTAATTTTGAGGGTTTGTGCCCTACTTAAACAACTTATCTCATCCTCCACGGTCCTTATTACTCCCAGAAAGCATTATCTCGAAACCCTAACCTTGTGTGAGCTTCCTAAGGCCATTTTGGTGCGTTTTGGTGGATTGTGAAGCTTGAAAAGAGGAAGGAAGCTTGAGAGTTCGAGTTGGGGCTTGGAGATCCAAAGATTTTGTTCCATTTCCAACTCATTCAAGGTAAAATGCCCCCGTCTTGGTCTTCCATTTGTTTATTCATCCTGAGGGCTTGGATTTTGAGTATCTTTAGGGGTTTGTAAGCCATTTTTGGATTTGTGAAGGGTTATATGGAGTTTGGACTAAAGATCTGGATCATTGGAGGGGTCTCATGGCATAAAGGTGCCAACTCTATGGCCATGAGAGCCCCATGCACTTTGTAGAACATCCTTTATGGCTTTTTGAGCCAATGACCCCTTGCATGTGCACCAACCTTGGAACTTTACGTGTAAAATGGACATTAGGAGGCCAGATCTATGGTTTTGATGCATTAAGACCCATTTAAATCGATTGTATAGTAATTATCAAGGATGAACTCAGCGAGTCATTCTTGAACTCGGCGAGTTGGGGTGTAATAACCACCAAATCCTTTATGACGATCGACAAGATGATAGTGTGGAACGTCCCTCAGTTGTTTAGGCTCATAAGGGACCTAAGAATCATGGGACTCGACGAGTTGTTCTTACAACTCGACGAGTCATTGACTGGACACGTTCATACGCTAAAGATGAACTCGACGAGTTCAAAGAAGAACTCGCCGAGTCGGTTGAAGATTGACTGAAGTGTTGTTGGTGGTGAACTCATCAACTCTTGCTAGACTCGACGAGTGGGGATGGGTTTCTAGTATTATGTGGATGAAGGAACATGACGAGTTGGCAAACCAACTCGATGAGTCTGGTCAACCAAAGAGTTGACTTTGCCAAGGTTTGACTTTGACTTAGAGTCAAGTTGACCCTTGTAGGGGTTGTAAGTATAGATTGATAACTTAGCAGGGTTGTCGTGTAGGGATTGAGGATTTGAGGAGAACCGACTTTCACACCGAGGACAGTACAGACATTACACGACATCGAGGTGAGTTACCTTCCAGTAGGGGTGGGTCTAAGGCCACAATGTTGGCCCACCAACAAGAGTAATTGATAGATAATTGGCCCACCCCAGAATTACCCGGCAGTATGCATGCTATGTGATTGTATGGTATGTGGTCGGATGAGGGAACTCACTAAGCTTTGTACTTACAGCTTCAGTTTTTGTTTGAGGTACCTCTTCGTCTAAAGGGAAAGAGCCAATGGTGTAGTAACGCATCACACACACATATGGTTTCCACATGGAGTTTTTGTTGGAATAGTGTCTAAGGCTGCAACTATATTAGGCAAATATTTGATCCGGTTGTACATGGTCCTTTTGGGTTGCCTTCACCAGAGCAACTTGATGGATGATTTGTTAAGAGAGAGTAAATATTATAAGGAATAATATTTGGTTATTTGATTAATATAAGTCATAGATTAATTGGAATTAATTTGGTGACTTAAAGAGATTAATTAAATAAGAGGGTATAAACTGTCAATTGTTTGATAGTTACACTTTAGACTATAAATCCTTATCCAAGATAGGTTGGACGATTTCTAGGGCTTGGATAAGCCAAAATCGTCCATAGGGTTATCAAGGAAAGGATATGGATCAACTTAAAGTCTAAGTTATCCAATTAGGGTTAAAGTTGTAATCCTTAAGGAGTCTACAAGTATAAATAGACCCTAGGGGTAAGGGAATTCGATACACCATCTAAAGTAGAGATACTCTGGTCGAATTCCTCCCCTCTCCTCTCTCCTAAATCATTCTTCTTGCTATTGGTGTTTGTAAGCCATTAGAGGAGTGACATTTGTGACTCTAGAAGCTCCAAGACAACAAGATCAACAAGGAATCCAAAGGTATGATTCTAGATCTATTTCAATGTTGTTATTTAACCTAATTAGCCATTAGAAGTCTTGGATTCAAAGCACGTTTAATTAGAAAGCCTAGATCCAAGCATTAGGGTTTTGCATTCGCACATAGGAAAGTTCTTATGGCTAAAACCCATCAGTGGTATCAGAGCCTAGCTTGGTTTTCTTTAAATTGTTGCTTGATTAACTGAAACAAACCTGCAAAATTCGATTTTTTGGTTTTTGAGTCATGGACTCGGCGAGTTCCAAAGTGGACTCGGCGAGTAGGCCTGACTCGGCGAGTCCCTTTGTGTACTCGGCGAGTCCAGGCGTCAGGATTAGGCAAAATCGGGATTTTTTCATGATTATCTTATGGAAACTTACCTTAATCATATTAGATCAACCCTAATTCGTTTTTTTGATATATATGACTATAATCTTGATCTAATTAAAGATACTTATCATCTAATAAAATATTTAATTTACTTATATGATAATTGATTAATTATTTTGATAATTATCTTAAAAGAAATCTTGGATAAATCAAATAAAGATAATTAGGATATTAATTGTTAATTGGAATTATTTGTTATTTGATCCTCCATGTTTTAAATGTTTAAAACTAACCCTCAAGTTTTGAAATTTATATTTGTGATTAAAAGGTTTTAATTTAGACAACTTAAATTTCAAACCCTACGTTTTAAAAAGTTTAAAACACAACCTTATACTAATATGATATTACTAGAATAATATATATATGTATAACTAAATGCTAGTCTTACCGTTAGTAGGCCTCATTCATGAAGCCGATCTATAAGGTGGGTATAAGGTTGCGGCCTATAAAATGGCGCTTAATGGGTGTACACTCACACGCACCGCTTGCTTGATTGGTGGAGGGTCGTTAGCCGAACGGGTAGGATAGGGCAACCTCATCCTTTCATTAAAAGTATAATAAGAAATACAGAGTAACTACACGTTTTAAAAATTTCCCAATCTTAGTTACTTTAGGAAAAGTGAATTGATGCAATCCCATGAAATTACACTTTGCACCCTTGCTAAGAAGTTAGTGGAGCGTGTGTGGTTTACCGGCACACTAATTGGTTCTAAGCGAAGGTGGCAAAGGGTGATTCATTGTTTATCATAGTTCGATGGAGCGTGTGTGGTTTACTGGCACATCGAATAGGTGATCGTTACAATGAAGGCACCATGTGAATTTGCATGGTAATTCACACCCGCTTTGTGATCCTCGGCATCCCAGTCACAAACAAGAGGGGCATATGGAGATTTAAACATGCCATTGAATAGTTTCAATGAATCTCATCCGAACCTAGGAATTCTCAATACACTTAGGACTAATAGTCTAGGTTTTGTAATGGAGAATTAGTGAATCGTCATTCACTTACCTTCAATTTATTTTCATGTTAGATTACGACATCCCTTTTCTAATATGTAAATGTTATTGTTGGATCCTAACCCTAATTTTTCTTATTGGGTGATAATTAGGGATTCTTATTCTAATCTATCTTTGTGCTTTCTATAGATGTCAAACACAAACAACGCTGCTGCTAGTTCTTTCACGTTGATGAGCCTTTGCCAAAAGGTCACCTTCGATGGAACGAACTTTAGCAAATGGATAAGATACATTCGCACCATTGTTCGCTACGAGGATAAGGAGTATGTCCTTGATGAAAAGCTTGAGAAGATAGAACATTGCATCACCGCCGAAATCATCGCTTTTGAGACTCATGAGCGAGATGCAACGAAGGTACATTGCATCATGATTGCCACCATGAACTCCGAATTCCAAAAGTCCTACGAGGACATGTACCAATACGAGATGCATCAAGACTTATTGGAGAGATACCACCAAAACGTGAGACAAGAGCGTTATGAGATTTTCACTAACATGATCTCCGCTAAGATGGATCATGGAGAATCTCTTACCGTGCACCTGCAAAAGATGCAAAGGTATGTCGATCGCCTTCGCAAGTTAAATGTTGACTTTGGGGAAGACTTGGCGATCGACATGGTGCTTCACTCTTTGCCTCCGATGTACAATCAATTTAGGATGACCTACCACATGAACAAAGAGGAGGTCACCCTAAGCAAACTCCAAGGTCTTTTGAGAGTCGCTGAGAGCAACTTCAAAGACAAGTCTGTTGCACCTACTCACAATCCGTCTGCTGCTCCTGTCTTGGCAATTGGTCAAGGAAAGGGAAAGAAGAGGAAGGCTTCATCAAAGAACTATCGCAAGGTTAAAGCCCGAGATGGTGCCTCTTCTAGTGGGACCAAAGTTGATCCCTCTAAACCCTATCCTAACCCGAAGGAGGCAGAGTGCCACCACTGCCACAAGATAGGACATTGGAAAAGAAGTTGCCCAGAATACTTGCAAGCAATCAAAGAAGGAAAGATCAAGCCATCTTTCGCAAGTATATACACAATTAAATCTAACGATTCTAATCATGTTATTTCTTGGGTTCTTGACACCGGGTGTGGTTATCACATTTGTTCAAATGTGCAAGGACTAAGAAGAAGTAGGGATGTGGAGCAAGGAAGGATCCATCTAATCATGGGGAACAGAAGATCGTCGCCTGTTACCAAGATTGGAGTGTATTCTTTAGTGCTTAGGAATAATTTATGTTTAGATTTGAACAATTGTTGCTATTCGCCAGAAATGGCTAGAAACATCATTTCATTTCATGGTTTATATAGACAAGGATTTAGATTTTCTTTTAATAATGAGAATGGTTCTATTATGGCTTATCTAAATAGTGTCTTTTACTTTGAAGCTATACCATGTAATGGAATATATGAAACTGTTATTATTGTTGATAACTTAGGAAATGATGTTTTGAATATTGATTCTTCCACTAGTATGGATAAAGCATCCTTGTGGCATTGCCGTCTTGGACATGTCAACAAGAAACGCATAGCCCAACTCCAAAAGGATGGATTGTTGGAGTCATTCGACCTTAGGGAAGATGACACATGCGAGTCTTGTTTACTTGGAAAGATGACTAAGTCACCCTTCACGAATACTTGTGAAAGGGGTGAGGAACTATTGGACCTAATACATACCGATGTATGTGGACCCTTTAGATCAACCACGAAGGATGGGAACCGGTTCTATGTGACTTTTACCGATGATTATAGTAGATATGGGTATATCTATTTAATCAAGCAAAAGTCAGAAACCCTTGAAAAGTTCAAAGAGTTCAAGAATGAAGTGGAGAATCAATTGGGCAGGAAAATCAAGATGCTTCGATCCGATCGAGGAGGAGAGTACCTAAGTCTTGAATTCCACGATTATCTCAAGGAGTGTGGAATAGTTTCGCAATTGACGCCTCCTAGGACACCGCAGTTGAATGGTGTGGCTGAAAGGCGTAATCGAACCTTATTGGATATGGTTCGCTCTATGATGAGTCGTGCTTCACTACCTATCTTCTTTTGGGGGTATGCCTTAGAGACTGCCGCCCATATCCTTAACCGAGTCCCTACTAAGAAGGTTGCCAAAACACCTCACGAGATGTGGACGGGGAAAGCTCCCTCGTTGGCACATATCAAGGTTTGGGGTTGTGAGGCTTTCGTAAGACGAGATACTCACGACAAGCTTGAACCTTGAAGTGAGCAATGTATTTTCATCGGCTACCCGCAGACATCCTTTGGATATCTCTTCTATAGACCGAAAGACAATGTTGTCTTTGTTGCGTGGAGAGGAGTTTTCCGAGAGCAAGAACTCATAAGCCAAGGAGACAGTGGGAGGCAAATCGAACTTGAAGAGATTCAAGAGTCGATAGATGAAGGAACCTCTACCGCTGGCATTCAACCCGAGGAGGAAACTCCGGTTGAACCAATTGACGAATCCTTACCTTTTAGACGTTCCGATAGAGTTAGAGTTCATCCCCAGTTTTATGGTTTTCATATTACTACCGAAGGGGACACGTATATTAATGATGGTACACTAGCAAATCTTGATGAACCTAATAGCTATAAGGAAGCCATGGCAGGCCCGGAGTCTGCGAAATGGAAAGAGGCAATGGATAGCGAAATCCAATCCATGTACGATAACCAAGTTTGGAATTTGGTTGATTATGTGCCCGGACGTAAGACCGTTGGGTGCAAGTGGATCTTCAAGAAGAAGACCGACATGGATGGGAAAGTACACACGTATAAAGCGCGATTGGTTGCGAAGGGCTTTACTCAAACTCCAGGAGTTGACTATGATGAGACCTTCTCACCAGTTGCGAAGATTAAATCTATTAGAGTGATGCTAGTAATTGCCGCATTTCATGATTATGAAATTTGGCAAATGGATGTCAAAACTGCCTTCCTTAACGGAAAGTTGGCTGAGGATGTTTACATGGCTCAGCCAGAGGGGTTTGTGGATCCGAAGCATCCAAATAGAGTGTGTAATCTTGAGAAGTCCATTTATGGACTTAAGCAAGCGTCTCGTAGATGGAATCTTTGCTTCGATGAGAAAGTCAAAGAGTTTGGATTTGTACGAAGCGAAGACGAATCTTGTGTATATGTCAAAGCCAGTGGGAGTATAGTAAGCTTCCTCGTTCTATATGTCAATGACATATTACTCATAGGAAACAACATCCCGACTCTGCAGGAAGTCAAGTCCTGGCTCGGGAAATGTTTCGCTATGAAGGACCTCGGAGAGGCTTCTTACATTTTGGGAATAAGGATAGTAAGAGAAAAAAGTAAGAGACTAATTGGACTTAGTCAGAATACTTACTTAGAGAAAGTACTAAAACGTTTTAGTATGGAAAACTCAAAGAAGGGAGAACTACCGATACAAGGAAATGCCAAGTTGAGTAAGACTCAAAGTCCGAGTACTGAAGCTGAAATAGCATAAATGAGCCAAATACCATATGCTTCCGCAGTTGGCTCAATCATGTACGCTATGACTTGTACTCGCCCTGATGTAGCCTTCGCTTTGAGCATGGTTAGCAGATATCAAGGGAACCCTGGCAAAGCACATTGGATTGTGGTGAAGAACATCCTTAAGTACCTTCGGAGGATGAAAGAATGGTTCTTAGTCCTTGGAGGGAGTGATGACTTGAAGGTGCGAGGGTATAGTGATGCCAGTTTTCAGACCGATAGGGACAACTACCGTTCACAGTCGGGCTGGGTCTTTACCCAAAATGGAGGAGCAGTAACTTGGAAGAGTTCCAAGCAAGAAACTGTAGCTGATTCAACGTGCGAATCAGAGTACATCGCAGCGAGCGAAGCGTCGAAGGAGGCGATATGGCTAAAGAACTTCATTGGTGATCTTGGAGTTATGCCTGCCATAAAGGAGCTCATGGAGATTTTCTGTGATAACGAAGGTGCGGTTGCCTTGACCAAGGAACCGAGGGATCATGGTAGATCTCGATATATCGACAGAAAATATCACTTCATTAGACATCGTGTAGAAGAAGGACAACTCATAGTTAAGAGGATATCATCAGAAGATAACCCAGCAGATCCGCTTACGAAGGGACTGAGTAGGGTTAAGCACTTGCAGCATGCTAGGAGTATTGGGCTGAAGGATGATATTAGTATAGATTAGATAGTATTTAGAAACGTATAATAGATAAATGTAATTAACATTTGATGATTAAATAAAGGAGTTTTATTTATAAGTAAAGTTACTGTCATATGTTAATTGTTTAACTATTGTTTCACTTTGCATGTTTTGACTTCCAGAATAATTGAATTTATTAGGAATAATCGAATTATTCAAATTGTCAACAATCGTTCGTATGTTGGAAGTAGATATGAATGAAGATTGTCATGAATTGGTGTGTAGATTGTCTAAATGGTGTTAGACATAGCAAGGGTTGCTGCAACGTTCATGAGTGCTTATGAACTGGTTTTGAGCATTGGAACAAACCTGCGCTTGCTGGAATCACCTTATGGAATACGATATAAAAGGTGATCGCAAGACGATAATATCATATAGTCTTAAAACCTAGATATATGGTTTATTATTTGTTAATTGATTGTACATTGATAATGCGAAAACGCATCAGTAACTTGGTGTTATAAAACGCATTGTTGTGTATAGTTGGTTAATGAATAAGTAAATGCATATAAGTCGAAGTTTATCTGTAAATTTTATCCTAAGAGGATAGAAGAGATATCTTGGCCACTCGATGATTTGATTTGACTTATGTGTCGGGCCCGGTCAGAACTGAATTGATGTGTTTGATTAAGTTCTATGTCGAATAAATCGGAGATCGAGAAATCAAATGCTAGACTAACCATTCCATAGGATTTTCAGCATGATATCTAACAGAGGATTGTACGATCCCTTATCTAAAGGACAAGATTGATTAGATCAGAGTTTGATAGCGTCTTTGAGAGCTACGATTGCAAACCGAATTATACTTGTATAGTTACTAGACTTATCCAAGTGGGAGACTGTTGGAATAGTGTCTAAGGCTGCAACTATATTAGGCAAGTATTTGATCCGGTTGTGCATGGTCCTTTTGGGTTGCCTTCACCAGAGCAACTTGATGGATGATTTGTTAAGAGAGAGTAAATATTATAAGGAATAATATTTGGTTATTTGATTAATATAAGTCATAGATTAATTGGAATTAATTTGGTGACTTAAAGAGATTAATTAAATAAGAGGGTATAAACTGTCAATTGTTTGATAGTTACACTTTAGACTATAAATCCTTATCCAAGATAGGTTGGACGATTTCTAGGGCTTGGATAAGCCAAAATCGTCCATAGGGTTATCAAGGAAAGGATATGGATCAACTTAAAGTCTAAGTTATCCAATTAGGGTTAAAGTTGTAATCCTTAAGGAGTCTACAAGTATAAATAGACCCTAGGGGTAAGGGAATTCGATACACCATCTAAAGTAGAGATACTCTGGTCGAATTCCTCCCCTCTCCTCTCTCCTAAATCATTCTTCTTGCTATTGGTGTTTGTAAGCCATTAGAGGAGTGACATTTGTGACTCTAGAAGCTCCAAGACAACAAGATCAACAAGGAATCCAAAGGTATGATTCTAGATCTATTTCAATGTTGTTATTTAACCTAATTAGCCATTAGAAGTCTTGGATTCAAAGCACGTTTAATTAGAAATCCTAGATCCAAGCATTAGGGTTTTGCATGCGCACATAGGAAAGTTCTTATGGCTAAAACCCATCAGTTTTCTGGGATTGTAGTCTGATTTTCATTACTTTTGGTGATATGGTTTTCAGACACATTGTTATGGTTTTTATAAATTGATATGACATTGGCAATGTTTGCTAAACTATGTTATGAATCTCTTAATTAAAAATGAAAATTTTGGCCTCGAAATTTGGGATGTTACAAGTTGGTATCAGAGCCTTGGTTTGAGGGATTCGGACACACCTTCAGGGTGTCTGAACTCAAACCGAGGGCTTGAAATATTTTTACAAGGAAATAGTTTTAATAATATCTTAATTAAAGAGTTTTGAGAAGAACGAGGTGTGTGATGCGTGCGACCGACCAAGCTCAAGTAAGTTTTCCCCAAGATACCCATACTTGTTATGTTATGATATATGACATGGTTATGAGAAATGCATGCTAGATTAGGGCTAATGATCTAGGAGGATGCCTTGTATGCCTGCTATGTGCTTATGAGAAATGCATGCTAGAGTAGGGCTAAGGATCTAGGAAGGATGCCTTGCATGCCTGCTGTAGGAGCTTATTGAGCTGTATGTTAGAGATGTTATTCAACAGTATGGTAACCTGAGTAGGTTATGCTGGATTTGGTTACTCGATGCACAAATGATGCTTGCTTTGTGCTATAGGGGTTCTGTATAGCTTTAACTAGCTAGTAAGTGAATACGTAATAGTATCCGCAAGCTAGTTAAGGGAAAGTTGATAGGTACTCCTAGTGTAGCTGATGGAGGATAGTAGGTTGGAGGGTGACCTACGAAAGCCTACGGTGAGATCAGTTGAAAAGGGATAATGGTTAAGGGACTTGGTGAAGTTGAGGACATCCTTGAGGAAAGTACAGATAGATGTGGAAGGTAGTATGGGTCCGTACTACTGAAAACAGAGGATCCGTACTCAATTCAAGAAGGGCCAAGATGGAACCAGGAAACTTGGGAAGTGTGTGAGACCTCTCAAAAGTATGTATGATCCTGACGTTTACATGTTTATTTTCAATATGGTGGTCACACGATATGGAGCATTAATTTTAGGATCTAGATAAGGATCAGGATCATGCTCGAGTGCAGGGTCCAAGCAGGTCGATGATGGGCTACGCGAGTTCATCGCATCTGAGATCATGAGCAGTATCCTTGAGGTGACCCCGGTTATTTTCGAGCTGATCAAGGAAGGGATTGTTGAACTAATGGAGGATCGACTCTGAGCATTCAGGAGTGACTTGGCATCCAGCCAGTCGGGTACGCGCATACTGTCCTTTAAGGACTTTCGAGGGAGTGGTGTGCCGAACTTTCAGGGTGTGAAGGACCCCATTGTAGCCAGGAGAAGGATCGTGGACATCAAGTCTGCATAGTTGATGAGATTCTGTGTGAAGGGGTCGAAGGTCCGCTTTGCTACGGGTTATTTGAGGGATAGAGCTAGGGATTGGTGGGAGTCAGTCGATGACTCATTGGAAGCCCCAGCCGTGGAGGCTATGACTTGGTCAGAATTTGTGACCAGGTTCAGGGCGGAGATTGTTCTAGTTGTGGAGCTTCAGCAGCTGGCCAGGTAGTTTATGGATATGATACAGACTACAAAGCCAGTAGCGGAGATCACCGCCAACTTTAGGGAGAGGGCCTTGTTGGTACCTCAATATGTTGGGGATAAGGAGATGCGGAAGAACTGCTACCATGACAAGTTAAGGGCTTACATTCGGGAGCATGTCAGCTATTCAGCTTGCTCGACCTTGGAGTCCGTGATTGCCAGGGTGCGGGAGAGGGAGATTGATTTCGAGCACCTCAAGAAGAGGAAGGAGGAGACTGAACATGTTACAGGGGTTTCGAGGAAGAAACCCAATGGATCCAACGTTAGGTCGAAGGGCCAGCTGGGCCAGAGCCGCTGCAGGAAATGTGGCAGCCGCATGAGGGAGCTTGTAGGGCAGGATCATCGGGCTGCTACAATTGCGGCAAGACGGAGCTCTTTGGCAAAGATTGTACTGCCCCCGCCCCCCACAATTCAGACATCAGACCTGATTTACTTTCATTGAAATCAAAGGGGCCATAAAAAGGCCAACTGCCCTAAATTGACAACAGCAACATCAACAGCACCAGTGGTGGCTCCAACTTCAGCTACAGCATGGGTTGCGGATGGCCGAAAGGTCAAGGCAGAGGCTCTAGTGGTGCAGAGCCGAGCATTTTAGTTGATAGCCGAGGAGGCAAGCGCTGCACCCGATGTGGTGACGGGTATGATTTCTTCTCTTTAATCTTTTATGTTATGCCGTTGTGATTTTGATATGTGATATGTATGTTCTATTTAGGATCGTTGCATGTGAACGGTATCCCAGTTCAAGTGTTGTTTGATTCGGGTGCTACCCGATCATTTGTGTCTCTTGCGCTTATCAAGAAGTTCCCTGAGTCCTCAGGCATGTTGGATTGCCCTCTAGAGGTTAAGATTCCAGATGAACGGTCAGTGCGAGCATCAGAGGTCTATCGAGATTGTGTTTTGAGGTTGTTCGAGGAGCATTACCTGGTAGACTTGGTTCCCATACCTTTGCGGGGGAACAAGGTTATTTTGGTATGGATTGGCTAAGCCCCAATGGGGCAGTGAATGATTTCACGCAATAGTTGGTGCGGATCAGGACCCCAAGTGGGGGAGAACTGGTGGTTCAGGGCGAGAGGCCATAGTGAGGGCCAGCTTTATGTTAAACAACAAGATCTAGGCGTTACCTTCATCAGGGTTGCGCAAGATATGCCGCCTATGTCATGGATACCCGGGAGGCGGGAAAGGTGATGGTGGGTGATGTGCCAGTAGTGCGAGAGTTTGCGGATGTATTCCAAGAGGAGTTTCCTAGGATACCTCCGGAGAGGCAAGTAGAGTTCAGGATTGAACTGGTCCCTGGTGCGGCTCTGATAGCCAAGGCACCGTATCGGTTGGCTTCTCCTGAGATGCAGGAGTTATCTATATAGCTACAGGAGCTGTTAGAAAAAGGATTCATTAGACCTAGCAGTTCACCCTGGGGAGCACCGATTTTATTTGTGAAGAAGAAGGACTAGTCGCACCGGATGTGTATAGATTACCGAAAGCTGAATAAGGTAACGGTGAAGAACCATTACCCACCCCTGAGGATTGATGACCTCTTTGATCAGCTACAGGGAGCATCTTGGTTCTCCAAGATTGACTTGCGTTCAGGATATCATCAGATGAGGGTCAGAGAGGAGGATGTGCAAAAGACTTCTTTTTAGAGGCATTATGGTCACTATGAGTTTGTGGTGATGCCTTCCGGGCTCATCAATGCTCCTGTCGCGTTCATGGATCTCATGAACCGCATGTGCGGACCGATGTTGGATCGGTCCTTGATAGTTTTCATCGATGACAACTTGGTCTATTCCATGACACGAGATCAGCATGAGGAGCACTTGCAGGAGGTTCTGGATACTTCGAGGAGGGATATCTTGTATGCTAGGTTCTCTAAGTGTGAGTTCTGGTTGTGCGAGGTGCAGTTTCTAGGGCACCTTGTCAATCAGGACGGAATTTTGGTTGACCCGGCCAAGGTGGAGGCCATAATGAGATGGGAGGTTCCAAGGTCTCCATCCAAGATTCGAAGCTTCCTGGGACTAGCACGCTACTATCGGAGATTCATTCATGACTTCTCCAAGTTAGTCGTGCCCCTGAACAGGTTGACGAGGAAAGTCGTGGTCTTTCACTGGGGGCCTAAGCAGCAGGTTGCGTTTGAGAGCTTGAGACAGAGATTGTGCGAGGCGCCAATATTAGCCCTGCCAGAGGGCATTATGATTTTGTAGTATATTGTGATGCGTCCATCTAGGTTTTGAGCGCGGTATTAATGAAGAAAGGGCATGTTATCGCTTACGCCTCAAGGCAGTTGAAGCCTCACGAGGCGAATTATCCGATACATGATTTAGAGCTGGGGGCTGTTGTTTTCGCCCTCAAGATTTGGAGTCATTACCTCTATTGGGTTTGTTGTACTATTTACACAGACCACAAGAGCCTGAGGTATCTCATGGACCAGCCAAATCTAAATATGAGGCAGTATCGGTGGCTTGATGTGGTAAGGGATTATGATTCTGAGATCCTCTACCACCTCGGGAAGGCCAATGTCGTGGCCGACATGCTTACCCGCAAGGTAGCATCGATTAGGGACGGGTGTATGAGGATGCCAGTTGTGAATCCGCTATTGGAGCAGATTCGGGAGGCCCAATAGGATACCAGGAAGGAGGAACATCAGAAGAGTGAGGGAATTGTGGGTCAGGTTTCCTCCTTCGATTATGATAGTTGGGGATTGTTAAATCTTCACCGTAGGGTGTGGTTCCCATATCATGGGGGTGTGCGCCAGATATTGATGGAGGAGGCGCATAGATCCACATTTTCTATCGATCCCGGGGCGACATAAATGTACAAGGATCTTCGTCTTGATTATTGGTGGCCCTGAGGGATGTAGCTTGGTTTGTGGAGAGGTGCCTGACCTATAGGATGGTCAAGGCTAAGCACCAGAGACCTCACAACAAGGTCCAACGGTTGGATATCCCGGTGTGGAATTGGGAGGATATTACTACGGATTTCATCCTAAAAATTCCCAGGACCGCCTAGGGAGTGGATTTGATTTGGGTTATCGTTGATCAATTGACAAAGAGCTCCCATTTTATTCCGATTCAGGAGAGCATTTCGGCTGAAAACTTGGCCGACATCTATATCAGAGAGGTAGTGGTGCGACACGGGGTTCCGGTTTTAGTGATTTCCGATAAGGATGTGCGGTTCACTTCCAGATTTTGGAAGAAGTTTCATGATGAGCTAGGTACTCGTCTGCATTTTAGCACCGCCTTTCACCCACAGACGGATGGTCAGAGCGAGCGGACCATCCAGACTCTGTAGGATATGTTAAAAGCGTGTGTTTTAGACTTTGGAGGGAGTTTGGATACTTACCTTCCTCTGGCAAAGTTCTCCTACAATAATAACTATCACGTGAGTATCGACCGTCCTATTTTCAAGATGTTGTGTGGGAGGAAGTGCAGGACCCCGATATGCTGGGGTGAGGTTGGTTAGAGGGTTATGGGGAGTACCGAAGTGGTAATCAAGACTACAAAGAGTATCAAGCAGGTGTGGAGCAGGCTTCATACTGCTCAGAGTCAACAAAAAAGTTATGTCGACAAGCATCGATCGGATTTGGAGTTCTGGGTCAGGGATATGGTGCTCCTGAAGTTGTCACCTTGGAAAGGCATCATATGATTCAGGAGGCGGGGAAAGTTGGGCCCCAGGTATATTGGAACCTTCAGGGTTATAGCCCGGGTGTTCAAGGTGGCATATAGGCTGGATCTGCCAGCCGAACTCAGTCAGATTCTTAGCACCTTTCACGTTACCCAGTTGCAGAAGTTCCTGGTAGACGAATAGGAAATGGTGCCTTTAGAGGATATCCAGGTTGATGGCAGCTTGAATTACATCGAGTAGCCAGTGGAAATCCTTGATAGGAAGACAAGGGATCTGAGGAACAAGAGAGTGGAGCTGGTAAAGGTGCAATCGAAGCACCGCAAGGGCTCGGAATGGACTTTGGAGCCGGAGGACGAGATGAGGGAGCATTACCCCGAGCTTTTTTAGGACCTAGTAGCAGACTTTGAGGACAAAGTCTAAAATAAGTGGGGGAGATTTGTAACACCCGATCCTTGGTATATTGCTTCTTTTCGAGCAGATTCATGATCCACAGAGAGTTTAAATGACCTACTCGACGAGTTGGGAGACTGACTCGGCGAGTAGGTGTTGTTTGGGTGAAAGCATTATCTCGAAACCCTAGCCTTGTGTGAGCGTCCTAAGGCCATTTTGGTGGATTGTGAAGCTTGAAAAGAGGAAGGAAGCTTGAGAGTTCGAGTTGAGGCTTGGATATCCAAAGATTTTGTTCCATTTCCAGCGCATTCATGGTAAAATGCCCCTGTCTTGGTCTTCCATGTGTTTATTCATCCTTGGGGCTTGGATTATGAGTATCTTTAGGGATTTCTAAGCCATTTCCGGATTTTTGAAGGGTTATATGGAGTTTTGACTTCATATCTGGGTCATTGGAGGGGTCTCATGGCATAAAGGTGCCAACTCTATGGCCATGAGAGCCCCATGCACTTTGTAGAACATCTTTTATGGCTTTTTGAGCCAAAGACCCCTTGCATGTGCACCAACCTTAGAACTTTACATGTAAAATGGACATTAGGAGTCCAGATCTATGGTTTTGATGTGTTAAGACCCATTTAAATCGATTGTATATTAATGATCAAGGATGGACTCAGCGAGTAGTTCTTGAACTCGGCGAGTCGGGGTGTAATGACCACCAAATCCTTTCTATCGATGGACCAGGTGATAGTGTGGAAGGTCCCTTGGTTGTTTAGGCTCATAAGGGACCTAGGAATCATGGGACTTAACGAGTTGTTCTTATAACTCGGCAAGTCATAGATTGGACACGTTCATACGCTGAAGATGAACTCAACGAGTTCAAGGAAGAACTCGACGAGTTCAAGGAAGAACTCGTCGAGTCGGTCGAAGATTGACTGAAGTGTTGTTGAAGGTGAACTCGTTGAGCTCTTGCTAGACTCGACAAGTGGGGATGGGTTTATAGTATTAAGTAGACGAAGGAACTCGGCGAGTTGGTGGACCAACTCGGCGTGTCTGGTCAACTAAAGAGTTGACTTGGCCAGGGTTTGACTTTTACTTTGACTTTGATTTGGATTCAAGTTGACTCTTTTAGGGTTTGTGAGTACAAATTGATAACTTAGTAGGGTTATCTTGTAGGGATTGAGGAGTCGAGCAGAAATGACTTTCACACTGAGGACAATACAGACATTACACGAAATCGAGGTTAGTTACCTTCCAGTAGGGATAGGTCTAAGGCCACAATTCCAACCCACCAGCAAGAGTAATTGATAGATAATTGTCTTTGTGATAATTATCTTGGTATGCTTATGTGATAGGCTTATGAGATATTCTTATGTGATATGCTTATGAGACATGCTTATGTGATGTGCTATATGAGTTATTAGTAGTAGCAAGGAGTAGTTTTTCCTTAACTCTGTCGTTAGGACTGAAGGGTAGTTCAGTACACCAGATATGCCCTAACGTATGATTATATTTGTTATGTATGATAGAGGTAGGGGTGAAATAGTCCCCGTTTCCAATTGAGATAGACCGGAGGGTAGCCGGCACCCCAGCAAGGCCCGACATGGGTAGGTCAGCACCCCATAATGGTTTGACATGGGTAGGTCAGCACCCCAGAATGGCTTGACATGGGTAGGTCGGGCACCCCAGAATTGCCCGACGGTATGCATGTTATGTGATTGTATGGTATGTGGTCTGATGGGAGAACTCACTAAGCTTTGTGCTTACAGTTTCAGTGTTTGTTTCAGGTACCTCTTCGTATAAAGGGAAAGAGCCGACAATGTAGCAACGCATCACACACACATATGGTTTCCGCATGGAGTTTTCTGGGATTGTACACTAATTTTCATTACTTTTGATGATATGGTTTTCAGACACGTTGTTATGGTTTTTATAAATTGATATGACATTGGCAATGTTTGGTAAACTATGTTATAAATCTCTTAAATAAAAATGAAATTTTTGGTCTCGAAATTTGGGATGTTACAATCTGGTACACCATTCATGAGTGCATGTGAAATAAGATTTGAGCATTGGATCAACCCGCACTCACCTGAATCATTTCATGGAATTTATCACGAGTGATTGTGAGATTATAATATCATATAGTCTTCAAAGTAAGATATATGAGTTGTTGACTACGATTTGGTTGTGCATTGATGATACGAAAACGCATCAGTAACTTGATGTTATAAAACATATTGTTGTGCATGACTTAATGATTAGTTAGTATAAGCATATAATGTCGAACTTTATTTGTTCCTTTTATCTTAAGATGATTAAAAGCCATATCTTGGGGCCCTCGATGATTATGTTTTGACTATCTATCGGGCCCAGTCAGAACTAAATTGATGTGTCCAGTTATGTTCTATGTCAGACGAATCTGAAATCAAGAAACAAATTCCAGGAAAATAAGTATGACTATGCTCCATGTGTTTGTCCGCATAGATATCTTGAGAACAGCGGAATATATGATCCCTTATCTAAAGGACGAGTCACTGACTAGGTCAAAGTTCGTCAGCGGCTTTTTGAAATCTTACGATTGCTATGTCGGATCCTAAAATCACATTGGCAACTATAGTTATTAGACTTATCCAAGTGGGATACTATAATTGTGATGTACTTGACCTGATTGTAGCATGGTCCTTTTGGGTTGCCTTCATCAGTGCAATTTGATAGGATGGACTTTTGAGAATAAGGTTATTTGTGATTTATTAATATATTACAAGTATAATATAGTAATATGAATCATATTATTAGTTAATTAATATTGACCAAGAAATAGTTTGGAATTAATTATGTGGTCAAAACAGACTAATTAAATATATGGGGATTGATTATGTAAATCAATGATTCTTATAGTATGGGCCAATGACCCATGATTATGTAGATGGGCTAAACCAATGAAATAATCCATGGATAGTCCATGGAGGTTAAACCCATGGAGCATAAGAATTTGAAAGGTCATTAGGGTTTGCAAAGATGTAACCCTAGCACTATAAATAGAACCCTCATGAACCAACATCGGTTGCACCTTATTTGTGAGCTAAGCAACTTATTCTCTTAAGCCTCCTCTTACATATTTATGTTTTTGAACCATTAGAGGCATCATATTTGGGGTGCTCAAGCTTTAAAGGTCAAGAACTACAAGTCCTTCATAAAAGGTATGTCATCTAACTGGTTGTATAATTCAATTGTTCAAATGTATGCTAGTTAGGACAATGCTTTGGAAAAATTAAAATACATGTATAATTAGAGAAAACATAGATCCAAAGCATTTAGGGTTGCACGTGCACCATAGGAGTGTTATAGTGCTCAAAACCCAACATGTTGGTTATCTCAGCCCAACATAGGGATGGCCTGCATTTGTGTCCTACATGGTGAGGTGAATGGATAGTCATGGCTATTGAGGATTTGTGTACTTGACATCCCAAGAGTAGTGTCTCTAAATCTTAAGGCAAAAACTATTGTCACCAAAGTTAAGGTTGTGTATGGCGTAGTTAGCCTTTAAATTCTTAGGTTGCCTCAGGATTTTCTTCCTACGAAGTTCTGAGCTAGTGGTATCTCGAATTTTGCTCGTTTTTTAAAGCAGGCCGAATAGGCCGTTGATTAGGAATAATGGATATCGATCCTTGATGATGGGCTTGTTTAACTCTTAGTAATCAGTGCTCCTATGGACAATTAGCCTCTCCTCTTCATGAGTCGGATGTGTGCTCTCTGAGGTACGAGTCTTGGTCTGATAATTCCCTTACTTATTGGGTCGTTCTATCGACCGGACACTTTTTGTGTTTATGTTCGTGCTAGGTGGCATTGGGGATTTGGCTATGGGAATGGCTCTAAGAATTGAGTCGATTCCGAACTCAACTTGGCATATAGGTGATATTTTCGAAAGACTTTTTGGGAACTACTTCATAAAGGTTATAAATCTCTAGGTTACCCTCGGTGTCCTTTGCTTCTTGTTTCTTATTTCTACTGTGGGTTAGGAAAGAACGTGATACCTCTTTCATAGGTACTTATGTGTCCAGCTGTAAGAGATTGATTTGCAGGTTTGTCGTTATAGGTTGAAAAAGTTTTGTTAATTGGTCGGGTAAGGAGAAAGGTGTATTTGCAGCACATGAAATTGATATGGTGAGGGTCAAGCCAGCCATGCCAAATAACTACGGTGAACTTCTCACTGCAACAAATGTTAAGTCGATTTGGAAGGGGATGGTTATTTGGAATGACAGTGGGTTCTATGTACATGTCTTTAACACTATGCATTCCATTCCTTGTTACTACCTTTGTGACTATTTTGTACCATATTTAGGGTGTTCTAGTAGCTACGAGTACTTGGATAAATATTGATGAAATCTTTTAGTATATTTCCTACTAGGTCTCTCTATAATAGTTTGGTGTAACCTAGTCGTATATAATTAAGATTGAAAAGACAATCGACTGAGTGGCCTTGCCCTAAGTCCACAATCAGACAAGGAACATGAATTAAGACAGAATCATGCACTCTAAGTTTCTAGAGTCTTAATTATATATGAACCTACGTTTATAGCTCACCTGCTAGGATCTTTAGTTTTTCTATGAATGATATGACTTGTTCGGACAAGGGGACTATTTATGCTTATGATTTTAATTGGTAAAACTTTTTGTGAAAATTCGATTCTTATTTTTCGTTGTTTGGAAACTTACCAAAAATCCCAGTAGGGTACTTTGTTGCTTTATCATGTCGTGTTGTTAAACTCCTTCCACCCCTCCGTCATTCCTCTTTGTTGGATAATCTCTCTGGAAATGTCCCACTTCACCGCATGTGCGGCATATTAGATGTACTTTGGTATCAGGGGTTGGGGTGATGCATTGAGTCGGGGTGTTGCAATGGCGGGTGTTGTGCCCCTTCTTGTTGCACCTTCTGTAATGCAACTTCCGGCAAAATCCTTTATGATGGAAGCTACACTTGCTACATTTTGGGAGGTTTCCAACATATGGTTTTCTCAGTGTGGAGGTAGTAGGGTCAGTGGGGGTATGGGATGCTACAACTTGTTGCCTTTTGGTAGGTCCTTGAGTTGAGAAACTCCCTTTCTTTTTCCAGGACTTTCGTTTCTTATTCTTGGGTTTGTGGGTTAGGGTATCCTTGTAGGCAACCATTTTTGGTGCCCTTGGTTATTACTACGATTGGAATTGTTGACACCGATTCCATTCTCATTTGTATTGTTAACGTTGATTTGTGCCATGACGGCTGTCACTACCGCTGTTACAACGGCTTGGAATGTAGCGGAGTCTATTTGCAGGATCAATGTTTCACCGGTGTGCTAATTGTCTCCATAGGAAGACATGATTCTGTTGCATGATGAGAAGTGAGATCGTGAGTAACTATGGTTGTTTCTAGTTGTATTTCATCTATATTCATAGACATACATCTATGTATGCACACAAATAAGTCACATATTTCGTTGTATGATTCTAAATGTTTCGATCTACATTCTTTTAATGTATTTATTGTGATACATAGTAGTAGGTATTAGACGATTGTTAAGTTCAACGAAAGAGGATATAGATATCAGTACAATGAGTTAATTTGGATTACATGGGTTATTGGAGGGGTACTTCTCTTGATTTACTACTACTAGTTATAACAAAATACATAATAAACCTAGGACACAGTGCAAGTAGTGTAGTGACGCTCATATGCCGAAATATCACACAAGGTGCTCGGCCATTTCACTTATTTCACGAGTGGGCTCTTACGCCCTCTGTTCAGCTAGGGTTGCCCTAGCTTCGGCTGCAATGAGTTGTTGCCTTATGGTGGCCATTTCTTCCTCTAGGGAGCGTAGACGGTCGATAGGGTCCTCCTATTATGCGTGTTGGTTTGGTATTGCTCTCGAAGGTTAAGGCTTGTTAAGGATCCCTCTGGTGCCTTCATCCCCGTCTGACTCCTCATCAGACTTCCCCCCCTCTCGTATTCCATTTATTGGTATTCTTTAGGACCCACTTCTAGGTTCTCCCCTTGAACCTCTCTGGGCTCCCCCTCAATCCATTTGTTGGCTGCTACAGCAGGGTAGTAGGGGTCTTCGTGGTGAAAATCATCCATGTTGCATGCACGAGAATAGAGGTATGAGAAACATGTAGAAGGTTTAAGTATGGTGGTGATATGGTATCCTAAAATACTCCTATAGTATTTTTAAACTTTATGTTCGATTCTAACATTTTTTTGCATGTACCGTTGGTAAGTTTGAGACTTGTTGCAACACCACTCTCACTCTTACACACATGTTGGTCATATCTCAAATAAATATAGTTGATCAGTCTATATTTATCTCAGATTTGATTAGATAACTGTATAGGTTTGATTTTAGTGTCCAACCTCTAAATACTTTGGTTTTGCTCTTATCATGACACTGTCCTAGTATGTATGTATACTCTTTATAAATTACTTATATTTTTAAGGTATACTTTTATTCAGAGTGTTTTAGTCTCATTGTATTTATAGTTGTATATCCTGTATGGTTTTATATACTAGTTCACTATAAACAATGCTCTGATACCAATCTGTCACACCCCCGAACCAGGACGATGGAAACGTCTGAGGGCGGATGACATCATTGTATAGTACCACAACAACGGAATATGAATGAAACATAGCATTACAAGTGACATACATTAAAAATACAAACTTACAATGTTTACATATTGTAATCGTTCATCAGTTACATAAAAGTGACAAAAATAAATTTTCATAAGTTCACACAACTTGATCTCGTAGCAGAGCTGATTACCTGATCCTGGATCCCTGAAAATACAAGTCGTTTTGAGAAGTGTCAACTAAAAAGTTGGTGAGTTGATAAGCATTTTTGTATAAAAATGGTTTTGTACTTGTTCAGAATAGTTCTCGTAGTACTTTTAGAAAATCCAATATTTTCTATGAAAATCGTTTGTAAGTCTCATTCCAAAACCGTGAATATATGGAT